>NC_050574.1:89646455-89964133 GCF_011100635.1 Trichosurus vulpecula | reverse complement strand
TCCAAAGATTCCAACATAAGCGTTAGTAGTAAAGGTCCTTAAATAGCTTTCTAATACAATTCTATGTTTTGTAGAAGGAACATAGGAAGATAAGGTTGAGATCTGGAAGAGATTTTGTTATTGTTCAGTTGTGTTCAAATTTTCGTGACCCCACTTGGGGTTTTCTTGGCAAAGATGCTGGAGTGATTTTCCATTTTCTTCGCCAGCTCATTTTATAGATGGGGAAATTTAGGCAAACAAGTTTAAGTGACTTGCCCAGAGTCACACAGCTATTGGGTATCTGAAGCTGGATTTAAACTCAGGATTTCTTGATTCTAGACCTGGTGCTCTATTCATTGTGCCATCTAGCTGCCCAGGAAGAGATGCTAGAGACCATCTAGTCCAGAACTGTCAAATGCAATGTTGAAATATTCCCCAGTGCAACCAGATTAAAATGTATTTGGGAAATGGTTAATAAAATAAATAAAAAGACAACAAACCATAGATAACACTACATCTTGAAACTAAGTCAATATATAGCCCACAGGGATCCTTATGTATAGGTTAGTAGCCCCCGTTTTGATTTGAGTTTGACACCACTGATTTAATCTTCTCCCACACAGATAGTAAATAGCTGAGCTGGGATTTGAACCCAAGACTTCTGACTTCAAATCCTGGATTCCAGCAGTAAACCACTTGTGCAAATAAGCCCTGACCCACAGGCCTGATTGTCTAAAATGAATCACGGCTAGTAAGAGGGATAATTCCACCCAAATTCTTCTTTTGCTTTATTTTCTTGAAAGTCTGAATCTATGGCTGGGTTGTAAGTCCATTTGCTTTCAGCAGGTATCTCATTTCTTATAGTTTAAAAGGAGGTGGGGATCATTGGAGGGGGAGGCTGGCACTTCTAGGTAAGGAAAGAGCAGAAGCAAATATTGTAAACCTCATTTTAAAAGATGATTAAGGATTTAATTTCCCAAACTAATTTGTCCACAGAACTCTTTGGGGCTTGAAATATATTGACAGAATTCATAAAAGTTGGCTTGGGAGCATCAAGTGACTCTGGAGTAAAAGAGGTTGGGGAAATTTTGGAGGAAAATTAAGGAATTTAAACCCATTTTCATACCCTGGTTGCCATTTATTATAAGTATTTTATACATAACTTCATATTTTATATTCATAAGGGAAAATCTCATGTTCAAAAACATTTTCTTTCATTGAATTTCTACTCTCAGGGGCCAGAAAGCTAAGGATCTGAGTATCATAATTCAGGGAAAATGGGGACATGTCAAAGTCAGCCAATTACATTTTGGTATGTCCTTAATTTCTTATGGTACATTTACAACTGATTGTTAACGATTTTACTTTATGAATTATTTACCACGGGCCTTTACTCTGTCCTACTATTGTTACTATTTAATCAGGGCCTGAAACACTGATGTCTACAAGAACCAAGACACCAAACTAGACACAGTGTCTCTATATCTACCTGCATGTCTGTATGTATATGCATGACTATTCCAAAGACAAATATAAACTAGGTGGGCTTACCCTTTTTTTCTCCCTGTTATTTGTTTCTCTTCTCTTCATTAATGAAGCTAGCTGAGAATTGCCTATGTTAATTAATTCAAAATTAGCCTAATTTTCATCTTCTCTAATGAAGTTTAAGATGAGATAATGTATGTAAAGTGCTTTGTAAACATTAATTCAGATAGAAATGTCAGTTATGATTAGAAGCAGTGTTGTGCAGTAGAAATAGCAATGAACTTGGAATTCAGGGCCTATTGACTTTAGGCAAGGCACTTAACCTCTCTGTACCTCAGTTTCTTTATTTGTAAAATGAGAATGTTTGACTAGGGGACTGCTAAGGTCCATTTCAATTCTGAATCTACGATCCTCTTATCGTTGTAATTACAATGACTCTAAAATCACTTTTAGGATCTTTCATTTCACATAATTAGACTGATTTGAAAGCATGTCAATTACATCAGGATTCATAGATTTGGCCTAAGCACAATGAAGTGGAGATACGGAGTGTGGAAGAATGTTACACATAGAATTGGAGCCTGACAGGCTTTTGGTGGCACTGTAGGGTTTGGATTTGTGTGTGCATTTGTGTGTGCGTGCATGTGTGTGTGTGTGTGTGTGTGTTATAGACATGTGGATATCCCTATATGGTTATATGTTATTATGGATATATTTTATGTATACATATATGTGTATATGTATATACACATACATACATACATGTACATCTCTCTGTCTCTCTGTCTCTCTCTCTCTTTCTCTCTCTGTCTCTCTCTCTCTCCAATATATCCAAGAATAAGAAATCTGCTTGGCTTGATAGGAAAGCTATAATGAAGGAGGATGGGTGGTATTTTGACAAGTAGAGATGCAGGGGAGGAGGTAATTTGTTCAAGACAAATGGTATAAAGGGTATTATCAGAGAGATGTATAAGCAGAAAAAGGAGATGGGTTGGTCATTCTGGGAAAATGAGGGATAACTTATAGACAGCTTATATTCTACATTGGTATCCATACAATGTACGTTGAAAAGGTCACGAGTTCTAGAGGAAGGCTCCCAGCATGTTGGGAAAACTGGCTTGAGAGGATTTATGGAAGGACATGGACAGGAGCAGATAGGTTGAAATCTGTATTTTTGGAAGAAACACCCACGCTGATAAAATCATAGATCCATCAAAGTAATTGATAGAAGAACGCAGCAGGAAAGAAGTCTATCTCTTTTATTTCTTAGTTGTACTACCATGGGCAAGTCACTGAATCACTCCAGGCCTTATTTTCCTTACCTATAAAATGATGGGTTTGAATTAGATAATAATAATTATGATGATACTAACATTTACATAGTTCCCACTATGTGCCAGGCACTGTACAAAGTGCTTTACACATTATCTCCTTTTATGCTCTGGGAGATAGTCTCAATTGTTAACCTCATTTTACATATGAGGAAACTGAGGCAGAGCTGTCTTGTTTAAGTGGCTTGCTCAGGGTTGCACAGCTAATAAATAACTGTCTCGGGCCAAATTGGAACTTGGGTCTCTCATTCCTGGCCTGATGCTCTATCCACTATGTCACATAATTGCCCCTCTTAAATGATCTTTAAGGCTCCTTCTAGCTTTGTCTATGAAGCAAACAAAGATCAAGTGACTTGCCCAGGGTCACACAGCTACTATGTGTGAGGCTGGATATGAACTCAAGTCTTTCTGACTCTAGATAGAAATGTGAAAATAGAGCTCTGGAGAGATCAGGGCTGGAGAGAGTGTCTGAGAAGCAATCAAAGCCCCTTTTTTGAAAAGTCAGTTTGACAAAATCTAGAATGTAAAGTACAGATTATGCTTAAGGAAATCTTTTAATTAGTAATAGTAATAGAGGACAATAATTTTGCTATGATCTGTCCTGATTAGATGACAAATATACTACTAGGCTCACTTCTTGGTGTCCTGCTGGGCAAGGCATTGATACTCTGGACAATATCCAGAGGAGAATATTCAATAAACATGTATTAAGTGTTTGACTATGTGCCAGGCATGAGGCAAAGTATTGGGGATACAAAAAAATAGTCCCTGCCCTTAAGGAGCATATATTCTAAAGGGAGAGACAACAAAATAACTAGATATGTATAAGATATTAGCAGAATTAGATGAAAGCAAATCTGAAAGGGGAGGCATTAGCAACCAGGGGCCTGGGAAGGCCTCCTACAGACAATGGGTTTTGAGCTGAGTTTCCTTTAAATTAATTAATTTAATTTTAATTTTCAACATTCATTTCCATAAGCTTTTGAGTTCTCAATTTTCTCCACCTCCAACCCTGCCAAGACAGTGTGCAATCTGATAAAGGCTCTACATACACATTCTTATCAAACATATTTTCGTATTAGTCATGTCAAGAAGAATTGGAATGAACGGGAGAAACACAAAAAAAGAGAGAGAGTAAATAGTATGCTTTGATCTGCATTCAGACTCCATAGTTCTTTATCTGGATGTGGATGGCATTTTCCATCATGAGTCTTTTGGAGTTGTCTTAGATCCTTGCATTGCTGTGAAGAGCTAAGTCTATCAAAGTCAGTCATTGCACAGTGTGGCTGTTACTGTGTACAGTGTTCTCCTGGTTCTTCTCATTTCACTCAGCACAATAATGTTCCATTACATTCATATACCACAACTTGTTCAGCCATTCCCCAACTGCTGGGCATCCATCCTCTCAATTTCCAATTCTTGGCCATCAGAAAAAGAGCAGCTATAAATATTTTTGTACATGTGGATCCTTTTCCCAATTTTATGATCTCTTTGGGATACAGACCTAGAAGTGGTATTGCTGGGTCAAAAGGTATGCACATTTTTATACCTTGAGCTGAGTTTTGAAGGAAGTCAGAAAATCCAAGAGGTGGATTGAAGAGGTGGAGCATCCTAGGCATGGAGAGCAGCCAGTGAAAAGACCCACAGATGGGTGATGGAGTGTCCTTTTCGAGGGACTGCAAGTAGATCAGTGAGGTTGCATTGCAGGGTACAGGGAAGGGAGCAAAACGTGAGAAGACTAGAAAGGTAGGCAGGTGCCAGGTTATGAAGAGTTTAAATGCCAAACAGAAGACCTTTTATTTGATCCTGGAGGAAACAGAGTGCTGTTGGAGTTCATTGAGCAAGGGGCGACATGATCAGGCCTGTGCTTTAGGAAAATCCTTTTGACAGTTGAGTGGAGGATGGAGTGGACTGAAGAGAGACTTAGAATAGAAGACTAGTTAGAAGTGATTGCAGTACTGCAAAGCACAGGCACTCAGAAGCTGAACCAATCTAGTGGCTGTCTGAGTGGAGAGAGAGCTGTTGTAAAGGTAGAAAGAACAAGAGGCTTTTTGCTAAGAGGCAGTTTGGACTAGATAGCCTGAGGGATCCCTTTCAATTTAGAGATTCTGTGATTTGAAATGAGGGCAGGGATAAAGAATCTAGAAAAGTGAATAGTAGCCCTTCTGTATTTGTCATTTAATCACCTAGGTAACCTGCGGATTGAATGATAAGATCCACTAGGCCTTAATCAGATTTGGGAGAAATAGAGGCAGTGATCTGTTTTGTGTCTGTTCATTTTCTGACATGGAAGGAGTGAGCAGTGGTGAGTTTAGGAAAAATATAGTTTGAGATCTTAACTGTGTAACCTGAGTCCCAAAGCCTATTGGTATGGGACTCTCTCCTCACCAGTGGATATCAGTGCCCCATGACTAAGTGACATGAAGGGTGGAGTTGGAAAAAAGAGAGAGAGAGGAATCTCTTCAATATCTTCAGGTCTCTACTTTCTCTGAGTGTCTAGTGTCTCTTCGGGTCTTGTCAGTCTTTTTGGGTCTCCAGTCTCTGCATGCTCTAAAGCTGGCTTCTAGCTTTGAGAAAGAAGATGGATGAAGCAAACTCACTGAAGGGAGAATGCTTCTGGGAAGAAGCCAACATGAGAAAAGCCAGCAATCTCCATCATGTCCCTGTCTCCAGATGCTATACCAGAGACTTTGGGGAATTTCCCCTTGGATGAGAACTGGGATTCTCTCTCTTGGTTGAACTGAGTTATCTTATTTCTGGTGGGAGAGCTCCAATTCTCTCTATTGGTTGGTATATAAATACACACACATACATACACATATATACAAATATCTTGTATATATATACATATATATACATACATATGCATACACATACACATACACATACTTCCTGTGATTTCTGTTTTACTATCAACTTGGATAATTTTTTTTGGTACTTGCTACGTGTGTTCATTGTGGAACTGGTATCCGTGAGAAAGGAAATCAAGCCTTGGATATAAAGCTTGGGGCCCTCCCTTCCTCATAAATGAACACTGATCAGAAGCTCAGCTTGAACTGGAAAACTACTTCCCCTAGATTAATAATATTTAGGGGAATAGGTATAATTCTAGCCTATTTACTTGGTGTCTCTGAGGAGAGCAGAGTGGCCACACTTCCAGTCCCAACCGTATACTCACCTTCATGGTTTGCCACTTCCTTCTCCAACTCATTTTACAGATGAGGAAACTGAGGCAAATAGGGTTAAGTGACTTGCCTAGGGTCACTCAGCTATTAAGCGTCTGAGGCCAGATTTGAATTCAGGAAAATGAGTCTTCTTGACTCCAGGCCCAGCACTCTTATCCACTGTGCACCTAGCTGCCTTTCCTACTGTGAACTAAAGTCTCCCTTGAAGAAGGGTGGGGAAAGAAGAATCTAAAGCTGTCTATTCCACCTCCTTTTGAATCACACAGGATGTCCCCATGCTATGTGTCAGAGATAGTTTTACTACATCTAAAATGACCTGTTTAGTGACATGTGAGTAGTGGCTAATGGAAGGAAGATCCCATGAGCTCGAAATTGGCAAGAGGCTTCTTTAAACTGGAAATGAGGGGCAGCTAAGTGGCCTAGTGGATAAAGCACTGGCCCTGGAGTCAGGAGGACCCTGCCTCACACACTCTCTAGCTGTGTGATCCTGGGCAAGTCACCTACCCCCAATTGCCTCCCCAAATAAAATAAAATAGTAATAAAATCTAAGGCTTAGTTAAGTAGAGATTAAGAGTGGTTGAATTTAATAAGGCAGGCAGTAGTAACTTATACTTCGATCTTTTTAAAAATTTTACTCTAATTATATTTTAAGAATTATAAAGTATAGGTAGTAATTAATGAGATTATTATTTAAACTTATTTTAATTAGGTTATGTTTTTATAGATCAAATGGATTTGTGGATCGAATGGATTTGATTAAATGAATGTTAAGCAAAAGGCTTTCTTTTTATCAAAAAAAATGTTGCCTCGATAATAGACTTGATTCAGTTCAATAAACACTTAAGTAGCAAATGCTCGGGGTGGCAATCTAACTGCAGACAGAGTACCTTTAAAGGAAGCATCTCATTTCCATGCGAATACTTTACAAATTCAACTTTATTAAGTGATGGTAAATGGCAAATGTAGTGCCATTGCTGAAACTGAGATTCCAGAGAAAGCCATGACATTTGCAGGAAAAAATATATTTTGAAAAAAATTCTCTAATTTTGAATATGTTTTTTTAAAGAATAAAGTAGTTCCTTAATTGATTTTAGTGCTTACAAGAAATAATTATTTTAAATCATTCATGTTGTTAATAGCATCTAGGAGTCACTATAATACGGATAATCCCTTTTCCAACTTAACTGAATTTGTCTTAGCTCTAGTATTATTTTCCATCATGAATTTCAAAATTGATTTGAAGGTCTATTTCATGCTGCTTGGCCCATTTTGTAGGTTTTTCCTGGTGTGTGCTGCTCAGCCTCCATGCCAAAATTGCTAATTAGATCTCTGATCAGAGGCAATTCCAGATGATTCTATAAGACTTTTTACATTGGGGCATATGTTCAGTTCCCTGTTTGAGCAAAAGTCTGGCTATCAAGGCAGTTAGTGGAGCGGTGGAGAAAGCGGCAGACCTGGAGTCAAGGAGACCTGAGATAAAATCCTGCCTCAGACATTTACTAGCTGTGTGACTCCTGGCAATCCATTCATTTAACCTGTTTGTCCCATTTTCCTTAATTGTAAAATGATGATAATAATTGCTCCTATTTCGCAGGGTATTGTGAGGATCAAATGAGATAATTTTTGTAAAACCACTTAGCGCAGTGCCTGGCATATAATATGTGCTATATAAATGCCTCAAGGATGTAGATTACATGAGCACCTAGAGGGAGCGCTATCAATGTTTACCAAGTACTAAATTGATTCCTACCTGCAATGATTCCTTCTTTCCTATGTTGCTCTCTTCCTTCTGTCATCTGGATCTATCATGATCTCAAGGATGACTATCTCTCTATCCATGATACCATGTGTGGGGGAGGGGTAGAGAAAGGTGAGGGAAAAAAAATAGCCTATTTTTAGAAGAGATGGACGTGGGAGAAGCCAGGCTTCCATAAGGGCACTTTTATTAGTTTTTGGCTATTTGTTTCTTTCATCCATGAACCAGACTATGTGAGTTCTTAGAAGGAAAGGACCATGATTTCTCTGTTAGTCCTTAATTTTCCCCACAGAGCCATAGACTGTGTACTAAATTTGGAAGTATGTTGAGAATGGACATGAGCTAGTCCAGTCAGTGAATGCACATTTTAAAAAGCATTCTTGCATCTGGGTAATTTTTAGCCTCCATCAAAGCTTCATTGTGTTGTGTTGAGCAACATTTCATTTACAAGTTCAGCCTTCACCAATTTTCACTTTTCTTGACACCAGATTGAACTGAAGAAGCCTCTGACAATAATTCTTATGATGCTCTGCCAGCGAGCAGGCTAAAATTTCTGAGCTTCCTGACAAGTTGTCCTCCTTCCATGGAAATGAGCAGTTAACATTGGTGAACTTGAGAAATTAATCACCTAGACCCCAACCTAGCCCCTTTACTGATTGATCTTTCTCCCACTTCCAGATGATACCTCCTAGCCATTAAAAGATATTTAAAGGCTGCATTATTGTATACAATTCACAAGTAATCTCTTCTCTGACCACTGTATTGTTATTTAATAAACTAATTTCACTTGTGCCTTAAAATTCATTGTGATTTACTGTTTTAAGTAGCTATTCTTAACAGCTCCCTAAGGGCAAAATGATCACTATTTTACAGGCTAGGAAACTGCACAGATCTTATTGTAGTCAGTAACCTAGGACAGGGTTTGCATTTAGAACTCGGTGTATGATTCAGTTAATAAGCAATAGGATGTCAGCTTTCCAAGAAACTCTTTTGAGAGAGGCAATGTAGTATTCCTTCAGTGTGGCAGTTTGTGACTTTGAGCCAGAGGACTTGCGTTCAAATCCAACTCAACCTCTCTAGGCCTCATCTCTCCAATCTGTAAAATGAGGGGGTTCCATAAATGACCTCCGAGGTCCCTTCTAGCTCTAGATTTATGATCTGGGTTAGTAATGCACTAAGGAAACTTTGAGGGAATAAAATAAGTTGCTCTGTCCCATTCCCTTAAAACCTTTGGGTTGTCAGGGCAAAAGATTGGTGGGAATTGTCCTGACTAACCATTAGGTAAGCATTGTCCCCATCTCTAAGGGATGGGAAATTTATCAGGTTACAAACTGTTATACTTCGCCTACCATCATCATTCTGCAGTGGATAGTCATGTCTTTCTTTTCTCTAGTTTAGACAACATACAGACACAAGGAGGCTAGGTAATGTAGATTTGCACTGGTCCTAGAGTCAGGAGAACTTGAGTTCATATTTGACCCTAGACACTTACTAGCTGCAGGCCCTTGGGCAAGTCACTTAAGCCTATTTGCTTCAGTTTCCTCATTTGTAAAACAAGCCGGAGAAGGAAATGATAAGGTCCTGTGGTATCTTTGCCAAGAAAACCCCAAATGGGGTCACAGAGAGTTGGACACCACTGAAAGTGTCTGAACAACTAAAACCAACAGGCTGACGCCAGGAATGTAAGGTGAGAACAATGACAGCACAGATTTTTCACAGTGATATTGGTCCACTTTCCCTGAATCTAGCTTCCCAGCATCACTTGATACCCTTTGGTATGGGGGTTGAGTGTGAGAGGAACTCTTCCTCTCTTCTACAAGATTCATCTCTACAACTGTCACTCCAACCTTGGAACCCCATTCTAGTGTGTGGGACTTGGTACGATGAAGAAATTCTATTTGACCTCCTCTTTTGCTTTTCAAAAAGAAACTGGGAAAAGTTGCAAAGTAGATATATTGCTTACTTAATTTTTTTTAGTGGAAGAGGATTTGACACAGAAAGGCCAGAAAGATATATGTTAAATGTCTTATATATTTAAAAGGGAAAACAAGTTTTACTTATTAGAGACTAAGGGATTTGTGTACAATCCTCTTTATTTATGGTGTATATAGAAATAAAAGCAACTAGGTGGCACAGTGGATGGAGTGCTGGGCTTAGAATCAGGAAGACTCATCTTCCTGAGTTCAAATTTGGTCTCAGACTCTTAATAGCTGTGTGACCCTGGGCAAGTCACTTAACCCTATTTGCCTCAGTTTCCTCATCTCTAAAATGAGCTAGAGAAGGAAGTGGCAAACCACTCCAGTATCTTTGCCAAGAAAACTCCAAATGAGGTCACAAAGAGTTGGGCACAGCCGAAATGATTGAACAACAACAAATACAGAAATACTTGATTTATTTGGTGTTGGTGTTTAAGTTGAGAATTTTTCAAAATTTAATAAATTCAGTGTTGTAATTGCTAATTTCATTTTCTTTCTATGAGGAGCTTTTTCTTCTTCTATAGCCCAAGGCTCCATACTACCCACTTTGTTTCTTAGAACCTATCCTTTTTTTCACTAACACATAACCACTCCTCTGCCATATGCTACAAACACAGGTAAAGTTCATCTTACTTTGTAAGGGTTTAAAAACAGCTCACTAAAATAACATGACACATTTTAAAGTTTAGTCTGATGAACATTTTCTCCATCACTTTCTTAAGTCAGAACCTCCAAAAAAACAATAAATAAAGCCTGATTTGCACCATTTGCTTCAGCATATCCCTGTTTGGCTTTTTCTCAGCCCTCATTCTCCTTGACCTCTCTGGCTTTAACAGTGTGGATTGCCACCTCCTCCCTGATGCTGTCTTTTGTCCTGGTTCTCCTTCTACTCACTTGACCACTCCTCAATCTCCTTTGCTGGATCCTCATGCAGATCATGCCTTCCAACTGTAAGTGTTCCTCAGGGTTCTGTTCTGGGTCCCCTTCTCTTCTCCCTTTATATTACTTCACTTGGTGATCTCATCAGCTCCCATGGATTTCATTGCCATCTCTATGCTGATGATTCTCAAATCTATCTATCCTGCCTCAATCTTTCTGCTGACCTCCAATCTCCTATATCCAACTGCTTTTCAGACACCTCAAACTGGATATTCAGAAGACATTTTAAACTAGACATGTCCAAAAAAGAACTCAATATCTTTCCCCCTAAACCCTCTACTCCACCCCCCCACACTGTACGAGACAACACTATCCTCTCAGTCCTACGGGCTCATAGCCTCAATTCCTTCCTATCTCTCACTCCTCTCTTTACCCCCATGTTAGCTGTTGCTAGTCTCTATCAATTTTAGCTTCACAACATCTGTCCCATACACTCCCATCTCTCCTCTGACACTGCTACCACCCTTGTGTAAACCATCATCACCTCATGCCCGGACTATCAACGGTGGGTCTATCTGCCTCAAGTCTCTCCCTACTTCAATCCAACCATATCACCCCCCCCCCCACTCAATAAACTCCAGTGGCTCCCTATTGCCTCCATGTTCAAATACAAAATCATCTATTTGGCATTCAAAGCCCTTCACAACCTAGCCCCCTCCTACCTTTACAGTCATTATAGTCATTACCTTACTCCACGTCACATACTCTTCAGTTTGATGACACTGGCTTCCTGGCTGATCCATGAATAAGACACTCCATCTCTCAGCTTCAGGCATTTTCTCTGACTGTCCCCAAGCTTAAAACACTCTCCCTCCTCAACTCTACCTGTTGACTTCCCTGGCTTCCATTAAGTACCAGTTAAAACCCCATCTTTTATAGAAAGCCTTTCCCAACACCTCTTAATTCTCGCATTTTCCCTCTGTTGACAATTTCCTATTTATCTTGCATATTACTTGCTTTATATATTTGTTTGAATGCTGGGTGCCCCATTAGATTGTGAGCTCCTTGAAGAAGGGGACTGTCTTTTGTCTCTTATTATATCTCTAGTGCTTAGCACAATGCCTGGCACATTGTTACTGCTGCTGTTTAGTTGTTTCAGCCATGTCGGACTCTTTGTGACCCTTTTTTGGGGTTTTCTTGGCAAAGATGCTGGAGTGGTTCCCCATTTTCTTCTCTATCTCATTTTACAGATGAGGAAACTAGAGCAAACAGGGTTCAGTAATCACATGCCCAGGATCACGTCGTTGTTATGTTTGTCTTTAGTTCTCAAAGAGGACCAGGATATCAGGGAAATGATGACATAACTTGCAGTTGACTTTGATTTGAGAGAGGGAGGGCTGTGCCAGGTCACGAGCCTCACTTTCTCCTCCAGAGCCATCTAGGTCCAGTGGCCAGATATTCCTCAGGATGACTAGAGATGGCCCAGGATGCAATGGGAGACCCTTGTCCTTTTAGGCTAAGGCTTTTTCAGGTACTCAGAGTGAGGTAATGGCCATTCAGGGAATAGGCCTCTTTAGGAAGTGAGTCAAGGGATGGCCCCTTTAATCAGAAAAAAAAATCAAGCAGAGAGGGGAAGACCCTCAGGGTTGCTGTTCCAAAGAGAAACAGTGAATATCAACATTAGCTCTAAGCCAGGAGGGCCAAAAATGCAGCCAGTAAGTGGAGATTGGGTTTCAAAGGGAACTGAGTTTAAGGTTTGCATAGCTAGTAAGTGTCTGAAGCCAGTTTTGAACTCAGGTTTTCCTGACTCCAGGCCCAGCACTGTTTTATCTACTGCACCACCTAGATGTCTATAGCTGGTGCATAGTAGGTGTTTAATAAATGATTATTGATAGATTAATTGAATAACCTTCCCCTCCCACTAGTGACTTACAACCAACACAGGTCCTCATAGCCTACTTTTACTGAAACTTTTTTTCATTCTTTTCTTTACCTTTTTTTTAGTGCAGATAAAAGATATGAATCATGATTCACCTCTCTCTCTCTTACCACCCTCTTTATTTGTTTAACTAATTTATTTAATTTATGTTGTCTGATTTGAACAATATTATCTTACTTTTCATTTTGTTCCTCCAGATGATCCAGTTCCATCTGTTCTTCTTTCAATGATTTTTCACTCAAATATCTAGCCCTCTTATTTTCAAAGTTCTGTGTGACTTTAAATATACATACTCCTTTATAGAATGTAAACATTGTATTTTTATTTTTATTTTTTTACATGTTTAAAATTTATTTTACCAAAACAAAAATACAGAATAAAGAAACAAAAACATATCTATTGTATTTTTATTTACTCATTACATATGTTCAAGTCTAGCTTTTCTCATTAAATTTTACATGCTCAGTTAATTTGCCTATTGACAGTCTTGCTCAGTTTTGGATTTCTCTGAAGGAGAGAATTTAAATTTCTGACCTCACTGAAGAACTATTTTTTTCTTGTGATAAGCATGCATGAGCTTTCAGGATAGGTAATTGTAGCCTGATTTTCTTTCCTTTTTTTTTTAAAGTTGGTTTTCAGTATTATCTTTCATTTCTTTCCATTGGTGAGTAGTCTTACACAATTAGAATTTATCCTTATTGTTATGCAAATCGTTCTCCCTTGGTTTCTTCCAAGACAATACTAAAATTTTTATTTGGCAACTATATTTTTAGTGAGTTAAACTTTTTTATTCTGTAAATTCCATGAATTTGTTTCTTTCCTCTGTATTTACCATATTTTCAGGAAATTTTCTCTTTTGTATGACTTTTTGTAAAATGTTGTTTGTTTGTGTTTTCCTGGGAGAACAATGTTTCTCAGATTGTATTGCTGACCTGTGTCCTTTAACTTTCTTATTTTGGTTCACAGAGGTATAAAGTCTTCCAAAGTTCCTAATTTAAAATGTTTATATTTTGTGTTTTCTTCCATAATGACATTTTCAGTTTGCCCAAGACACTCTCTTCTTCATAGAATCCATAATTTCAAAGAGATTTGAATTCACTGGATGTGGAGTGAGAAATCTGACTTCAAATGTTGCTTAAGACACTGACTATGTGACCTTCAGCAAGTCTTTAGGCTATCTCTCTCAGTTTCTTCATATGTAAAATAGAGATAATAATAGCACATACCTCCCAAGGTAGTTGTGAAGTAAAGTATAAAGTACTTTGAGAACCCTAAAGTGCTATATACATGCTATTGAGCTATTAATATTGTTATTATTATGGATTATTTTCTTGAATTCTTCCTCCAGCAATCTTTCCCCTTCCCCCACCCGTATTTTATAGATGTCAGATCTTCCTTTCCATCTCATTGTTATTCTAAACCACTTGAGTTTCTTGTAATATGCCTGTTTCTCTTCTAGGGATGTAGTTGTTACTGTAGTCTTGTTCTTTCCCTTAGGAGGTATCTCCTTGTTTTCCTTTACCAAGTAGTATCCCTGTTGGTTCCTGTTTTATGTTGTTTTTTTTATTTCTTCAATCTGATAGTTTTTCTATTTTTCTATGATGGTTTCTTTTCTTTCTTCTTATTGTCTTATTTAATTTGTAACACTTGGTGTTTTGAGGTGGTTCAGAGGAGCAGGGCATAATCAGGACCACTCACATTGTATTACTTTTCTCTACTCTTGTGTTCTAACCAAACTAGACTCCTTCTTCTCTTTACTTGAATATAATTTACAATTTCCTACTCCCATGGTTTTGTTCATGCTATTCTTTATGCCCGGAGTGTTTTCTTTTCCCTCCTTTGCTTGTTGAATTCCTACCCATCCTTCAAAATACAAACCAAATGCAACCTCTGCTATGAAGTCTTATCCAATGCTCCAGATTGCTAATTATCTTTCATTTTGGATCTCACATACTGCTTCACTTTGAAAGTCTGTAATGAATAGAATGTTTTATATTATAAAAACCATGTAATATTTTTGCATTGTTAATATACTTTATACTGTAGCTATAATGTATGGTACATGTGTTTAGCCAACTTACCATTATTTATGCTAAGTAGTGGATGGAAACACTAATTAGACTTACAGTTCCTGATGCATGCAATCAAACTTAATCAAAGTGTGCAAACAATACTGGTCTCTAAGAACAAACCACCAATCTGAGGCTTGGAGTTTCTGATAAGCTTCTTTCCATACTGCAGTAGACAAGGTTCTCTTCTCTGCCCAATCAGAGGTCATGGGTCTGTCTTCAAGGTGGTCATCTGGCAAGTTTCGTTGATAATCTGTGCCCTCAAACCAACTCAAGCTGCTTGAGTTTCAAGCGTGGGGAATGCAGAAACCCATTCTAATTACACTCTGACTAGGCTGAAGGCTGGAGCCTCAGATGGGTTTTTTATATTTTTAGTTATGGGTGTTCCTAAGTTGTTTACCATATGATTGGTAGTTTACTTCAAAATTACTGATAAAGCTGTTTATAATATTTTTCTATTGGTGGTATGTCTTATCAAAGGATCCACACATGTTCATCTGTTATTTAAGAATACACGCATGCTGTTTGCAACATTATATCACAAAGGTGCTTATGTTATTTTTGAAAAACAGCTTATAGAAAAACAACTTAGTTGAAACAGCTCGATCACAACATGGAGGCTTGAAATAGAATTAGTTATGCTGAGTTGATAAATTTATTCCTACTATCTTAGTAAGATACTTATTCTCAGTACATTTTTTGTGGGTAAATCTTGATTCCCTAGTCATGGGTTTTTTGTTTCTTAATTTCCACAAGGAGTAGGGGAACCACCTCTTACCTAACTTTTGTATCTCCTCCTAGCACCTAGCATAACACTCTGACCCCAAAAGATGCTTAGTGAATATTTGTCAAATGAACAAATGAACCGGACTAGTACAATGACTGAGGTATTCACTGCCTGAACTCTTTGCACATCTAAGTTTCAGGAAGGTCTCAGTCCACCCCTTTAGCCAAAAGTTTCTCTCAGTTATGGAAGTTTTGAAAGAAAGCCCTTCTGAAGGTTAAAAAAAGCATCTTTGTTCCTTCAACTCACACTCTGGGATTAACAGAGTAAACAGCATTGCCCTCCACTGTCACAACACAAGATGAAATGGACTTTAAACAATAGCAGAATAATTTAGATTACAAATGATAAGCAGCATTTGGGCAGCATTAAATATTAGAATGATTTAAATGGGGAGATAGAGTTGTTTTTCAAGATTTATACATCACTTTTCTATATGGACAAATACTCCTGTATCCAGTTAAAGTGTGGTCAGTTTTAGAGTCAGAGGATTAGTCTAAGTAAACTTTCTAGCCTTATGATTCATATTGGAAGAGCAAAACAACTCTTTCTTCATAAATCAGCCAGGTAGGAGAAATCCTAGCTAGGTTGCACCTCACTTTTCACTGAATGGCTCATTCATACCCTAAGGAAGCTGTAAAGGTGAGAATACAGGGTGAAAATGCTTTCCTTCTAATCAAAGGACGTTCCTGCAAAATTTTCCCATAGCAGTAACTATAAGTAACAGATAATACCTGCCATAATTACTGTAGCTAAAAGGTGGGCAAATGCATTTCCTATTCTTATATCACAGCTCTGTAATTAAGTTTGAGAAGGCACTTCCTTTCTAAAGTGGTATTTTCACTGACTATAATTACCCAGAAGTAGCAACCTTTGGGGTGGTATTTTCTCCTGTGTGGTCTTAGCCTGGTGGTAAGGAGGTTGTTTGTGATTTCCCTCACCTACCTGATCCTTGGGAGCAGGGGAGAGGAGCGGCAGTGTTTCTTTTTTTAGTTTTGAAGCTGAAACATGATGAATAGAGGCAGTAAGGAAATTGTGCAGGTGGTTGCTGGGGGTTTTGCTCCAGGATAAATTCACTACTATAATCCTAGGCTGTAGCCTGGGGCTACATAGCTGTATGTGATCTGAATAATAAATGTAGAAGAAAGAAGAGGAAGGAGGAGGAGGCTATGGATAGGTCTGGGGATAGGGAATTCTGGCTCTCCTGCTCACCACAGAGGGATCTACTTAGAGCAAGGGTTCATAACCTGGGGTCTGTGAACTTGGCTTGTTTTTTTTTTTTTTTTGGTTATTTTTTAAACTGCATTTCTCTGTAACTGATTTCTTTTGCAATCCCATGTATTTTTTTTAATGCATATAAAAACCTTTTTTGGATTGTTTATATTAGAGGCAGCTAGGTGGAGCAGTGAATAGAGTGCTGGGTTTGGAGTCAAATCTGAATTCAAATTCTTCCTTGGAAGCTTGCTAGCTATGTGACCCTAGACAAGTTACTAACTTCTGTTTTTCTCAGTTTCTTTAATTGTAAAAGGGGAATAACAGTAGCACCTACCTCCCAGGGTTGTTGTGAGGGTTAAATGACATAATATTTATAAAGTCTTTAACACATAGTAGGAGTACATGAATGCTAGCGCCCCCCCCCACATTATTCTGAGAAGGGGTTCACTATACAGAAAAGTTAGGAACTCCTGTTCTTAGAGCCCCAGGTTAAAGTGGTCTTAACCCCCAGATTTTAAGAACCCTTCTTCCTGCTACATAGAATATGAGTGAATGGATAAAAACATTTATTAAGCAATTACCATGTGCAAAAAAGCATTATCCTAAATACTGGGGATATAAACAGAAAAGCAAAGTAGGGCCAGCTCTTAAGGAGCTCGCATTCCAATGACGGAGACAACACACATGGAAGATTTCAGCTGCAAATCAGATGGAGAAGTCCATGGTCTGTGGGGTGTGGTAGCAAAGTGGCTGATAATGTCTCTTCTAAAATGCCATTTCTACTGATATAGAGCCAGAATATTACAAGTGGTATAAAGTAATCTGAAAGCCTCTAAGTTAGACTTTGCTCTGAGGTGATATGATAGTACTTTCTCTCTGATTTGCAAGTTAATGAGGCCACAGAAGACAGAAATGCCAGCTTTCATTCTTCAACTGAATTCCTACTAGGTTATTGCATCCACATATGTCGAGTGCTGACACCAGGCAGCTTTATGTATTCCAAAGTGGCAGCCCTGTCCTTCAAAGGGTTTACCTTTGCCATTGTTCACTGACATGCCTACTCAGACCTGTTCTAGCTACAGCACCATAGAGCTTTTGGTAAAAGAGAGAGCGGAGCTCTGCCTAATGGGTTGTGCCTTATCTGCTCCCAGTCCCTGCCTTCAAACCTGCAAATCAGAATTCTTTAAGCCTTTCCCAGTGTCAGGTTTTCAAAGACATTCAAAGTGAGTGATTCCACCTCAGGACTATGGCAACCAGGGCTACAACACCTCTGTGGTTCCCTCAGTAGCAAGGAAAGAGAAAGTGACTGAGTAATTTCAAAGTTACTCACAACTCTACAAATCCCATGGGCTCTTTTCCCCTTAGCTTGCTAAGAAGCAAAGATAAGGGCATCTTACTGTGTAGGACTGCATTGTTTATTCCCTCTTGGCACCTTCCACCAGCTCAAGAGCTCCAGCTGCTTTTCTTTTTACTTTATCTGGCAGCCTAGAGTGAGATGCCCTATCGTTTTTTTTATCAGCTCATCATTAAGCAGCAGTGCCTTGGAGGTCCCTTTATCCAGAGTTATTTGAAATAGAGCATAGTGGTAGGGATTCTAAAATAAAAATGCAGAACTAAAACTTTGTTTGCTTGTTTGTTTTTTACTGTTTTACTTCTCTTTAATACCTCTTATACCAGGAGCATTGCACACCTGGTACTTTTCTTTGATAGACTCTGGGTAGAAGTTGTTAGAAATTTATATTCTGTAGACATGGAGAAAGGGAATAATACAGAGTTTAATCCCTTAGTGCCTAGGAACCTAAATCCATACTTTTCATTTAGACCAATATCGGAACAACTTAGTTACATGGTGACCAGGAATCAGAAGATATAAGATTCTCTAGTCCTGATTTTGCGACTTATTAGACATGTAACCCTGAGTAAGTCACTGGACTCAAAGGTGCTAGGTACTGTTTTTTCATCTGCAAAATAGAGATAAGTCAAGTTAAGAAGCGTTGATTACATGCTTCTTGTATGACAGACACTCTGTAGCATGCTAGGTTAATAGATTTAAAGATATGGGTCATCTTGATGGTCTTCTATTCCAACCTCTTCCTTTTATAGATGAGGAAACCAAGCCCCACAGAGACTGCGACTAGACTAAGGCCACACAGGTAGCAAATAGCAGAAGCAAAATTTGAACTCAGCTCAGTGACACCAGATCCAACATGCCTTTCACTGAATCATAGTGTCACCAAACTTACTCCCCCATGAGGTTATGGTGAAGATCACTCATTCAATGAGCAATTGTTCAGTGCCTATAATGGGTGATGGTACTTTGGGAGATACAAAGATGAAGAAGGTAGTCCCTGTCCTTTAGGAGTTTACAAGCTAATGAAATAACATATTTGAAAATACTTGAAATCAGTAAAGTTCTCTACAAATGGAATGTCGTGCAATGGGGTTTAGATTGGAGTACACTCTATGGAAGATGCTCTGATCTGACTGATTACTTCTAGCCTATCATACATGGTTTAGCATTGAAGAGCTTGGGTGCTTTGGGATGACAATTCTATCCCCTCATTGATCCCTTGGTCCTATGAAGGTAGCAAGGGCTGTTTGCATCAAAAGAACTGACCACCAAGCCGAGGAGAAGTGGATAACTCTGTGAACTTTACTCCATATGTCTGGCTGTCTGGTGTTTCTGCCTAGGGTGTCAGGGTTCCTCCAGCTTTTCCCAGTAACATGGTGGCTTTGAGCATGTGGCAAGCCTTGGCAAGCTTGAGCCTGGGTTTTGGGTTGCCTCTTCTGTTTCATTTCTTTCCGGAATAAAGACCACTGAGTAGTAATCTTGAAATGGGCATTTCCAATCTTGGAGGCAACGTAGTTTTAGCTTGTGGGGCTTCTGGCTTCAGTTGATGTCAGCTATACTTCACGAGAAGCTCCTAGATACTTCTATTGTACTTCCTAGAAAAAATGACCACTGGTAGGAAGATGAGTCCAATCCCTGGCCAGAAAGAGTCTAGCTTGTCAGAAGACATGGAATGGGAAGAAATTGTTTGGACTATGAAAAGCTGAGTTGAAGGTGAAATTTCTATTTGGCTGTCCCGAAAAAGCTTCAGGTTTTGATTTTTAAATACCTATTATTTGCTTCGAGCCACTTACTTAAATCTTGTTGATGTCTGCTTGTGAATCTTTTCTGTTTAGCATTTCTTTTGTGCAGAAGAAATAAGTAGCTGTCCTATACCTCATATACACTGTTCATTAAGTATATTTTTACTGTGCATTTTGGACAGTACCTAGGTGAGTCGCCTCTAGACTATTACTTGTTTTCCATGGGGCTCCGAAATAGAATATAAAGGGCCAAAGAACATGAGAAAAGGAGCCCAACCTTTAGCTTTTAGGGGCTAACCTCCTCTAGGACTGAACTTAATTCATGAGTATGGGTCCAGAGCACAGGGACTGCCTAGTGGAATAGGAAGAAGATGATGACATCAGTCTGCCTAGATCCAGAGACAGTTCTAGGCATGTATTGTTGCAATAGCATTAAGTAGCTCAAGTGTTTCTGAGGCCATGGGCTTGCCTGATTTCTCTTCCAGAACATTTTTTTTCCATTTTTATAACCCTACTTTGGAGACATTTGTATGGAACATGTTCAGAAGTTTCTCTTCAATGACTTCACTCTGTGTAGACTATGATAGGGCATGAGCTGCTAATATTTGGGCAAAAGTATGTACATACATACACACACATATATACATATATACATACACACATGTATGTATATGTCCCATAGGAAGGTTTCTAAAGTTACTCTGAGATTCCTACTGTTATCAAATTCTACAGGAAGGAGGGGGAAGATCAAAATTCCATTTCTGTCACTGGAGGCCTCCTCTGTTACTTTTCTGTAATTTTGAGATTCATAGTTTCTACTTGCTGATTTCCTAGAAATAGTAGTTATATCTTTTGGCAAGGAGAAAAAAGTATCCTGAAAAGTCTTGAGGGAAAGAGTGTAAACATACTTCTTGTTATGCATGTATATAGTATACATGTGTACACTGTATATACAGTACACATACATACACTTTGTTTCACTGTGGAGAGAGGGCTGGACTAGGAGTCAGAAAGACCTGAGTTCAAATGTTGCTTAAGATACTTAGTAGCTATGTGACAGTGAGCAAGTCACTTAACCTCTATGTGTCCCAATTTCTTCATCTGAAGAATGGGGGCTATAATGGCACCTTCTTCCTAGTGTTGATGTGAGATTAAAATGAACTTAATATTTGAAAAGCACTTTGCAAACCTTAAGGTGCTATATAAACGCTAGCTGTTATTAGAGAGCCTGAGCCCACAGGGGAGGGGGAAGGAGAGAAAATTAGTTCATGCTAATTATTTCCTTAGCTTTTTTCACCTGGATATTTCTAATTCTAGTAAATTTTAACCTCCCTAAACTTGAAAACTTTAAACAAAGCTTTTAAGTAATCCTTATGATAGATGAGGAAACATGTGAGTTAACCTGGTCTATACCTGAGTCCCTGGAAATGAATGAGCCTCGGGAACCAGGTCCAAGGCCCTATTTTCCTGAGTTTAATTGAATGTCAAGCCAGATATTAACTCTGTGCATCTTCATCAGGAATGATTAGGCATTATGTAAAACTGACATTACGGGTACTAAATGTGAGAAGAGTGAAAATATTTACGAATACTCTGGTGACCTAGAGGCAAATCTGAGCAGTGAGATATCAGATGTGATGATGTTCCTAGCACAGTTAGCCTCATAGGATTTTGAAGAGGAGGGCAGGCTATAGCTCTGCCCTGAAATGAATTAGAACTTAACACATTTAGAAATCCCCCTAATGAATTTAGGGATTAGAGGGGATCAGATTACTTTTAAATAACAGTAAAGAACAATGCATCAGAAAACATAGCCCTTCTTGAAGAGAATTTGTTCTGCCACTGTTTCCCATGAAATGGACCCCATCATCTGGTCTAGCTGGAAAGCCTTATTGAGTTCAAGTCAACATCTGAGAGATACATGCTAGGCTTCTTCCTAGGACATTTGGAATTTTTTCCCCTTGGGTTTTTACCCACAAGAATTCTGGAGGAAACAAATCTACTCTTTTTTATTGCAAGACTGCTCTGATATTGAAAATCTGTATGCATAGGAATAGTAGGAATAGTATCTAGAAGATTAAGTCTCTCTCTCTCTCTCTCTCTCTCTCTCTCTCTCTCTCTTTCTCTCTCCTTTGGTATACACTGAAATTCCCTAAAAATTATCTGAGAATTTTAGATGCCTGCATGCCACAATATAATAACAGGTCAATATAGGAAAGATATAATCAATCATGTGCTCCATTTACCAACTAGTTTCCTACAGTATATGCTTTAATGTTCCCTCCTATCTATGAGCTTTCCATGACTCTATCCCTCTAAATGTCTCTTACATTGAGCATTAAGGGAAATGCACTGTCTTTTCTTCTTAATTTTAGCCTGTCTCTCCCAGTGATGATTCCTTTTATAATCCTCAATAATCAATTTTCCTTCTTTGGGTTTTGAGCCTTTCAAAACACAGAAGGAAACAGATGAATTAAAAATTACATAAAAATTAGATTTGTTAACCTTATCAGAGTTTTTCTTGAACCTGATCCTGCATTCTGTACAAGTATCTTTGTTTATTACTGTGTATGGCTTTCTAATTTTTCTCAGCAGTGAGCACCAAGGTCACATTGTATCCTGAATATTAAACTAAAAATGCTAATGGGAATATATAGAATTTAAGGGTCTTAAAATACTTTTAAAGTCTTTGGAAGGAAAAACAACTAAGTTCATTGGCCTAAAAGAATTCAGCTGCATAGTCTTTGGGAGGATTTTATTTTTAAACAACAACAAACCTTAGAGATGCTTTCAAAAGTAATCAGTTCTTTTAATACTTTTCCATCATAGTGTTAAGTCCTAAGACTTAGTAAATATCTTTATCCTGGGGAAAGAAATCTACAGGGAATACATATATATATATATATGTATATATATATATATATTTATACATACATATATATAACGTTTCAAAGTCATATTTTGTCTCTCATATTGAGACTTTGAAATTTGGGATAATATAGATTTTGCATGTTGGAGCAGAGGGAGAATATGGGTGAAAAGATAGGTATGAGATTTTAAATTTAAATTTTATTTGTTCTCCTGCCTGATACACATAACCCCTACTCCTTTTCATTACTGTGAGCACAAAGGGAAGATTTGTTGTAGATTCATCTCACCCACAGCTTAATTTATGTCTTTGAGAAGCAGAGAGAATGTGGTTAAAAAAAGGGAATAGTTTTGTGGCTAGAACATAAAAGGAGGCAAAAAAGAAGAGAAAAATGCAAAAGGAATTCATAACCTGAAGTTTGAAGGGTCTAGCTACATCACACTTTGTACACAGCTCTCTACTGGCTTCTCTTGAAATCTGCCACATATACAGGCTGTAAGGAACAGGAGGCTTGAGTGGCAGCTGAAAAATAGAGTGTGAATCATTTATTACAGTCACACTGTGTAAAGGATATCTTTACCCAATTAGTTCACTCTCTTTATACAAAGTCTAATCATAAACTTGGTTTCATTGACAGAAATTAACAAACTTATTAGACATTCTAGCACTTTGTTATATGCTTCTTATTAACTTCACTCATGACTTTGGTTTTTGTTGTTGGTTTTGCTCTTCTAGCTTTTTTTTGCACAGAACAAGATTGGTCCTAAAAGTTGGGTTTGGTGTTTGCAGTTAGATGGAAAAATGTTTTAATTAGCCAACTCATATGTATAGAGTTTCCTCTTAGGAAATTAAGTTATGACTTTAGAAGAATTTGATTCATAGTAATCATGGTGTTTTTCTTTCTAATTTAGCATAAGAATAATTTCTGTGAATGTATGAACATTTGTCTTCCTCTTAGGGTTTCTTGAAAGATGAAGCATACTAATTGTGTAGCTCTAAGCAAGGGATTTGGCCTTTATGATATGAGTTTCTCTTTCTGTTAAATGGGGATAGTAATGCCACTACTCACCTCATAGTGTTATTGTGAGGAAAATGCTTTGTATGCCTTGATGTGGTATAGAAATATGAGTTTTTATCACTATTTCTTTATCATTTGATGTATTTTGAAATGTTTTTATATCTATAGAGGTTAAGTAATTTAGTTTCTCTCATCATGGCTTCGACTAATGAAAAAAGTTTTATTGATCTTTTTTCTTATATAATTTTATTTCTGATTCTTCTCTCATAGAATTGTCCCTTGGGTACAATTCAGCAAAACAAAACAAAAACAAGACATTGTCACTTCTGAAATTGTATGTCTCAATTCATAGCTATAACCCACCAACTCTCTGCTAAAACTCTCTAGAATCAAGATTGGCCACTACATTTCATACAGAGAACTGGATATGGAGTCAGAGGTCCTGGTTTTGAACTCTACATTAGTTCAAATTCCATTTCTCCAATGCCTATATACCCTGGACAAATCACTTCACCTCTCTGGGCCTCAGTTTCCTCATGAGTAAAATGAGGGGGTTGGATGAGAAGATATTTAAAATCACTTTCAACTATAAATCTATGATCCTATTTATCAGAGGTCAGATATCTTTCTATTTTGTTTTTCATATATGATTGTGGTTACTATGTAGATTATTCTTTGGGTGCTGTTTACTTCATTCTGTGTCCATTCATAAAATTCTTTCCAAGTTTTTCTGAATTCTTTGTATTTATTGTTTCTTACACTGCTCATTTCATCCACAATTTACTAGCTATTCCCCAATAAATGGTCACTCACTTTGTTTCTTGTTCTTTGTTACTACAAAAGTACCATTTTAAACATATATGTGTGTATATGCACACATCTATATATGTATATATATGCATATATATACATATATATGTAAACAGACACACACAGCTGCACATTTTGTTTCAATTATAGACTATTCCAACTGCAGTAATTCTTCCCCTTTCTTTACTTTCCCAAACCAAGGCATTGGAAAAGTGGCTTTATTTGTTGCCTAAAGGAAAAATGTTTATTACAAAGTCTACAACACAGTAGTCATATTTTCCACTCAAAATTAGAAAGGCCTCTATTGTAAACTCACCAGTAGGGTGAATCTTGCCTATAACATACCGAACAAGTAGTGAGTCAGTTTCATCACGGTGCTTGGCACATAGTAGGCATTTAATAAATGCTAGTTGAAAGACTGCTTGAAGATCTCTGAAGGAGAAATTACTGCCTTTCAAGAAAGACCAAACTATTTTTAAACAAATATATCTTTATTTATTTTGTTAAATATTTCTCAATTATTTTAATAAATGTTAAATTAACATTTATTTTTTAAAAATTTGAGTTCCAAATTCTCTCCCTCTTTCCCACCCCTCCCTCAATTCTGAGAAGGCAAGTAATATGATATTAATTAAACATGTAAAACATATTTTATATTATCCATGTCACAGAATAAAACACAAAAAACCCCAAGAAAAATAAAGTTAAAAAAGCATGCCTCAATCTATATTCAGAATCTATCAGTTCTCTTTCTGAAGCAAGATAGCAGTTTTTATCATGAGTCCTTTGGAATTATCTTGGATAATAAATTCTTTCCTTCTCCATAGATCTGACAGGAAAACTCCTAATTTGCTTACGGTATCACCCTTTATGCCTAAATCATGTATCCATTTTGACCTTATCTTGGTACATGGTGTAAGATGGTCTATACCTAGTTTCTGCCATACTATTTTCCAGTTTTCCCAGCAGTTTTTGTGAAATAGCGAGTTCTTACCCCAGAAACTAGAGTCCTTGGGTTTATCAAACAGTAGGTTACTACCACACAGTCATTAACTACTGTGTCTTGTATACCTTACTCTATTTTTTAGTCAGTTTCAAACAGTTTTGTTGATTGCTGCTTTATAACATAATTTTAGACCTGGTACAGCTAGGCCACCTTCCTTTGCATTTCTTTCATTAATTCTCTGGCTATTCTGGAACTTTTGTTCTTCCAGATGAATTTTGTTATTTTTTCTAGCTCTATGAAATAAATTTTTAGTTGTTTGATTGGTATGGCACTGAATAAGTAAAAGTTTAGATAGAATTGTCATTTTTATTATATTAGTGTGGCCTACCCGTGAGCAACTGATATTTTTCCAATTGTTTAGATCTGGCTTTATTTGTGTTACAAATCTTTTGTAATTGTGTTCATAGAGTTCCTGGGTTTGTCTTGGCAGGTAGACTCCCAAGTATTTTATATTGTTTACAGTTATTTTAAATGGAATTTCTCTTTCTATCTCTTGTTGCTGGACTTTGTTGGTTGTATATAGAAATGCTAATGATTTATGTGGGTTTATTTTATATCCTGTAAGTTTGCTAAAGTTGTTAATTACTTCGAGTACTTTTTTAGTTGATTTTCTAGGGTTCTCTAAGCATACCATTATATCATCAGCAAAGAGGGATAATTTTGCTTCCTCACTGCCTATTCTGATTCCTTTGATTTCTTTTTCTTCTTGTATTGCTATAATGCACTCTTTACTCCTATGCTCTCTATTGTTTTTAATGGTAATGGCTGCTGTATTTTTTCAAAAGCTTTTTTTTAGCATTTATTAAGATAATCATGATTTCTGTCGGTTTTGTTATTGATATGGTGAATTGTGTTGATACGTTCCCTATTATTGAACCAACCTTGCACTCCTGGTATAAATCCCACCTGGTCATAGTATATAATCTCATATTCTATTTACCTCCTTAGTTTCTTTCTTGTTTGGTTTTTGGTTGGATTTAACAAGTTCTGTGACAGGACAGTTGAAGTGCCCCGATAATAGTTTTGCTATTTCTTCCTGAAGCTCACTTAAATGCTTTAAAAATTTGGATGCTACACCACTTGGTGCATATATGATTAGTATTACCACTGCTTCATTGTCTATTGTACAATCGAGATGTAATGTTCTTCCTTACCTCTTTTAATTAGGTCTATTTTTGCTTTTACTTTGAGATTAGGATTGCTACCTCTACTTTTTTTTTACTTCAATTGAAACATAATAGATTCTGCTCCAGCCCCTTACCTTTACCCTGTGTATGTCTCTCTGCTTCAAGCATGTTTCTTATAAACAACATATTATAGGATTCTGGTTTTTGATCCACTCTGCTATCTACTTCTGTTTTACAGGAGAGTTCATCCTATTCACATTCACGGTGATTATTACTGTGTGTATCCCTCTGTCCTATTTTTTGTCCTGTTTGTCCTCTCACTCTTTTCACCCTTTCCCTCCTCACTAGTGTTTTGCTTCTGCCTACCACCTCCCCTGATTTGTCCTCCCTTCTGTTAGACTCCCCTCCTTTACCTAATCTCCTTCCCTCCTACTTCCCTGTTGGGTAAGGTAGATTTCTATATTCAACAGATTGTGTATATTATTCCCTCTTTGAGCTAATACTGATGTGAGTCTGGTTCAAGTAATGCTCATCACCCACCCTTCCATCATCTTCTCCACTGTAATAGGTCTTTCACATCTCTTCATGTGAAATAACTTACTCTATTCTACCTCTCCCTTCCTTCTACCCCCAGTGTACTCCTCTTTCTCATCCCTCATCTCATCATGTCATCATAATTATTTTTATGTCACTCCCTCAAATTTACCTTATACCCATACCCTCTATTTATATTCCTTCTAGATGTACTATTAGTGATACAATTTTTAAGAATTATAACAGTTTAACTCTATTGAATTCCTTGTGTTTTCTTTTTCTTTTTTACCTCTTTATACTTTTCTTGGGTCTTGATATTGAAGGTCAAATTTTTGGTTTAATTCTAGTCTTCTTATGAAAGCTTGAAATCTTTCTATTTCATTGAGTGACCATTTTCTCTCCTTGATATATTATGCTTAATTTCATTGGGTGAATTGGTTTTAGTCCTAGCTCCTTTGCCTTCCAGAAATATCATGTTTCATGCCCTCCAATCTTTTAAGGTCACAGCTGCCCAGTCCTACGTAATCCTGATTATGGCTCCCAGATATTTGAGTCTTTTCTTTCTGGTCATTTGTAATATTTTTTCCTTGACCTGATAGTTCTGAGATTTGGCTATAATGTTCATTGGAGTTTTAATTTTGGGATCGCTTTCCTGATGTGAATGGTGGATTCTTTCAATGCCTATTTAGCCTTCTGGTTCCAGGATATCAGAACAGTTTTCCTTGATAATTTCTGTCCAGCTCTTTGATTATGGCTTTCAGGTAGTCCAATGCTTCTGATATTGTCCCTCCTGGATCTATTTTCCAGATCAGTTGTTTTAAAATTTGATTGATTCTTGATGTCTCACAGAACCATTAGCTTCCACTTGCCCAATTCTAACTTTTAAGGAGTTGTTTTCCTCAATTAGCTTTTGTACTTTTTTTTCTGTTTGGCCAATTGTATTTTTTAATGAGTTGTTTTCTTTAGAGGATTTTTGTATCTCCTTTTCCATTTAGCCAGTTCTACTTTTTAAGCAGTTGTTTTCTTTTTCCAAACTGTTGACTCTTTTTTCATAATTCTCTTGTATCACTCTCATTTCTTTTCCCAGTTATTCTTCTCTTTTATATGATTTTTTAAGCTCCCTTTTGAGCTTTTCCATGAGTTTTTTTTTGTGAGCTTGAGACCACTTCCCATTTTTCTTTGAGATTTTGCCCATAGGTATTTTGATATTGTTGTCCTCTTCTGAGTTTTGATCTTCCCTGTCACCGTAATAACTTTCTATGATCAGATTCCTTTTTTTGTTATTTTTTGCTCATCTCTTTTGATCTTTTTTCTTTCTTTTAAATTTTGAGCTCTGCTCCTTGGAGTGGAAGGGGCACTATCTCAGGCTTCTCATGCCAGGGGTTGCAGGGCCTGGCTTTTTACCTGGTGCTACAATGATGTTGCCCTAAGGCCCAGGGGGGACCCTGGTGTCTGATACTGTGCTGAGGGGGTGTGGTGGGGGGGGACTGGCACTGGTGGAGGCTATAGGGGTCTGACAGCTTACCTGGTGCTGAGTCGGGGTCCTAGTGCTGAGGCACATGGGGTGTTTCTGCATTTCCCCGGGGATACACTGAAACACACAGTGGTCAGACCACTACTGGTGGCTGCCTGTTTGCCCAGGCTACTCTGAAACACCACTGGTGGCTGCCTCTTTGTTTAGGCACCCTTAGAATTGGCATCTACCTTCTTGCCAGGGACTTCACTGAAGGACATGTAGGTCTGGCTGCTGGAGGTTGCCTGTTTGCCCAGGTCTACACTGAAGCACAAGTCTGCCGATTCCCCTGGCTATGCTGAGGCACATGGGGGATTCCGGTGTGGGCGTTAGCCTGCTCCACCACACTGGGGCTCAGGATCTACAGCTAGTTTGCTAAGGTTGGGCTTGCTTCTGGCTTTCTGGGATGCTTCCTGCCCTCGACTGTACTCCCCTTTTACCTGAGTGAGACAGATCTTTTCTGCCAATTTTCTTGAGCTCAAAGATTGTTTCACCCTATATTTTTGCTGGTTCTGCTGTTCCAGGATTTGTTTTGAGGTGCCATTTTACAGTTGTCAGGAGGTGAATATGGGGGAGTTACAGTGATTTACTGCTTACTCCACCATCTTGACTCCCAGAAGTGGCTCTGGATCATTGTCTTGATCAGAGTAGCTAAGTCTTTCATACCTGATCATCTTTACAATACTGCTTTTACTGTGTATGATGTTCTGGTTCTGCTCACTCCACTTTGGGTCAGTTCATATGACTTCCCAAGTTTTTTCTGAAACCACTCACTTTGTCATTTCTTATAGGGCAATAGTATTCTATCACAATCACATACTACAACTTGTTCGGCCATTCCTCAATTGATGGGCATCCCTTCCTTTTATAATTCTTTGCCACCACAAAGAGGGATGCTATAAATATTTTTTTTGTGTGTGTAAATGGTTTATTTTCTCTTTCTTTTGATCTTTTTGACATACGGACCTGGTACCCACCCTTTTTTGTACAAATCACATTGTTGGGAAGTTGTTTTTTTTAACTTATCTGAGCTGAGATCTAACTTTAACTTTCACCCATTAGTCCCAGTTCTGTCCTCTGATAACAAGCAAAATAAACCTACTTCTTCTTCTTCACATGACGGCCCTTCAAATACTTGAAGACAGATATTATGTATTCCTTAATCATCCCCTGGCTACACAGACTCAGTTCCTTCTACTGATTCTCATATGGCACAATACCTAGTCATCTCGCCATCTTGCTCGTCTTCTTCTGGATATGCTCCAATTTATGTCCATCACACTAACAAAACAAAACAAAAAGGAAATGAAATTAGTTGAACATGACTTGTTCTTAATGAACACCCTGACCTAGTAATAACTGCTTTCCTGTATCCCTTTGATTGTTTCTAGAATTTGTGCCTTAAACTTACTAGTCTCTAGATTGAGGTATCCACTTTCTTTTCCCTTTTGAAAAGAGATATCTGCCTGTCTTCAGTATTGAAGAATTGCAGTCCTGTCCCCATTTTATGCAGTACCTCAAAGATCATGCAAAGCACTTAAAAAATTATATCAGCAAGTTCTTTTAGAATCCAAAGTTGGATTTTGTCTAGCCCAAGTGATTTGCCCTCACTGAGGGCAGCTCCTTACTTTATTGATGACCATTTTTGCTCTCTTCTCCTTATGGAGATTGTTCTCCTTGATAGAGAAAATAGAACCAAAATATACATTGAATTATTCTGCCTTCTTTCTGTCATCCATTAATTTCTTATCCTCTCTAGGTATGAATTTTCAATTTCTTAAAATATCTCTTGCCTCCAACATGGTTTTAGCAAAATCCCTTTTTGTTATCCTCAGTATAAGTTTTACAAGCCCTATTTTGTTCTGAAACTTAGCCTTCCTGAAACTATTTGTGTAGCACTGTGCCACCATTTTGTAATTTTCCACAATTACATGATCTTTTCTATCTTTCATACCCATTTATGTTAAATTTGAGCTCATTAACGAGCTCCTTGTGCAGTTACATCGGGATCTTTAGACAGGTCACACTTTTCTTCCTTATTGTCATTGTGATTTTGTTATTGGGATTTCATTCTTATTATTTCCTATCCCTCCAGAGCCAACTGCCCTTAAAACCCTAGGAGCCTATCCATCCTTTCTTTTAACTCTTTGAAATACACTCTACTAAAGCCTAGAGAATTCATAAGAATCCTCCCAAGATTACCATCATTTCCACTTCATGCAAAACCAGGTTTTCTTACTTTGCTAGAATCAGGTCCAGGAGAATCATTCCCTTCATCATGTCCTATACCTTCTGAAATACAACATTATCAGGTGAGTCAAAGACATATAGAATAATCTACTTTTAGCAGAGAAACACCCAGCAGATTTGCAGAGAGCCAAAGTCTTGTAAGGTTTTCTGGGTCACCAAAAGTTAAGCCAGTAGTAAATGTTTCTGTGGGAGCAATTCAACATTTAAGCCAACTATTTCAGAGGCAAGAGGTGGCCTTGTTATGTCAAAATTCTTTTAATGTAGGAAGAAAATGAGCAACCTTTAAAAGTTCTGATGTTGTATCAGAAATCTGTGCTTTGGAAACATCTGTTGGTCTTTAGGCACAGGGGAAGATGTGGGAAGCTTAGTAAAACTGATCTTTCCTGTGTACTTGGGATCACAAAGAGCCTCAGGACATCTTTTTAAATATATGTAGCCTAAAGGAACACCAGAAACAGGTTACCAAGGGAAACTTAAGGCTCTTTTCCTATAATTTCTGGAAATAACTTTCTTTTATGTAATGTTTTAAGGCTTAGCAAGCACTTCCTTCTCAATAACCCTATAACCTTAATGCATGTATCACTATTCCCACTTCATGAATGATGAAACCAAGGCTCATAGTAGTTATTTAAGTTGCTTAAGGGTTTCTAGCTAGTAAGCATTACAGAAAGGATTTGAACCCAGGTCTCTTGATTTCAGATTTGGTACTTTTCCCCTATGTCACATCACATTGCTTCTAACTATAGTAAAGTGAGTCATGGGCTAATGTTGTTCCTTTGGTTTTTTGATGTATGTCTCCTTTCACAATGAAGTGCATGCTGAGTCTTACAGCAACATCAGAGAAAATTTCGAGGTTATTGTCAAAAACTCATTTTGCTGGCTATTGTCTACAGCAGTATTTTTCAAACTCCTTCATCTCAGGACCCCTTTATGCTCTTAAAAATTATTTAGGACTCATTGTTGAGTCATTTCAGTCATGTTCAACTCTTTGTGACCCTATTTGGGATTTTCTTGGCAAAGATACTGGAATGGTTTGCCATTTCCTTCTCCAGCTCATATTATAGATGAGGAAACTGAGGCAAACAGGGTTAAGTGACTTGCCCAGAGTCACAGCTAGTAAGTGTCTGAAGCCGTATTTGAACTAGAAAGATGAGTCTTCTTAACTCAAGGCCCAGCACTGTATCTACTGCACCACTTGCCTGCCAAATTTAGGACTCTCCCTACCCCTAAGAACTTTCGTTTATGTCAGTTATATCTATTGACATTTGCTGTATTAGAAATTGAAACATTTTGGTATAATTATGAAAAATTTTGACCTTGTAGACCCTAAAAGGGTCTTGGGGATGCCTAGAAGATCCTTAGATCACACTTTGAGAACTGCTGCTCTACAGGATAAGAGGATGTGCTACTCAGACTGGCATATAACCCTCTACAATCTAGTCCACATCTACCCATCTAGCCTCACCAAAGTCAAGTTTTAACATTTATTGAATTTCTATTCTCTGCAGAGGATTATGTAAGGTCTGCATTTTCAACTTTTACCTTCCCAGATCTTTAATTCTAGCCATACTAGTCTCTCCTGAAGAAATTTTGTATATTTCCACCTCTATACTTTTACTTATGCCATTTCTCCAAACCAGAATGCCCTCTTAACTTCTTTCCACCTATCCAAATCTTATCCATTCTTCAAGACCTAGCCCAAATTCCCACTCCTCTGTGAAGCCTCCTCAACCCAGTAGAGTCCCCAGGGCTTACTCCCTTTTCTTCTCAATGCCTTGGATTTTGGAATCAATCATGTACTTGTTATGTCACACTTGGCTTTTCATATTGAAGTATTTCTCTGTCATGCTACTTAAGTTTTTGAATTTGTCTTATCTACTCAAAGTACATTTTGTTGTCCCCGAGGACACAGAACAAGCTTCATACAGTTTGTAGATCTAGGTGGGACCTATGGGGTTATCTGATCTATCAATTATTTTTTCTTTTTAAAACTAAATTTTAGTAATGCCTTTTGTTTTTATATCACAGTTATTTCCTACTCCTACCTCTGAATTGAACCCTCCCTTGAGACAAAAAAAAAATTTTAAGTGTTGGATACTGAAATCTTGTCAGAATGTATACAGTATTCTGTCCTAGGAGCACCCTGTTCCTCTGCCACGAAGGAGGATGTTAAAGTAACAATTTTTTATTTCAGTTATATAAAGTTCAACTTCATTTGCAGGGCAGCTAGGTGGCATAATAGATAGAATGCTGGGTCTGGAGTCAGAAAGATTCATCTTCCTGAGTTCAAATCTGCCCTCAGACATTTACTAGTTATGTGATTTGGGCAAGTCACTAAAGTCTATTTGCCTCAGTTTCCTCATCAGGAAAATATGCTGGAGAAGGAAATGGCCAATTACTACAGTATCTTTGCCAAGAAAACCCCAAATGGGGTCACAAAGAGTCAGACAAAACTGAAAAATGAAAATAACAACTTTGTTTCAGTTATCTTTTCAGTTCCATTATTGTAGTCATTATATACATACATACACACATACATACATACATACATATATTGTTTTCTTAGGTCTGATAATTTTTCTCCTTATCAGATCATACAAATCATCCTATATTTCTCTGAATTCTTCATATTAACTATTTCTGATAAAATAATATTACTATATTATATTGATATTATTATTATATTATATGCTATATTATTACTATATTATATTACTATAATATTACTATATCATATTAATAAACTATTATTTTTTTCAGCAATTCTCCAATCAAATGGTAATCATTTTGTTTCCAGTCTTTGCAATCATAAAGACTGCTTCTATTAGTACTTTGGTTTTATGAAACCTCTTTTTATAAAGTAAAACGTCAGTGTGACTGTAATTAGCATTCCTCTTATACTGGTGACTTGGATCATGCTTTCATGTGATCATTTATAGTTTTAAAATCCTCTTTTAAAAACTGTTTGTTTAGATGCTTTGACCACTTCTCCCTTTTCCATATGAGAAAATTAAGTCCTAGGGAGGTTAAATGTCTTATTCAAGGTCATACCATCTATCTTTTCTAGATGATGGAATATATTAAAATGCCAAGCTATTTGATATCCCCGAGGTGATATTTTCAAATCAAAGATTCAGTTCATAAACACTTAAATGAAAATCTGCATGAAACACCCCTCTCCTGAGCTCAACACCTTAATGAAATATCTAACTAAAAAAAACCCATCTGAATTCTTCTAGAAAGTTTATTATTCCTTGTAGTATGAATTTTTAATTTCACTGTCAAAAATCTTTCTAAAATTCAAAGAAATGATTTAATTTTTGTTTTATATTTTTTGTATATTAAGATGAACCAGCGATGCATAAAGATATTATAGGGTGTGTATATGTAATATATTATATATACCTAATGTATGTTATAGATAATATATGTATGTACATGACATATACCATATTTTATGCATATACATAATGTATATATGTGACCCAAAAACATTATGGATGTATGCATCCAAAGAAGAAACACTCAGTTAAGAGGTGAAAAAGATTGCTCCTAACCTAATTTTTTAGTGCACATCTCTTTTCATCTCTCAAATATGCCCCCCTCTCTTTTTGTTTATGTGACCAGAAACAAAATAGAATAGGAGAAAGAGTTGTCTGTCATTGTAGAATAAGTGCCTACAAGGTATTAGTGTGAATGCAAAGAAGAATAAAGCATCTCAGCACTCAATTCAAAATACAATAGGAGGTATAGAGTACAAGGCATACACAGAAGAAAAGATAAGGTAAGGTAGTACATCTCTATGTGACACTCAAAAAGGTTCAAGAGACATAATTTCTGCATAATTTAATCATTTTATTAATAATGCCAGCATTTTAATAAAAGGGTGGTCATTTGGCCATCTCTCTCTTAGACCAAAGACCCCTCATACTGGTAGGCTTACAGTTTATATGCCCTTGGAAGAACAGGTGTTCCTGAGGATGGCAATCAACTCTGTCTGGTTAACAGTGAGAAAATGAATATTACAATGAGAAGATGGCTGTATTATTTTTTGCTTGCCATTACAGGGTCTTGGGGTATGTGACTTGATCAGCCAGATCTTGGACTTATCAATTTCCATATCAGCTGTCTGACAAAAGACAGGATCCACATTTTTCCAGACCTATCTGAGCAAACACAATGAACAGGAATGCACCCATTAGTCTAAACTTACAATTTCTTTTACTACCTTTTATTAGATCTCAACCATCCTGGCTGGGTAAATCTTTTAGAAAGATTTCCCACACTGGTTGATTTCTGGATGAGGAAGTAGAAAAGGAGAAAAACCTTGGTCTCAAAACAATAATTAATTCTTAATACAAGAGAGAAACCATCACTTTTCTCATGTATGACTGAGATGCAATGTGGGGCAGTAGAAAAAAAAACACTGCATTTAGAGTCAGAGGATATAGATTAAATTAACTCTGTATGATTTAGCAAATCACTTCTCATTTGTTGGCCTCAGTTTCCTCATTTGTAAAATGAGAAATTTGAACGAGATGATATCTAAGGATCTTTTCACCTCTAAATCTATGATTAAGAGTGCCAAATGAGTAAAGCCAAGTCTAAGAATAATTGTTCTTTTTGAGTTCAGAGATCATTTAGAGGTGGGATCATAATGTAAGGCATCATAGAGAAGGTAAAATGTAAAGTGATCCTTGTAAGATGGATGGGGCTTTTAAAAATTAAAATGGAGAAGAAGGATATTCTACGAGTAAAGCTATAGCAGTAAGAAAGTTCAAGGTGTATTCAGGGGATACTTAGTAGAAGACATGGGGAGTAGTGGGAGATAAAAATGGAAAGGCAAATTGAGGGCAAGTTTATAGAAAATCTTGAAGGTAGATGAGAAGCTCAGGCTTATTTTTTTATTACGGGCAGTGGGGAGTCACCGAAAGTTTTTACTCTAAAGTACCTGGCACGTAGTAAGGACTCAATAAATATTTGTTGCTGGATTTTGTGAAACTAGAATAATAATATTTTTAATTAATATTCTTAAATAAGTGAGTTTTGGCTGGGTTTAGAAATCTTTGTTTTACAGAGTTCGGGGGCAAAACAAATGTACTGTCAGAGCGATGGGTCACACATAGCCAGATGATTCCCTAAAGCTCCCACAGAGTTTATGAGAACTATTAGGAGTATTTATTCTAGGATGTTCTGAAGGGGAGTAGGGGCAGAATGACCTCCACTACATTATTACTCACAAGCTCACATTTATATGATGCTTTACAGTTTTTCCGCAACAGCCACATGAGCTAGATAGTACAAGTATTCTTACATTTCACCTTTTTTTCCAGATAAGTACACTCAGGTTCAGGTTGAATTGTCTTACCCACACTCAGAGTAGTCATTGGCCAAATAGGACTCAGCTGAAGGTTTTAGGACTGCAACATCTCTGGGAAAAGACGAGGCAAAAGACATACCAGCTTGCTCTTCAGTCTTTTCTTTATGAGCCATTTCAGCTTTCTTTTCAGGAGCCCATGATGTTCTACTCAGGGTAGAAACTAGCCAGGCCCTCAGGCCTTCTGCTGCTAGGAGAGCTTCCACTCCTGCAGTGCCTGGGAAGGTTTGATCATTGTGATGTAGCAAATTACAGAGGATTTTGCCTTTTTTGTGTCACTCAGCTAAATACTTTGCTGTGTTTTCTTTGTGCATTTTCCCAATTATTGTGGCCTAGTTATGTTGCCTGCATTTGAGTCTGTATAGTGTTAATGAGCTTGTCATTCTTCAGCTTCAAAGGATCCTGTCCTCACGTCAGTTCTGTGATGTGCTTTACCTGTTTCATACGGGCTGGCATTTTTCATCTCTGTGTATGTCTCTCTTTTATTCTTTATAAATTCTCCACTAAATGTGAGCTATTATAGCATGTTGAGTGACGTGTGCACCCAAGGACCTGCTGCCTAGAACAAAGGGGTTGAAGCTGATTTTGATAATAAGTCAGGGCTGATCATTTCATTCTGGTTTCATAGCTGAAAGGCTGTCTCATGAAGCAGGATCTCTGTGGTCAGGCATTTTCTGCTCCTTTGGTGGCTTTCTGACAGGAGCACGTACAAATAGGTTATCAACTTTGTGAGATGTGTAGAGGCTGCACGGGTAGGTCAAAGTATTAGGTTTTCCTTATGCTTGATTATTATGCCATGTTTAATGAAACTATGCTGAGTTAAAGGGGTCTTGAGGCTGTTCTTTCATTATCTTTTAATTTGGGTGTAGAGAAGGGCTGTTGTGATTTTTGACAGTCAGCATCAATAACTCAAGCTAAAATTTTGAATTGACAATGAGACATAGAAAATGTTCCTATCTTTTACATTGGTTTTTTTTTTGCCATTTCTTCAGTTCTTTTCAAGCTGCTTAGGTCAATCATTTTTTATTTTATGCCTCTCTTAGTCTCTAGAGTAATCATTTTGTCACAAAAGTATAGGAAATTAACTCTTACTCTGTGACTGCTGCTACTGGCTTATTCCTTATAACCCAAACAGAAAGCTTTCGTTGTTGCAATGCCACTCATAGGACCCAGGAAATTAAACCATGGTGTCGGTGTTAAGTTGCAGCAATCTCACTTAACATTTTATAGCTTTCAATTAAAAAATTAAGCTGAAACAAAAATGCTTGTGATGCCTGAGAAACTCATAAAGGGTACGGATGAAGGAAAGGCATTGTGGCCCAGCAGAAAGGATAACTGGGTTTGGAACTGGAGAACCTGGATTTTAAACCTTGACTGTTCTATTCACTCTATCACCTTGGGCAAGTTACTTAACCCCTGAGCCTCAGTTTCCTCCTCTGAAAAAGGAGACTGTTGTACAGGGGTTATAAACCTAATGTGGGAAACAAAGCAGGGAATTCTGTTTCCACAGGATTAAAACTACTCCCAGTTTTGTAGGGGTGATAACAGAAGTGATAACAGGATATAAGTCAGAGGTAACTGGTTCTAATCAGAGCTGTGACCTAGCAGAACCAGGCTTCTGATGAAGTAAATGGTCGGAAGCTTGTACTCATGCTTAATGAGCTGCTTAATATTATGCAACACACCTTCAGGGTGGAGCAAGCCAATTTGAATGCAAGCTCCATGCATGACGAGGAAGGGGGAACATATCAAGGAGGAGAACATGAAGTGGGCAGTTCAGGAGATTGCATCTAGCCAATGGAGAGCAAAGTGGGAAATTCAAATTGGGAACAGGGCATAAAAAACCTTGCATTTGTCTGAGCAAGCATCCTTATTAGGGAGTTACCCATTCAATAGGAATGCAAAATAAATGTAAAATAAAGTAAGAGCTTTTTCTGGCTTCACAATGAGTATTATTTTTTGTAGAGTGAGCATGTTTCTCACACTAAGAACATAAACTATTGGAGGAAATATTGTCTTTTTGACAAGAATTGTTGGGAAAACTGGAAAGCAGTTTGGCAGAAATTAGATCCAGACCAATCTTATGCCATGTAAGTTTAAAAGAGACACAGAATCTAAATAGAAAATCTCATTCCATAAGAAATAGAGATGAATTGAAGGATGTAACTTATATAACTCTGACTGGGGGGAGAAGTCTCAAAATAAGAGATAGGGATCATAAAAGACAAACACGACTTTAGTTTCGGAAAATTTTAAGCCTTTTTAATAATAAAATGAAAGTGTTTGACTAGATGAATTAGCAGAGGGAAAACAACCTTCAAGAAATCGTTAGGTACCATTGTATCACCAATGTCTTTTACAAGCTATAACATTTAAAACTGCAAAGTTCTTGGGAACAGGAACTATTCTATTTTCATATATTAAATAGAGACCAGCAACATAGTATAGGAGAAAGAGCTTGGGGTCCGAAAACCTGGGCTCAAGCCCCATTTCTACCAGTGACTAGATATGTGATTGTGCGCAAGTCATTCAACTCTTAATGATCTCGTGTTACAACTATAAAATAGAAATATTGAGGCATTCTTTACCTCCTAGTAACTAATAAATGCTCAATGAAACATTCGAGTTATATTGAATTTTAGTCATTGAAATTCAAAACAAATTCTATTTCTTTTCCAGGGTAGGGGAAAGCTTGGTTAACTATATTCTTTTCTTCTAGCTTTACTTCCCACCCCTCCCTCAGAATATAGCCCTCAGTTGTTTTTTACTTACTGTTATTCTCAAGGCCATCTACTGTTAGATAACTTGTATAAAGGAGCTGCCAGTTCAATCTGCATTTTTGTGTTGATTTCATTTATGTAACAGATACAATCATCCTGGTCTCTGCAGTCTCTCCAAATCTTTGGAAGGAAAAAATGAAGAGGGAAGGATAAAGCATCACCATGAGACTTTTCTAATTAAGACAGTGGGGGGAGGGGTGAAGAGGAGGAGGAGGGCAGGGAAGAAACATGCTTATAAGCCAGTCTTTCCTTCTCCTCTTTCTAGTCTTCTATCACTGCTGTTCTGGCTATTACCATTACTCATACAGCTACCATCTTCAGGATCAGAAGACTAGAATGCAACTGGGTCTAGGTAAAATTTGTTCAGTTGGAAACTTACACAGAAGAAGCTAAAATCATTTTATATTTGGCTTTGGATTACACCCAAGCATGAATCAGAAACAGTTTTAAGCACCTTGTCACAAATTGTATCAGTGTCACCAGTTCAGTCATCAGAGTCACCATGACTGGGCAGTAACAAGGGAGGGGAACCTGATTTGGACTATCCACTGGCAAATGAGGAGGGATTTATGGATGTGAACTCGGTACTGCTTTGTAGTTAACATTCTTGGCCTTTTCTAACCATAGCTCTTATGAGGGTAAGAAAAGACAATGTAGAATAGGGATATTAATAATTGGATGACCTTTCAGGTATGTCTCTTAGGGGCAGAAAAGAAGAAATTACTGTATTTTCAAACTAACTACCTGGAGCTAGATTCCCAAGTGTCAAGGAATTAATTATACCAGAATGCAGAAGTGAGTACATCAGCCCTGCTATGGTGTTGACTGAAGTATCTATTCAGCTGAGTAATCACATGTAGAGCAATACAGAATCCCAATATCTCAGTCATAAGGGATTTCAGATTCTATGTTATGCAACTCACATCTTAAAAAAAAATCCCATCTGTATAGTATATTTGTCATGTGGTCATCTAGCCTTTGCTTGAAGTTCTTCTGTGATGAGAAACTCACTGTATTTTTTTAAGTTTACATTGATGTACTCCAGGCATTGGGAACCTGTGGCCTCAAGGCCACATATGGCCCTCTAGGTCCTTAAGTGTAGCCCTTTGACCAAATCCAAACTTCACATAACAAATTCCCTTTATGAAAGGATTTGTTCTGTAAAATTTGGACTTAATCAAAAGGCCTCACCCAAGGACCTAGAAGGCCACATGTTCCCCACCTCTGGTAGTCCTTTATTCAGTACAATATTAGTTCCTTAGGGAAAGGGACTGTTTTGTTTCTATTTGTAACCCTAGCACCTAACAGAGTACTTGACATATAATGGGGCATTTATCAAGCACTTCCTATGTGCTAGGCATTATGCTTTGTGTTAGGTGCTGAATAAATGTGCGAGTGAGTGACTTCCTGGGACTTCCTGGTAGATACAGACTCTCCTACCCAAAATCCCTTGCTAAGTATAACATACTTGATAGGTACTACATACACAACATACTCCAGGGAGGAAGAGTACAACAAATAAAATGGTGGAGCAATATGGTACCAAAAGAAAGAGTTAGTAGTCTAGGCTAGAAACTTTAGGGTGACCAAGGCTCATTCCAAGAGGTTTCTAGTCCTGCTGCTAAACAGCAGCTGTGAGAGAAAAGACAGAAGTTTCATGTTTAAGTTGGCTCCCCCTATATAACTTTTCATGTCTCATGCATTGTGAGTAATGTTTTCTGACTAAGTTATCTGATAAGTCATCAAAGTATGCACATAATTTAAAAGTGGATGGTCTGTAATGATGAGTAAACAAAACAATTTATTTGTGATCCTTTTAGTTTGTGCTGATCCAGCAGGTTCCAAGTTCACAAAGTTCATTCCATATGGAAAACTGCAACTCTTCTTAGCTGCTAATGAGTTAATGATGCTAGAGCCAAGTCCAAGGCCTGGGATCTGGCTCTACTGTGCCAGGGTGGGATAGCCAAGCAGTACCCACAGTTCTTGGACCTTCAGTCTGGCAGGAGTCATGAGTAGACTCCAAATGAAGCCTGTGCCTTCCAAGGACAGTTTCTGTCATGCTAGGGCTGATGGGAAAATGACCTCAAAGCATCTGCTCACACTTGTTTTGTATCCAAGTTCATTCCAACAGTGTCCTGGGATGGCCACTTCCTTGCTGTGGGAAATAAAAGCTTTAGAAGCAAAACCAATCCTGGAGGACTTCCAGTGGTGAAACCAAGATGGCAGAGTAAAGAAAGCACTTGGCTGAACTATACCAACATTCCCCTCCAAACAACTTTAAAATAATGTCTCAAATTAAATTCTAGAGTGGCAGAGGCAAAAAAGAAGTCAGAGTGAAACATTTTTCTAACACAAGACAGCAAGAACATGGGTTGGAGGTTGGCACAGAGCCCATATTGATGAAACATCAGTGGTGGGACTAGGTGGTAGCAATAGAAGCAACAGCACCTTTGGGAGGTGCAAATATTCTCACTGAAAATTTAACAATCTTGCTATACCAATCAAACTACCAAAGAATTATTTTGTAGATTTAGGAAAAACAATAATAAAATTCATCTGGAAGAACAAAAAGTCAATAATATCATAGGAATAAATGGAAAAAATGTGAAGGGAGGCAGCTTAGGAATACCACATTTCAAACTATATTACAAAGCAGTAAACACCGAAACAATCTGGTACGGGCTAAGAAATAGAGTGGTGGGTCAGTGGAATAGCTTAGGAATGAAATGCACAATAGTAAATGACTGTAGCAATCTAGTGTTTGATAAACCTAAAGATTTAAGCTTTGGGGGTAAGAACTACCATTTCACAAAAATTACTGGAAAAACTGAAAAGCAATTTGGCAGAAACTCGCCATAGGCCAATATCTCATACCATATACCAAAATAGATAAATGATTTAGACATAGAAGGTGATATCAGAAGTAAATAAGGAGAGCATGGGAAAATGTACCTGTCAGATCTATAGATAAGGGAAGAGTTTATGACCAAAGAAGAGATAAAGAGGATCAGAGGAAGTAAAAAAAAATAATTTTGATTACATGAAATTAAAAGTCTTTTGCGCACACGCGCGCGCGCGCGCACACACACACACACACACACACACAAACTAATGCAGCCAATTTAGAAGGAAAACAGTAAACTGGGAAAAAAGAACCTTTTACAGCAAGTTTCTCTGATAAAAGCCTCATTTCTCAAATATATAGGTAATTAAACAGTTTTATAAAAATAAGAGCCATTCTCCTGTTGATTAATGGTCAAAGGACATGAATCAGCAGTTTTCAGAAGAAATCAAAGCTATCAATAGTCACATGACGAAATGTTATAAATCACTATTGATTAGAGAAACGCAAATTAAAATAACCGAGATACCATCACACACCTATCTGATTAGCTAATATGACAAAAAAGGAAAATGACAAATGCTGAGGGGATATGAAAAAAATGGGACATTAATGTACTGTTAGCAGAGTTGTAAACTGGACTAATTCTTCCAGAGAACAATTTGGAACTATGCCCAAAGGGCTATCAAACTGTGCATACACTTTGAGCCAGCAATATCACTGCTACTTCTATATCTCAAAGAGATCAAAGAAAAGTGAAAAGGACCTATATGTCCAAAAATATTTATATCAGCCTTTTTAATGGTAGAAATGGATTAGAAACTGAGGGGATGCTCATCAGTTGGGGAATGGCTGAACAAGCTGTGGTATATGATTGTGATGGAATACTATTGTGCTATAAGAAATGACAAGCAGGATAGCTTCAGAACAACCTAGAAAGACTCATATGAAGTGATGCGAAGTGAAGTGAGCAGAACATTGTACATAGTGAGAGCAATATTGTAATGATGATCAACTGTGAACAACTTAGCTACTCTGATCAAGACAATGATCCAAGAAAATTCTAAAGGACCCATGATGGAAAGTGCCATCCATCTCCAGAGAAAGAAAAGATAAACTCTGAATGCAGATTAAAGCATTCTTTTTTAAACTTTGGTTTTGTTTTTCTGGTTTTTTTTCACAACACAGCTAATATGGAAATATGTTTTACATGAATTCATATCCAGGGGTGGAAAACATGTGGCCTTGAGGCTACATGTGGTCCTCTAGGTCCTCAAGTGTGGCCCTTTGACTGAATCTAAACTTCACAGAACAAAACTTTTTATTAAGGGGATTTGTTCTGTGAAGTTTAGATTCAGTCAGTGGGCTGCACTTGAGGACCTAGAGGGCCACATGTGGCCTAGAGGCTGCAGGTTCCCCACTCCTGGATCTATATCAAATTGCTTGCCCTCTCAAGGAGGGGAGGAAGGGAAAGAAGTTGGAACTCAGAATTTTTAAAAATGTTATAAATAGTAGATATGCAGTTTCATGTGAAATAAACTTTTTACATTATTATTATTCCATGTTATGGAAATGCTTGTTTTATTCCATAAATTAAAAATAAAATAAATTTTTAAAATGTTAAAAATTTTTATGTGAAATCGTGAAATATTTAATGACATAAGCAAAAATATATTTTTAAAAATCCTAACAGAGTTTCCCCAGGAAACTTCTTTAGAGAGATGTTAATCACATGGTTGTAACACAGATGTGCTCAGAACTCAGTAGCATATCAGAAGTCACTTATGAAAGAGTATACTAAAAGGGAATTGGCATTATGGGTCAGGAAGAATTGTTTGCTGTGTGATCATGGACAAGCCACTTAAACTCCCAATGCCCACGATGACTCTTTAATCCATAGAATACAGAAGAGTTGTTGCTCTGCTTCAGAGGACAGGGTTCTACATGAGTTCCTCACGCTAATGAGGTCATAGGTCTGGACTTGTTTGTAGGGAATATCAGAACATCTGAACACATTTCCTCAGGCATCTCATTTCCCTCCTGGTAGTACTCATTTTGGACTTCTTTTTGAAACCTATTACCTTACAAGTTAGTTATTCCACTCTTAGATAGCTCTAATTATTAAGAAATTTTAAAAAAATTGTTGTTCAGACATTTCAGTTGTGTTTAACTCTTTGTGACCCCATTTGGGGTTTTCTTGGCAAAGATACTATATTGGTTTTCTATTCCCTTCTCCAGTCCATTTTACAGATGAGGAACTGAAGCAAACAGGGTTAAATGACTTGCCCAGTGTCACATAGCTAGTATGTGTCTGAGGGCAGATTTAAACTAAGGAAGATGAGTCTTCCTGACTTCAGGCCTGGCACTCTATCCACTGCACCATCTTTACATCAAGCAAAAATTGTTCTTTCTTTAACTTCCATTTTCTACTTCTCTCTTCCAGGGCCAAGTAGAATAATTCCAACCCCTTAACCACAGGATAGGCCTTCTAACTTAGCCTGAAGTCAGTCATCATGTCTTTCCTCAGTCTTCTTTTCTCCTGGTTAAATATTCCTAGTTCTCATGTAGCATGAACTTCTATTCTTTTACTCTCATTTCTCCCCTCCTCTAGATGTTCTTCAATTTATCAATGTCCTTCCAAAAGGGAAGTTCCCCGGAAATGAACTTGATATTGCTAATATGATCATGCTAGGGCAAAATATAGCCAAACTATTATCTCTCTTTAGGTAGCCTAAGAGCATATTAGCATGACTACCCTATCACATTGTGAACTTATATCCACAAAATTCCCAGAGCTCTTTTAGGTGAATTGCTGATTTTCCTCCCCCATTTTATATTTGTGAATATTTTGAACCTAAGTGTATGACTTAACACATATCTCTAACAAACTTCATCTTACTTGATGCAAATTCAATTCCACAAATATTTGCTAAGCAACCACTAAGTGTCATCCTTGAATGCTTATTATCCCTCCACCCCCGTCTAATCTGTTGCCAAGGATTTCACGGTTGCAACATCTATTGAATATACCCCCTTCTCTCCTCTGATACTGCCATTGTCATGCTATAGGACCTCATCTCTTCAGGCCTCAGCTGTGCCTGTTGCTGGATCTGCCTGCCACAAATCTTTCCTTGTCTCCTAATCCTCTATTCCACTGCCAAAATGATTTTCCTAAAGCGTAGGTACGACCACGTCACCTCCCCTACTCAATAAACTCCAGTGGCTCCCTATTACCTTCAGGATCAAATATAAAATCCTTTGTTTGGCATTCAAAGCTCTTTATAACCCACTCCCTTCTACATTTCTAATCTGCTTACGCTTCTTGCCCTCCCTCCCCGCAACACAATCTCTTTAATCCAGTGACACTGACCTCCTTTCTCTTCCTCAAACAAGATATTTCATCTTTAGTCCAGGCATTTTCAGTGGCTGACCCCTATACCTGGAATGTTCTCACTCCTCATCTCTAATTCCTGGATTTCCCAGCTTCCTTCAACTCTCAATTAAAATTCCATCTTCTACAAGAAGCTTTCCCCAATCCAGTCCCTTTTAATTCTAGTGCCTTCCCTCTGTTGATTATTTCCTACTTATTCTGTATATAGCTTGTTTATACATAATTGTGTGTTGTCTACCCCATTAGACAACATGGTCTTGTTGCTCCTTGAGGGTAGGTACTATCTTTTCCCCTTTTCTTTGTATCTCCAGAACTTGGCACAGTTCTTGGTACATAGTTGGCACTTAATAAATACTTATTGACTACTGCAAGGCACTATACCTGGTACTGAGATACACTGGCAAAGACTGAAACAATCCCTGCCCTTAAGGACCTTACATTCGATAAGGATAATACTACAGATGTAAAGGTTAGTAAATTTGACATACAGATACATGTATATATATATATATATACATATATATATATATACAAATATAAATAGGTCGCACAAATTAGATGCAAAATAATTTCAAGAGGTGAGAGCACTAACAATCTGTTTTGGTGGGGGGAATCTAGAAAGGCTTTATGAGCTAGGGATTTGCTGAGGTAGAGGTGAGAAGAGAGAGCAGCTTAGGGATGAGGGATAGCTTGTGCATAGTCACAGAGACAGGAGTTAGCATGGCATGTATGGAGAAAGCAAGCAGACCAATTGGATTGGAATGGAGAGAGAGTGTAGTTAGATATAGATAGATAGATAGAGAGACAGACAGACAGAGACAGAGAGAGACAAAGAGAGAGAAAGAGATTAGTATGAAATTAATTTGAAAATGTAGACCGGAACCAAATTTCAAAGTACTCTAAATGGCAAAACAGAGGAGTCTCTACTTAGACCTATAAGCAATCAGGAAGTGCCAAAACTTCTTGAGCAGGGGAGTAAAATGGTCAGTCTTGAGCTTTAGGAATATTAATTTGGCAGCTGTGTAAAAGATGTATTGGAGAGGAGAGCTCTTCAAAGCAAGTAGACCTATTGGGAGACTTGTAATAGTCCTGGTGAGAGACAAAATGGGCCTGAACTAGGGTGAGGCCACGGGAATGGAAAAAAGGAGTAGGATGCAAGAGATATAAAATCAACAAGGCTTGGCAGCTAATTGGGACCAAGGTAGAGAAAGAATCAACAATGATTCTGAAACACTATTATAAATCTGGATAACCAGAAGAACGATAGTCCCCTTGACAGAAATAAGGAAGTTAGGAAGAGAAGTTGATTTGGTGCCATTTTGGACATGCTAAGCTTGAAATACCTGGAGTTTATCTAAATGGAGATGTTTAGCTGGCTGTTGGTGACATAGGATGCAATTTCAGACTTGGGTATGTAGATGTGGGAGTTATCACTGTAAAACAATCCTCAAACATTTGGAAAGATGTAGTATAGTGAGAAGTCTGTGTGTGGAGTCAGAGGACCTGGGTACAAAACTACTTATTCCCTACGAGACTTTAGTTGAGTTACTTAACCTCTCCAGGCCTCAGTTTACCTTTCATGTGTAGTTCCTCCTCTGGGTTACATTACCACCCACCCAACTACACTTACAGGTTGGGTCTTCAGGAGATTTCTCCAGTTTTAAGGTACTCTGGGGGTGTACACTCCTCCAACTATAGCTCACAAGCCCGTGAACCTGTTTTATCGTCAATACTCACCCAGTTGGCACAGTTAACTCAATGTAAAGGCATTTACTGAAATAGTGTAACAAGAACAATGACAACAAAATATTTCCCCCATTAATCTAGGCCATACTCTCCCATAAAAACAGAGCATGGGGAGAGGAGTTCTCTAGTAGAGAGGCATGAATGTATGGAGTTCATGCAGCTCCTCACTGGTCTTCACTTGGTTGTAGACGCCACCATCTGGAGATGAGCTCTGGGATTAGCTGATAAATTGGCCCTTTTGAAAAGAGCTGGAGCCCCTACCTCAGTATTAACAGGCCTCTGCAGTTTGTCTGCAATCTCCTGAGCAGAATATTCTAGGTGGGGAAGATTTTTTTGCATCAATCTTAATTTTTCTTGGACTCTTTAATTCAACTTGACCGACTCAATTCAGCTGCATCATTGGAATTTTAAGATTCAGAATCCCCATCCTTTACACAGGGGGTTAGGGTTTAGGAAACACTGTCCTTGAATTCCCCTTCCAGGCTGTGTGAAAGATTCCATTGGCAAGGGTAGGGAGTAGAGAAAGGAACTAGCCATCACCTCCTTTGCTGCATTCTGTGAAAGATGCAAGGAGAAAGGTGAAGAGTAGCCTCAAGAGCTGAGTTCTTCCTTGATAGATGCCTCTCTTTTCTGCTCTCAGAATGTGGTCTTTAAGGCTGGCTATTTCTTTTTCAAAAGAATCAGGGGTATGACTGATTCTTCAGCCGGCCATTTCCCTAGAAGTTTCCAGTATGGCATCCATTGCTTTCATCCAATGTCCAACACTCTATAAATCTCATCAGATTGATTAAGAAACTCACTACACCTCCTTTGTATGGTGTCAATAAACATTTATTAATTGCCTACTATTTGCCAAGGAAGCTAAGTGGCTTAGTGAGCAGAGCACAGGGCCTAGAGTTGGGAAGACTCATCTTCATGAGTTCAAAACTGGCCTCAGACATTTAATAGCTGTGTGATCCTTGGCAAGTAACTTAATCCTGTTTGCCTTAGTTTCCTCACCTGTAAAATGAGCTGGAGAATGAAATGGCAAATCACTCTAAGTCAACAAAGGTCTGCATAGTCAAAGCTATAGTTTTTCCAGTAGCAATGTAGGGTTGTGAGAGGTGGACTATAAGGAAAGCTGAGTGCTGCAAAATCTATGCCTTTGAATTGTGGTGCTGGAGAAGACTTTTGAGAGTCCCTCAGACAGCAAGGAGATAAAATCAGTCAATACTTAAATTAACTCAGACTATTCACTGGAAAGTCAAATACTGAAGGCCACATAATGAGAAAATAGGACTCATTGCAAAAGACCCTGATGCTGGGAAAGATTGAAGTCAAAAGGAAAAGGGATGGCAGAGGATGAGATGGATAGATAGTTGTCATGGAAACAATGAATATGGACTTGGACAGACTTTGAGAGATACTGGAGGATAGAAGGGCCTGGTGTGCTACGGTCCATGGGGTCAAAAGGAGTTTGACATGGCTGAACATCTGAATAATAACACAACAACAATAAAAGTTAGCTCCATAAAAGTTAGGACCCTATATCCTGGCTAGAATTTGCCTTGATATGGAAAAAGTGATGGAAGGAGTGGGTATATCTACATGAGGCTCAAGCCATTTTTTAGGGCTACCTGATGATGGTCTCTCCTAAGGATTTGTCCTCCTAAGTTACTACCTAGCACCAACATTGAGCTCTCTCTTTTCTCCTCATACTCCCCCCATGAAATACAGGCCCTAGGATGATAGACTTGGGGTGAAAGACAATGTAGCTCAAGTGCTGACTTTGGACTGAGAAGACCTGGTTTCAAATTCCAGCTCCAATATTTATAAATTTCATAGGTTTTGGAACTGAAAGAGACCATTTCGTCTACCTCCTTAATTTTATAGATGGAATAACTGAGTCCTAGGGAGGCAAAGTGTCTTGCCCAAGACCAGTTATGCAGGCAGTGGGGCATCAGTAGTAAGGAGTAGCACTTCAATTAAAAGCTAGGTTTTCTCATTCCAGGTCTAATGATCTGAGTGACTTTGGGTTGATTACTTAACCTCAGTTAAGACTTCCTATGTTAAATGAGAGGTTAGGATTTAGATCAAGGAAGAAAACTAAGAGTAAACCTCATCCCATTGCTTTGAAGAGACAGTAGAAGCCATGGGTTAGAAACATTTTGTATAACATCAATTTTTTACATATGGATCAACTTCACTGAATTTTTTTCACCTCTTCCTCTTTTTCTGTTTTTGGGAAAGTTTTTTTTTCAGATTTTTATTTTTATTTTTTTTCTTTTTTAAAAATTATTTTAATATATTTAGTTTTCAGCATTGATTTTTACAAGTTTGAATTACGAATTTTCTCCCCATTTCTACCCCCCCGCCCACTCCAAAATGGCATATATTCTGGTTGCCCCGTTCCCCACTCAGCCCTCCCTTCTGTCACCCCACTCCCCTCCCATCCCCTCTTGTAGGGCAAGATAAATTTCTACGCCCCATTGCCTGTATACTGTGTATCTTATTTCCTAGTTGTATGCAAAAACTTTTTTGTTTTTGAACATCTGTTTTAAACTTTGAGTTCCAAATTCTCTCCCCTCTTCCCTCCCCACCCACCCTCCCTAAAAAGGCAAACAATTCAACATAGGCCACATGTGTATCATTATGTAAAACCCTTCCACAGTACTCATGTTGTGAAAGATTAACTGTGTTTTGCTCCTTCCTAACCTATCCCCCTTTATTGAATTTTCTCCCTTGACCCTGTCCCTTTTCAAAAGTGTTTGTTTTTGATTACCTCCTCCCCCTGTCTGCCCTCCCTTCTATCATCCCCCCTTTTTTATCTTCTTCTTCCTTCTTTCCTGTGGCTAAGATACCCAATTGGGTGTGTATGGTATTCCCTCCTCAGGTCAAATCTGATGAGAGCAAGATTTACTCATTCTTCCTCACCTGCCCCCTCTTCCCTTCCTACAGAACTGCTTTTTCTTGCCACTTTTATGAGAGATAATTTAGCCCATTGTATCTCTCCCTTTCTCCCTCTCTCAATATATTCCTCTCTTATCCATTAATTTAATTTTATTTTTTTAGATATCATCCCTTCATATTCAACTCACCCTGTGCCCTCTGTCTATATATATATACCTACATATATACATACCTAGACATACACATATGTATATATATATATATATACATATACATATATATGTATATTCCTTTCAGCTACTATGATACTGAGGGCTCATGAATCATAAACATCATCTTTCCATGTAGGAATGTAAACAAAATAGTTCAACTTTAGTAAGTCCCTTATGATTTCTCTTTCTTGTTTACCTTTTCATGCTTCTCTTGATTCTTGTGTTTGAAAGTCAAATTTTCTATTCAGCTCTAGTCTTTTCACTGAGAAAGCTTGAAAGTCCTCTATTTTGTTGAAAATCCATATTTTGCCTTGGAGCATGATACTCAGTTTTGCTGGGTAGGTGATTCTTGGTTTTAATCCTAGCTCCATAGACCTCCGGAATATTATATTCCAAGCCCTTCGATCCCTTAATGTGGAAGCTGCTAGATCCTGTATTATCCTGATTGTTTTTCCACAGTACTCAAATTGTTTCTTTCTGGCTACTTGCAGTATTTTCTCCTTCACCTGGGAGTTCTGGAATTTGGCAACAATATTCCTAGGAGTTTTCTTTTTGGGATCTTTTTGAGGAGGTGATCTGTGGATTCTTTCAATTTCTATTTTACCCTCTGTTTCTAGAATATCAGGGCAGTTCTCCTTGATAATTTCTTGAAAGATGATATCTAGGCTCTTTTTTTGATCATGGCTTTCAGGTGGTCCAATAATTTTTAAATTATCTCTCCTGGATCTATTTTCCAGGTCAGTGATTTTTCCTATGAGATATTTCACATTGTCTTCCACTTTTTCATTCCTTTGATTCCGTTTTATAATATGTTGATTTCTCGTAAAGTCACTAGCTACCACTTGCCCCAATCTAATTTTTAAGGTAGTATTTTCTTCAGTGGTCTTTTGGACCTCCTTTTCCATTTGGGTAATTCTGCGTTTCAAGGCATTCTTCTCCTCGTTGGCTTTCTGGAGCTCCTTTGCCATTTGAGTTAGTCTATTTTTTAAGGTGTTGTTTTCTTCAATATTTTTTTCAGTATTTCTTTGGGTCTCCTTTAGCAATTCATTGACTTGTTTTTTCATGGTTTTCTCGCATCATTCTCATTTCTCTTCCCAATTTTTCCTCTACTTTTCTAACTTGCTTTTCAAATCCTTTTTGAGCTCTTCCATGGCCTGGGACCAGTTCATGTTTTTCTTGGAGGCTTTTGATGTAGGCTCTTTGATTTTGTTGACTTCTTCTGTCTGTGTGTTTTGGTCTTCTTTGTCACCAAAGAAAGATTCCAAAGTCTGAGACTGAATCTGAGTGCGTTTTCGCTGCCTGGCCATGTTCCCAGCCAACTTACTTGACCCTTGAGTTTTTCAGCAGGTATGACTGCTTTTAGAGCAAAGAGTACTTTCTTCCAAGCTTGGGAGGATGCACTGTTGGTTTCAGAACTATTTCTATGCAGCCAGCTCTGCCACACCAGCACTCCTCCTTTTCCAAGAACCGCCAGCCTGGACCTGATGCAAATCTTAAGCAGGCTCTGCACTCCTGCTCTGATCTGCCACTTAATTCCTCCCACGAGGTGGGTCTGGGGCCAGAAGCAACTGCAGCTGTAGTTCTTTAGCTGCGCCATCTCTGCTGCTCCTGGGGTGGTGGCCACCTGCAAACTCTTTTCGCTCTGTGCCCCGCAGCTTTTCCCACTAACCTTCTCTGTTGTCTTTGGTGTTTGCGGGTTGAGAAGTCTGATAACTGCCACAGCTCACTGATTCAGAGTGCTAGGGCTTGTTCCGCCCAGCTCCTGGTCTGGTTGGTCCTGCTGCTGCCCACGCTGAGCTCCACTCCCCTCCGCTCAGTGCACAATAGACCTCACCCAGTGACTATCCAGGCTGTCCTGGGCTGGAGTCCTGCTTGCCTCCACTATTTTGTGCATTCTGCAGTTCTTCTCTGTTGTCTTTGGTGTTTGTGGGTTGAGAAGTCTGGCAACTGCCACAGCTCACTGATTCAGGGCGCTGGGGACCGCTCTGCCCAGCTCCTGGTCTGGTTGGTCTGCACGGCCCATGCTGAGCTCCACTCCCCTCCGCTCTGTGCGCAATAGACCTCATCCAGCGACCATCCTGGCTGTCCTGGGCTGGATCCCTGCTTCCCTCTGCTATTTTGTGGGTTCTGCAGTTCTAGGATTTGTTCAGAGCCATTTTTTACAGGTATTTGGAGGGACCTGGCCAGGAGCTCATGCAAGTCCCTGCTTTCCAGCCACCATCTTGGCTCCGCCCCCCCCCCCAAAGTTTTTATAAGGAATAAATCTTTGGGAAGGAGGAGAAAGGAAGATACAGATGGAAATCTAGGCCAGGAGTTCTTAACCTCGAGTCCATGAATTCATTTTTTAAAACTGTGTAGATAACTATTTCAATATAATTGGTTTTCTTGTAATCCTATGTATTTTATTTTATTTTATGAACTTAAAAATATTTTGAGAAAGGGATCTGTAGGCTCCACTAGACTGTCAAAGTGTCACCATTATACAAAAAGGCATAAGAATCCTTGGTCTATCTAGACAATTTAAAAACAAAATATATCAAGAAAAATCCTTTAAATAAAAGGATTGCATTATATGATCCATAGCACTTTTTTCCAGATGAAGATCCAGAGACCCTCTTTCCATTTTCTACTTCCCTCAGTCTGACTGCTGCTTTTGGAAACTTGAGTGAGTTAAGTTCACTTCAGAGAGAACATAATGATCTGTTTCCAGAGGAGCATATCTACACCTCCTGACCCTATCTCCATTTGGGGCCAGCATCCCTGGGACCTACATGCTGCACAGTGCTACTCTGTTGACCTATAAAAGCATGTTTTTCCCCTCCTATCACATTAAGGCAGACAATGTAATTGGGGATCCCTTTATAATAAAGATAAATAGCGGAAAGAATCAGAATCTCTTATTCCATCACCCCCATCCCAAAGAATAAGCACCACACCTTAACAATAGTAGGCACTGGATAACCATTTTCCATACTGATGATGGAGCTGGGTCTGTGTAAAATCTAGGATTTGAAGTTATATTCTACGGGCAATCTGTGGCTAGGCCTCCACAGGCAAGATATAAAGAAGATTGCTGACTTAGTGTAGCACCCAGCTATCCAGCCCTCTAGGTAATTTAGATGATGAAAGGATTCCTCTATGACCTTAATTGGTCTAATAAACATCACTTCCAGAAGCATATTGCACAAGAGATCCGACACTGTCACCTTCTACAGTGGTATATCTGACCTCTTCAGTCTAGTGACATCTTGCTAGATGATCCCAATTTTTACTGATCCTCAAAAGTCCTCATTAATCCAGACCTGAGTCTGCACCATCAAAATCTGAATATGGTGGAGGTGCTGCTTAGAGTGTGACTTTGGTTAAAATGCCTTTCTAAGTTGGGAACAAACTCAAGGGGCACTTTTAAATTTGTTGAACCAAATGAAAGGCCTGAGACTGCATAAAAAGCCCAGCTTATTGCTGAGGAGCTGATAAGCAGACAAAAACTAGTAATCTCCACTACAGTAAAGCAGGGATTACTTTGTAGATCCCTTGCTGAATCACAAATAAGATTTTTCTTTTGCCATATGCTATATGGTTTTGAGAAGGATGCTTGCAACTTAAACCTTGAAATTAAATTTCAAAGATATTTAAACCATAACATCTGGATTTTAGGGAGGAAAGAAAAGCATTTAAAAAAATTAATGGAAGAGAAAACAATCCAGGAAGGGCAGGTGCTCCAGTCTTGTGCTTAGGCAGTCCAGGGTCAAGTTCTAAGGTCAAGGTCACCTTTTGAGGTCACTGTAATGTATCCGCACCAAATTCATTTTGCAACAAACCTTTATTGGAGAATGAACTCTCACAATACTGGGAATTCAACTGAACAAACCTGTATTAAATGCCTAATATATACCCAACACTGTGCTAGTCCCTAAGCGTACAAAACAAGATAAAAATAGCTACTGTTCTTAAGGAGCTCACATTTCACTGCGGGAATACAATACGGGCACCAAAAAGTAAAAGATAATTTGAAGAGGTAAAGAACAATAACAAGGGAACCAGGAAAGCTCTGTGTAAAGGGCAGTACCTGAGTTGACCTTAAAGGAAGCTAAAGATTCTAAGAAGTGGAATTGAGGAAGGGGTGCATTCTAGCATGGAGGATATCCTGTGCAAGGTCAAGGAGACGAGAGAGGAAATGCTGAGTTCAGGAATAGCTGATAGATCAATTAAGCTGAAATGTAGAATGTATGAAGGGGAATAATGGATACGTAGTCTGCAGCCAGATGATGAATGACTGTAAATTTAAAGCTGAGGAATTTGTATGTTACCCAAGAACCAATTGTTGTTGCATTTGTCCTTCGTTTTCAAAGAGGATCATGACATCAGGGAAATGATGACGTGACTTGCAGTTGACTTTGATTTCAGTGAGGGAGGATTGTGCAAGGTCACCAACCTCACTTTCTCCTCCAGAGCCATCTGGGTTCAGATATTCATCAGGATGACTGGAGATGGCCCAGGATGCCTTGGGAGACCCTGGCCCTTTTAGGCTAAGGCCTTTTCAGGTTCTCACTTTGAGTGAGGTAAGTCCCATTCAGTGAATAGGCCTCTTTAAGAAATGCATCAAGGGATAGCCTTTTTAATTAAAAAAAAATCATCAAACTTGGAGGAGAAGACCCTCAGGCTTGCAGGCCAAAAGATAAATAGTTAATATTGACATTCATTCTGAGCCAGGAGGGCCCAAAATACAGCCATTAAGTGGTGCTTGGGCAGGGACCTATTGTGGTCCAATCTATGAACTCCAGAGTGAAATGAGAACCTAAGAAGCAATAGGGGGAGCCATTGAAAGTCCTTGAGCATTCCCCCTATTGCTCTCTTCCTCATATTCTGGATTTCAAACCAATGCCTCTACTACAGTCTCATCTTGGAGCTTCTCTCAGTACCTAGGGCCTCTTGGCCCTAAATCATCCTACCAAACCTGTAGCCGGCTCACCATAGAATATCGTCTGCAAGGTCCACCTTCCCCTTCAATTGTTGCTGGGTTCCTCCTGGAGGTTCCTTTTTTTAGGAGGGATCCAAATCGGCCTTCATTCCCCTCCTAGCCCTGTTCTGACTTTTTGTCTTTTTGCTTGTATTTGTATCCTTAGCTCTTAGCAGTGCCTGGCACATTGTAGGTACTTTATAAATGTTTTTATTCTTTCTTGTTTCCTTCTTTCTATTTCCTTCCTTTTTCTTTCTTTCTCTCTCTCTCTCTTTCTTTCTTCCTTCCTTCCTTCTTCCCTTTCTTTCTCTTTCTCCCTTTTCTTCCTTCTTCTTCTTTCCCCTCCATCCCTCCCTTCTTCCTCCCTCCCTTCCTTCCTTCCTTCTTCCCTTTCTTTCTCTCTTTCTCCTTTTTCTTCCTTCTCCTTTCCCCTCCCTCCCTCTATTACTTCCCTCCCTCCCTTCTTCCTTCCTCCCTTCCTCCTTCCTTCCTCCCTTCCTTCCTTCCTTCCTTCCTTCCTTCCTTCCTTCCTTCCTTCTTTCCTTCCTTCCTTCCCTTTCCTTTCTTCCTTTTCCCTCCCTCTCTCCTTCCTTCCTCCTCCCTCCCTCCTTCCCTCTCTCCCTCTCTCCTTTCTTCCTTCCTTCCTTCCTTCCTTCCTTCCTTCCTTCCTTCCTTCCTTCCAGTTCTATGCTTTAGGAAGATTATTTTGGCAGCTATGTAAAGTATGATTTAGAAAGAGGAGAGACTGGAAGCTGAAAGACCAATTAGGATGTTATTCTAATATTCCATGCAGGAGGTAATGAGGGCCTGAATTAGGGTAATGACAACATGAATGGAGAGAAGGGGACAAATGCAAGAAATGTATAGATTGGCTCAGGGGTTACAAGAGAACTTGTGTGTGAAGAAACCCTGGAAGAAATAGATACAAAATATTAAAGCAAGTGAAAAAATTTACCTCTGAAATAGTGAATTAAATGATACTCTGCATTTAACTGGTTAATTGTTAACAGCTTGTGTCCATTAGGGTTGGAGCCAACATTTCTTATGAAAAAAATTGTCCTAGGCAGAAATTGTGAAAATATAATTCTTAGTTTAGTGGCTGCCAGCTTAGGAAAATTAGATTCTCCCTCTCTACTGCTTTCCTACTCCCTCTTCCCTTCTCTCTCCCTGTCTCTCTCTTTCTCTCTGTCTGACTCTCTGTCTCTCTCTGTCTCTGTTTCTCTCTCTCACTCTCTCTCTGTGTCCTTTTAACTTAAATGATCTGATTCTTGCAACAATTCATAATTTTATAATTATTGGCTATTCTCAGAGGTTCTTCATTACTCACGTGGGAAATAAAAGTTAGATTCTCAAAGTCGCTTATACCAGCTCCTCATTTTAATTGTAACTCCAAGCCACATACTATCCAGGAGACATGGAGAAGAAACAAAGAAAGACAATTTTTTGCTCTTTAAGGAGAAGGATCAAAAACAGGTGAGGCCTATGTGTAGGATAGGGTAGATCACATGTGAAGTGAATGGCTATTTGTCTATGTAATACTCTTTCCCCTAGAATTCTCAGGGACTAAAGTGTATGTATATAAACAAAACAAACCTGTCTATGTCAGTTATTTATGTTGACAAGTGATTTTTACAGACAAGATTTTGTATTAGAACCATTTCCAATCTATGATGACTCAGGTTTAAGTGTGGTGAGGCCTCACATGCTGCAGGGTAGTGAGGGGCTGTCCCCCACATATGGCATGGGGGTGGCATTGTGTGGCTCGAATTGAGGCAGAATAGATTTCTCTAGCCTCTTCTACACCCACCTTCTCTGAGGGAGACTTTAATTCCTGCCAGAAGGCAAAACATGAAATTGAGGCCAGAGACTAGCCCTTCTCTTTTCAGAGGAAGGGGATTATATCTAGGAGGCTAGGATTATATCTATCTGCTCCCTTACACATTTTTAGTACAGGAGGTATGATTTTCAGGTTGGATCTAACTTCCAATCATTATTTTATTACTGAGAGAAGCAGGCTTCCAAACTTCATATCCAAAGCTTGATCCTCTTCCCACCAAATGCCAGTTCTGTAATGAACACACATAATACTTAGTCAAGAAAACTCATTTATCCAATTCAGTAGCAAAAGAGAAATCAGAAATAGTATAGTTATGAAAATATATACCACACTATACAGAATTAAGGACTTCTCTCCAATTGGGACTGAGATAACTCACCTTAACCAAGATAGTTCCAGATCTCACAAGAAGAAATCCCCCAAAGTCTCTAGTGTAATAAGCTGGGGCAAAGCACATGATGGAGACTGCCAGCTCCTCTCATCAGCTTCTTCTCCAAGACTTTTGCTTCAGTAACCTGAAGTGGGGTAGGCATCTTCCATCATCTCCTTTGAAGACGGAAACAAGAGGCAACTAAAGCAACCCAAAGAAAACTCCAAGACTGAAAAGCTCTCCTCTTTCCTGCTCTTACCAGCTCCCCTCTGCCCCTCATGCAAACACAGGGCATTGATCTCCACCAACAAGAAAACAGTGACCTAGCAGTGGGCTTTGGGACTGGGTTTACATTGGTATTTAACAAAAGTAATAAAATCTATTATTAGTATTCAGCCCAGCTGAGTGTCTCAGTCCCTCCTTCACACTAAAGTCAAATATTCAGTATCACAATGTGTCAGGATCACTTGGGAAACTGGGCCTCATAGATTTTCTGTTTCCTATGAAACAGAGACTGGTGAGGACCTTTTCACTTGGTTATGTTTAGAGGCTATAAACGCATCAAGCAAGAGTCAGAAGCATACAGGCTGAATTAAGAGAAGTGTAAAGGGGGGAGGATGCTTTCATGAGTAGTTAGAAATAATAATGAAATTATGGTTTCTAGATGAAACTTTTATAGTATTCTGACAGTCCTTGGCCAATCAACTTGTCCTTGGTGAAATGAGCAGAAATGATTAAAATGTACCTGACATCCCCTACTTATGCAGTAAAACCTACATTTTCCCTCACAGATATAATTAAGTTAAAGTCTTCTATTCTTACCAAATTTTATGGTTGTGTTTTGAATTAAACAAATACATATGGTGGAAAGTCTTATTCATCTTTTCGTTCTCAGCAGTGGCTAGCATAGTGCATTATGCACAGCAGGAAGTCAATAAGTGTTTGTATTGAATTGAAATTCAGTATTATAGCTTTACTTCTACAAACCAAAAAAAAAACCAACCCAATTCTCTGAATTTGAAAAATGATTATCAGGACCTGTTTGTTCCACCAATATTATCTTAGCAGGACATTCATTATCTAGATGATTTTAATAGCATCCTTACTTAGCAACCAGAGATTTAATTTCCCTTCAGATTTTTTAGCTGTATCCAGATAAAAAAAATCCAAACATTTCTAGGGAAGCAGCATCACATGCAAATTATGCTTCAAGGCGTATGGAAGGAAGGGCACATGACCAAGTATGAACATGAAGGAAAGACAGGTACCAGTAAGAATTATGTCAGGAGGGTACAGAAGTAGCTGAGGCTCTCAAAAAGCAAGAAAAGTAATATAACAGAGTGCTCTGCTCTGATATCAGTGGGTGTTATATTGTGTTGTCATCCATGAGTAGTCAAGACCATTGCCTGGTTGGTAATCAACCCAATACCTACACTAATACTCCCTCATCCTTCTTTTAATTATCTAGGTATATGACTCATTCATCTCTGTCTCAGTTTCCACCTACCTAATCACACCTCTTCCTCTACTTACCCCTCATCACCCCTTGCTCCAACTATTGCAATAGCCTCCTAATTGGTCTCCCCACCTCAAATCTCTTTCCTACTCCAATCCATCTTCCAAACAGCTGCCAAACTGATTTTTCTAAGCATCAATCTGACTACATCATTCTCCTACTAAAAACCTCTACTGGCTAGTGCTTGCTTCCAGGATAAAATCTAAACTCCTCTCTTTGGCTTTTAACATCCTTCACAACATGCTCCCAACCTATCACTCCACCCTCATTACACACTCCTATTCCTGCACCCTATGGTCCAACCAAATGGACCATCTCTTCATTCCTCACCTACAGCATACTATCTCCCGTCTCTGCACCTTGGAACCAGTTGTCTCCCTTACCCGGAATGCAGTTTTACCTTAACTCTGCTCCATCAAGTCTCTCACTTACTTCAAGACACAGCCCACGCACACTTTCTTTTTTTTAATCAGTTAATTTATTTATTTTTAGTTTTCAACATTCACTTCCATAAGTTTTAAATTTTCTCCCCTTCCCTCCCCTCCTCCTTCCCTAAGATGGGATGCAATCTGATATAGGCTCTACATATACATTCCTATTAAACATATTTTCATATTAGTTATATTGTATAGAAGAATTAGAATGAATGAGAGGAATCATGAGAGAAAAATACAACAAAACAAAACAAAAAGAGACAATAGTATGCTTCCATCTGCATTTAGATTCCATAGTTCTTTCTCTGCATTTGGATGGCGTTTTCCATCATGAGTCCTTTAGAATTGTTATAGGCCTTTGCATAGCTGAGAAGGGCTAAGTCTATCAAAATCAGTGATTGCACACTGTGACTATTACTCTGCAATGTTCTCCTGGTTCTGCTCACTTCACTCAGCATCAGTTCATATAAGTCTTTCCAGGTTTTTCTGAAGTCTACCTGTTCGTCATTTCTTATACCACAATAGTATTCCATTACATTCATATACCACAACTTGTTCAGTCACTCCAAGTATCACTTTCTACACGTAGTCCCCCAGCTGCCAGTACCCTACTTCCCTAAGTGCCTTGTATTTATTTTGTACCTAACCTATAGATGTACATGTTGTCTCCCTCAAAAGACTGTAAGAGCAGGGATTGTTTAATCGTTTATCAAGTGAAATAATATTTGTAAAGTGCTTAGCATAGTACCTGGAACATTTTCGTTGTTCAGTTCTTTCAGCTGTATCTGACTCTTTGTAACCCCATTTGGGGTTTTCTTGGCAAAGATACATAAGTGGTTTGTCATTCCCTTCTCCAACTCATTTGGCAGACGAGGAACTGAGGCAAACAGGGTTAAGTGACTTGCCCCAGATCACACAGCTAAAAGAGTTTGATGCCACAAATGTCAAATTAACTTATTTTCTTATCATCATTCCTAAGTGGGTAGATAAGGAAGGCAAAAGGTGCTGTATATCTTGATTTTGGTAAAGCATTTGACAAGCCTCCCATTTTCTCCACGGGCTAAAATAATGAAATATAGACTAGATGATAACATTATTAGTTGGATTTATAGCTGGTTGAATAAATTTACATTGAATATAATAGCTTTATACAGTCTGCTAGATTATAAACTCTTTACACGTGCAAAAGCACAGTGCTTTCCGCAAAATAATTGATCAAAATATCCATTGAATGAATTAATGAACCTGAGAGGAAGTCTCTACTGGAATGCTATAAGCCCTTTTCCTGATTAATATTTAAAATAAAGACATAGATGGCATGCTTAACAAATTTGCAGAGGCTGCAAAGCTGTGTGGGGTTGTTAGCTAACAAAATAGATTGCAGAATCAAGTTTCAAATGGTAAAATCAGTCTGGAATTCAGTATAGAAACTAACAAGAAAAAACTTGATAGGGAAAAATGTAGTCTTGAATATAGGTTACAAAATAAATTCCTCAAAATCCCACCAAAATGAAGATGAATGAATAAATAAAAACACAAGGGAAAGGGTTGTTGTTCAGTTGTGTCTGACTCTTTATGACCCTTTTTTGGTGTCTTCTTGGTAAAGATGGTGGAGTAATTTGCTATTTCCTTCTCCAGCTCATTTTGCAGATGAGGAAATTTAGGCAAACAGGGTTAAATGACTTGCCCATGGTCACACAGACCTCAGATGTCTGAGGTCAGGCTTGAACTCAGGAAGAGGAGTCTTCCTGACTCTAGACCCTGTATTCTGTCCACTGCACCACCTAGTTGTCCCCAAGGGGAAGAGAGAGTCACCTAAATTCTATAAATGCAATAACATACAAGTAAAGGAGGGAACTCAAAATCAGTACACCAGAAACCCCGGGCATAATAGAAAGCAGGAAAAAGTAAAAGTAGAGAATAGAACTTAGAATAGACTAGAAGGAGATAATAACAAAGGGGACAAAGTAGAAGAAAACTTTACAGGGATAGAAGTTTTAAAAGAAAAAGTATAAAAGAATTATAATGATCATGCTTGACCCTAGAGAAGAAATGAGAAAATGTACCTCTTTTTATCACTGGAGAAGGCTGTAGAATGTTGTATTTGCTATCAGATATGTGTGTTGATTAGTTTCACTGATTTTTTTTTCTTTTTTAATCCTTGTTTCAAGGGAAGTCTAACTGAGTAGGAGAGATAGAGAGGAGTATATTCAGAAAAAAGGTGATATGATAGTATGCTATAACATAATATATGACAGGACTAACACAATGAAATATAACATGATATAACAGTATAATACACAACATGATTTAATATAATGTAACATAATAGAAGAATGATATAATTATAGCACCACCATGACGGAGCTTCTGTGAAGATCAGATGAGGCAACATATGTAAAAAAACTTTGCAAACTTAAAGCTCTATATAAATATTACCTATTATTTTTATTATTTTAAACAAAAATGAAATAAGATTGGACTAAAATAGTATAAACACAGGATAGGCAGGATTTGTTTGGCAACAATTCCGGTGAACAAGAACCGAGAATTTTAGTTGACTACAAATGTCCATATAAAAATATAAAATATACATAAATCTATTATTCAACAGTAACACAATCTCAGGCTCCATCAATAGAAGTATAGTGTCTAGATTATGGACAATTAATAGTAGTCTCATCATACACAGTGTTACACACTGCGGTTTGCTATTACCTTTGAAGAGGAACACCAACAATTACAGGTTATCTCAATGAGGGCAACGATGGTGGTTAGGGGACTTGAGAGCAATCTCATTCAAGAAACATTTGAAGGAAAGAAAAATGCTTCTTAATTGAAAAAAATTATTAAAACAGTTGGAGGATCTTCAAAATATTATGAGTTATAGTATTTATAGAAGAGAAAATTAACTTGTTCTGTAGTGATCTAGAAGGCAGAATGAGCAGAAAGGTGTGGAAATGACAAAAAAAAGATTTAGGATCATCGCAATAAAGAATTTTTTTAAACAAAAGAGTTTTCCAGAATGGACTGGAGCGAAATCTTAGAAAGGAGTCATTTGCATATCCCGTGACCTCCAATATCTATACATGATTGCGCAATGGTTAGGCAGCTAGCAAGAACTAGTGGTCTTAACTCAAGCAGGCTTGTGTGACCTCATAGATATCACTGGGACTGGGGGAGGGGGAAGGGATGAAACCTGTAACTAGAGTATGTCTCTGGGTGGGTATAACTTTATTCACATAGATAAAGAGGTGGGCAGCATATATTATGGTGCAGAAGAAAGAACATTGTATTTAGAGTCAGAAAACCTGGATTCAGATTCTTACTTGGTATCTGTGTGAACTGGTGGAAGTCACATAGCTTCTCTGGCTTTGTTTCTTTATCTTTAAATGGTGGAATTGGATTAGATGACCTCAGGAGTTCTTTCTTACTCTAAGCTATTTTACTAAGATCACGTGAGGGAATGGTGGAATCCAAATGGGGAGAGGCTCTGAGTGAAGAGCAAAGGAGGGAAAAATAGAAGCAATCTTACCATTAGAGTATGTTACAGAAAAAGAAGGTAAATGGGCAGTTTGGGAAAGACTACAAATCTGACACAGTGAAATGATAGAGTTGGGATGAAAAGCTTCAGTTATTTAGATAGTGGCTATAGTTTTCTCTGCCAAAGCAGAATTAGAACCACTCACTGCAGCAGAGGTTTCCTCTGTGTGAATTCCTGAATTTGTTGGAAAGTCCTAGTGGTACAGTATATTAGAGTTTTGGACTTAAAGTCAGGAAGATCTGAGTTTGAAACTTCCTGCATCAGATATTTACTGGCATGATGACCTTGGACAAGTCACTTATGTTCTCGGTCTCATTTTTCTTGTCTGTAAAGTGAAAATGATAATAACACTTTCTTCCCAGGGTTGTTGTGAGGTTCACAAAATAACAAAAAAAAATGCTTTGCCAGCTTAAACAGTTGCTTGTTATAGAGTAATTCAGCATTCACGCTAGAAAAGGAGAAAAAGAATACCATATACAAGACTTAAGCGTCTAAGATAAATTTATTAAAAGATATTCTTTTCAGCTAGCTAGGGATGCTATGTTTCAGTCCAAAGCATTCTTTTTGGAGTGGTAATACAGCAGCTCCAAAATTGACTTCTTAGCTTTCTAGTATTGTACAGGAAAAGTCCTAATTCTGATATTTAGTAGAGATACTTCTTCCTCTTCAGGGGTTCCAAGGTGGTGATTGGGGTGGGTGGAGGAGGAGCAAGGTGTTATCTTTTATCTCTATTTCCAGAGCTATGTTTTGAGTTCTCTGAGCACAGTAATTGGTTGAAGGTGGTGGTGAAAATGTGGGATTGGATGTTTGTAAATTTGTAAGATTACTCCTGCTGCCAAAAACAGGAATAAGGGGGATCATATCTGTGATTCTAAATACTATAAAGCTGAATGCAGGTAGACACTTAGCTATGAAGTTATAATTGGGGGAAATAAGAGAAGCCTTTCTTGGAAGTTAAGAACAAAAGAGAGCAAGAAGCAATTAAAACTACATAGATTTACATAGCAGTAGTTGATTAATGTGAGAATGAGTTTTACCAGGAAGTTCTGCATGTAAATTGCCTGGCCAGTGTCAGGAGAATAGTTTTGGGACCATTTCATTTTGTCTGTTATTCCCAATACTTAAAATAGTGCCTAGTGGGTACTCAAATTCTTTTTATTTGACCCTTTCCCCTCTTAGGTACCCTATACTCCTCCAATCTAACAGGATCGTACACAGAATTTCAGAGTTGGATGTGTCCTCAGCGGTCATCTAGTCTAACTCATGATCAAAAAATAATGACTTCTAATATATATATTCAACAATTGGTCATCCAGCCTTTGCTTCGAGACATTCAATGAGGAAAAATCTACTACCACTAATTACTAAGAAGCTTTTCCTTAACTTAGAACAAAAAGTCAATTTTCTTTTTTTTAAACTATACTTTCCACCCATTCCTTCCACTTTTCCTCTCTGTGGGCATGCAGGACAAATTTCTTCCATTGTTCTACATGGCAACCCTTCAAACAATTGAAGATAACCATTGTGATCCCTCCAAAAAGAAATGTCTGAGTTTCTGCTCAGTTACAAATGTCACTGACTTGGTTTTATATTGATATTAAGAATGTTAAATAATTTTTAAAGATACATAACCATTAAATATTTATTTTTTGAGGTTTCATGTACATACATATGCAGACATATGTACTTATATGTATATGTGTAGTGTATGCATGTATACACACATACATACATGCATACATACACATTCATATATATGCATATGCATCTACACACATGTACATATATATGCGTGTATATGTATGTATGTATGTGAATGAATGAATGAATGACCCTCCTCAGCTAAGCAGATTTCAGTCATGTTCTTCCAGGGCCATGGAAGAGGGAAGTCATTTCTCTTCTCTTTCTGGAGAGATGTTCAGTTGTGGATACTGCTTTTCAGAAAGGGCATTGACAAATTAGAGTTCAACACAACAAGAGTGGCCAGAAAGGTGAGAGCATTAGAGGCCACTCCATATGAGGACTAGTTGAAAGGACTTGTTAAACTGAACTTGAAGAGAAGACTTTAGAGAGAAAGAATAGCTGTCTTAAATTATTTAATAACCTGTCATGTGAAGGAGAGATTAGACTTGTTCTATTCATTTCCAGTGGTCAACCCTAGAAGCCATGGGTAAAAATGGCAAGGAGACTGATTTAGGTTCAATGTAAGGAAAAGAGTTCCCAACAATTACAGCTGTCCCCAGATAGGCTGGGTTATCTCATCAGGTCATCTGTTTTTACTGTTGGATATTCTAGAGGGTGTTGGTCAGGTACGGGTTGGCTTATATGGTCCCAGATGTCCTTTATGACATTCAGATCCTGTGACTGGAATATAGTTCTCTTGTTCTCTGTTCCAGGGATTAGTGAATCAGCCTGACTCTATTGTAAACCTGAACCTATCCCCGGAAACCGTAAAAGTCAAGAAGCAGCTAGAGGCAAGTTGATGAGCGTTGTTTTTATTTTAGCAGAGGAGTATTCAGCATAGATTTGCCTCTATCGATGCTACAATATAGACTACATTCTTTTTGCATTTCTGTGGGGAGAAAGGAGGCCCAGAATCAATATTCATAAGCTATGACTTCAATGTTCTTGGTCAATAGAGATATATTCCTTCCCAATTTTGCATTCAATCACTCTGGACTATGTTAGCTCTTGCAGCAGTGTACTGAATTCACAAATATCCACAATCTTTTGTGGGTTAAAAATGTCATTCACGTACATCAACTTCTGCGTTCAAAATGATCTATTTCTTCCCTAGAGACAAACCAGTTATTTAGAAACAAGGTACCTGTCACTATAGAGGAGATACTTTAAAGCCGATTATGGAAACAAAACAAAGGAAGAACATGGAATCTGAATGTGTGCTACAAGGGGGAACAAAAAGGTTTCAACCAGAACCATGGGGGCACACAGTGACAACCATACCTCTTCCTTTTCTAGACAGTACAAGGTATCACTCATTTAAATATCATTTCCAGAGAGAAAGCTTTTGTTTCATTTTAGAAATAGTAAGTGGAATGAACAGGTTCATCTGAGCAAGCCAAGGTGTTCAGCTGTGGCCTTCATTAACAAATATTCTTCCTTTGTTGTCTACACAATGGTTTCTGAACTTGGGTCCTGATCCCATAGATACCCAACCATCTAGAGTTCTTAGTTGCCTTTTAAATATGTTGCAAAATAAGCTTTTAAGATAGAGAATGTTAATTTCCATAATCACTTATAAGGGCGCACTTAACAATCAATCTATACGCATTTATTAAGCACTCTCTATTTGTCGGATGCTGAGCTAAAGTAAGCACTGGGTAAACAAAAAAGGCTACAAGCAACCTTACCCTCAAGAAGTTTATATTTTAATGGGGGAGACAGACAAATCAGTACGTAAAAGATACATACAGTGTGGATAGAAGGTAATCTTAAACGGGATAAGTAATGCTAGGAGCAAGGGGAACTATGAACATTTCATTTTGAATAGGATGGCTCTAAGTTAATAGAATGTTTCTTGAATGTTTAACCCATAATGGCCTTATTAGAGCTAGAAGGTCAAGTCAGACCTACTTATCTTAATAGGTTAACAAAAATCTCCTGATTAGATATACATGCCCTAGCTAAATTAAACATCTCTTGATTAGTTTTATTATTTTCTGTTGAGTATATCTATCTATCTATCTATCTATATCTATCTATCTATCTATACATCTATATCTATATCTATATCTATCTATCTATATATCTATATCTACATATATCTATATATATATATATGTATCAATTTCCAGAACACTCTTCCACCTTCCTCACTGATTTTGGCACTTGACTCATAGTCTTCCTCTATATTCCAATCTCTATCACCATAACTCATGTTGATAACCCCTCTGACATCCTGGCCTCCATGCTCATCAAGCTCCTTAATTCTCTTGATGTGTTGCCGTTTAATTGCTCAGTCATGTTCATTTCTTCATGACTTGTATGGGGTTTTCTTGGCAAAGATACCGGAGGGGTTTGCCATTTCCTTCACTAGTAGATTAAGGCAAGCACACGTCAAGTGACTTGTTCAGTGTTACACAGCTGGTATCTGAGGCTGGATTTGAGCTCAGGTCTTCCTGACTCTAGGTCCAGCACTTTACCCACTGAGCCACCTAGCTGCCTCCAAGGCAACAGAGGTTAAGTGACTTACCCAGGGTCACAAAACTATTAAGTGTCTGAAGCTGGATTTGAACTCAGGTCTTCCTGATTCCAGGCCCAGTTTTCTATCCACTGAGGCATCTAGCTGCTTCTAATTCTCTTGCTTATCATCTCCATTTTATCTCTGCCATACACAGAGGTGGTCAAACTTCATACTTCATTAACATCTGAAATCTCTCCATTATCAAGATACTGAATCCTGTGCAGTAACTGCCTCTAGGTTCATTCTTTCAGAGTAAAGAAGTCTATACCTACCCTTTGGGCTTTAGGGGTACCTCTGAAGGGTCAGAGTGATTCTTTTTGAATGGTATCTGTTCAAACTCTTATTCTAGTTTCTCTCCTCTATCTTACCTTTCCAGTCTTGTGTCATAAGCCCATTTCACCCATTTGCTTTATGTTATAGCCAAACTATACTATTCTTCTCAGATCCCATGAAAAGAACATATTCTCTCATCTGCACACATTTAAATCATTCTCTTCCTTCAAGGCCCAGCTCAGATATCACCTTCATCATCCTGATCTCTCCAGCTGATTGTGACCTCATCATTATGATAATTTGCTAGAGGATTTTGCCTGGATCTCCCCTTTATCCCTGCATTGTGTTGTACTTTTTTAGTAACCCTTTTAGTAGAATGTAATCTCCTTGAGGGTAGGAACTATGTTATTTTTCATCTTTGCAGTGCCAATTGTGATAGGGCCAGAATTTCCCTGATGCAGCTTCTTTCCTGCCACCCACAATACAGGAAGGCTTTACCTGAAAGAACACAAAGCTACTTCCAGGACCTAATGGGCACCAGCTTCCCTAATTTAGCTTCATGGTCATCTAGGGGCACATCCCTAAATCATAGTCATTTGGAGTCTGGGCACCTTAGATTTGATGGGTGCCCATGACTATGCTAGTCTCTATATCATGATGGCCTACTGACCAGACACAATTTGCCGTATCTAGAGAAGTAATACTGATGAAACCTCAATTCTGATGTGTTGGGGCAAAGTAAACCTCCTTTGTCAAATGTTCATCAACTTGAGAGTACCTTATATCATCTCAACATGAAATCTGAACTAAGAGCTGTGCTTCTAACATCAGGATTTAGCACAATGCCGTAGGTGCCTAATAAATGTGAAAGGGAGGGAGGGAGGGAAGAAGGTTATAGAACCAAAGCACTCATATTCCTAGTTCAGTCTCTGGATAGTTAAATAAGGATACCAAATGGGGTCACTTTCAATATAGATGTTTTTCCCTAAGCAGGTAGAACGGGCCTTTAAAAAAATCTCTTTACCCTGGATACTTGGCATTCTTTTTGACGAAACTCATCGACATATCATTAGGTAAACCATATGATTTTTTTTATTTGAACATTCAAAAAGGAAGAAAAACTCAGATAAGGTGAACTCGAATAGGTATTTACATTGGTTGTTCTTGAATTTCTTTCAGATTTAAGGCTGGGAGCAACCCTGACTGCCTTATTAAACTATTGAGATTCCATATCAAGCTTGAGTTCTGGCTCAAGTAAGAGCAAATTTCTATTTGTTAATATAATTATTTTAAGTGTGGTATACAGAGCACCAGTGACCCATAGAGGTTCTTTACTCACCTAGTCTGCTGACTAGACTATTTTATTATTAGTGCCCTCCTGCAAAGAGACAGCAAGACATAGTGGTTAGAGTACTGGACTTGGATTCAAGAAGATCCGGGTTCAAACCCAACTTCAGACATTTGCTAGCTATATGACTCTGAGCAAATAACATAACTTCTCTGATCCTCACCTTTCTCAACTGTAAAATGGGTATAATAATATACTTACCTCACAGAGTTATTCTAATGATCCAATTAATTTATATAATATATATAAATACATATAAATATTAAAATATTTAAATATATAAATACATGTAAATATAAAAATACATAATATACTATATAAATGTCAGTTATTGCTAATATAATATTGATATACTCCTGTTTCTAGCTTATACTTATGATAGTTAATATAATCATCATCACAGCAACTCATTTAAAACACTGCCATTCTTTGTTACATTTTTGATAAGTTTTTAATAGTAATTTCAAGGTTGTAATCATGTGTAACTGGGAGGAAGATGGAGCCATCAACAGGGATAGAAAAGTTTAGAGGAGAAGAAGATTCAGAGGTAGGGAGGAGGAGAGATTTTAAATTCAGTTTTAGACAAGTTCATTCCGGGGTGATGGTATATAGGGAGCTCTCCCACTCTGTGAGGAAATATAGAACTGGATTTCTGGGAAGAAGTTGAGGATAGAGATATGGGCTTGAAAGATATCTTTGCAAAGGTGATAATTAAAGCTGTGAGACTAGATCATCAAAAAAGTATATGGGGAGAAGAGGGATAAGGGTGGAACCTTGGGAGATACATCTATTTAAGGTCTAGGAGGAGATAGAAATAAAGAGCCGGATCAGAGAGGTGGGAGAAGCATGAGGGTCTAATTTCATGGAAGCCAAGAAGAGGGTATCAAAAAGGAAGATGTGATCAATAGCATCCAATGTTGACAAGAAGTGAGGGAGGGGGGAGTGGAGAGAGGAGAAAGAGTTGGGGGAAGGATATTAGATTTCTTGATAAGAGTGACCTTGTAGAGAGCTGTTTCAGCATAATGGTGAGAGTAGGAGCCAGACTGCAAGAGGTCAGACAATGAATGGTGAGGAAATGGAGGTGGTAAGCATAGAGCACTTCTAGAATGCCATTTGTTTTTCCATAAATCTATGATTCTAGGAAATAGGCAGCAGATAAATGCTGATTTCAGCCTATTCACAATTTCATAATTCTGGGGTGAGATTGCATGGTGTTTTTATTTTTCTGATCCAAGCCTGACATTTTAAAAGTGAACTGACAAGATAGCATCAATGACTGTCACTTTCACACCGCCGTCAAAAGCTGAAGGCTCTAGGAGTCCAATTCTGGCTCTGTCACCGGCTTAATAGGCGACCTCAGCCAAGTTACTGAAATCTTTGGTGTCCAATTTCCCTTTTGTATCTTGGGAAGAAAAATTACATACTTTACATGGAAGCTGTGAGGTATTTTATAAAACACCCTGCAACTACGCATGCTATGAAGCCCTCTTTGTGATGTAATCCAAAACTCTCTTCAATAGCATAATTTAGAACCTTTCTTTTCCTTTATCCTTCTCTAGTTACCCCACATCATCAACCCAGCAAAACAACACAAAACAAAACAAAATCTCATGTTTATTTAAAAGGCGCTTTCCACTGCAAGTGGGTAACATAGCTCTTTTTAAAAGAGTGGCTTCAACAGGCATTTATTAAGCACTTGCTATAAGTCAGGTACTGTTCTTGGCACTAAGGATACAAAGAAAATGAAATGACCCCTGCTGTCTAGGAGCTTAACTTCTATGTGTGGCAGGGGAAGGAATAACGTATATAGAAAATTAAATACGAAGTGTGCACAAAATAATTTCTGGGGTTAGGGCACTAGCAATTGGTGAGATCAAGAGATTCTCCCTGTAGGAGGTGGCATAATTCACCTTTGAAGGAAATAAGGGATTCTGTGAAGTAGAGGGGAGAAGAAAGAACTTTCCAGTACAGTGGACAGCCAGGTCAAAAGTAAAGAGAAGAGAGAGGGAATGTCATGTTTGAGGAATAACCAATAGGCCAATTTGGCTAGAACTTAGGCTGTGTGAAGGAAAATAATGGAAAATAAATTGGGAAGGCTTTAAGAGCCAAGAGAAATTTTTTTAATTGTGGAGGCAAGAGAAAGCCATTGGAGATTCCTGAGCAAGAGAAGAAGATGTGCTTTAAAAATATCAATTTTGCATCTAGGTGAAAGATATGTTGAAAAAAGAAGAGAATAGAATCAGAGAGACCAATTATGAAGCTATATAGTAGCCTGAGTGATGAGGGCCTAAACTAGGGTGATGATCATATGAGAAAAGAGAAGGCAATAAATGTGGGAGCTGTTGTGAAGGTAAAGTTGGCAAGACTTGGCAACTATTAGGCTCTGAGGGGTGAAGCTAAGAGGAAGAGCTAAGGAGGTCTCCAAGGTTGCAGACTTGAAAGATGGCAGTATCTTCAACATGAATGGGTCAGTTAAGAAGGAAAAGTTTTTGGAAAAAGATACTAAGTTCTGTTTTGTACATCTTGAGTTTGAGATATCTATAAAATTTGACTGGAAATATCTAATGGGCGATTGGCTATATAAGGCTAGAGGTCAGGAGAGAGACTGCAGCTGAATATAAAAAGTTGTAAATCTTCAGCATAAAAGTTATAGATGGATCCTTGAGAGCAGCTGCTTTACACTTTGAGGCATCAACTAATCTTTGTTGTGGCTTTAGGTCATAGAATCCTAGGCCTGGAAGGAAGTCTTGAGTAGAGACATATGTCAAGCCTCTAAATTTTGTACCATAGGGCAAAGCCTCAGTCACTCCACCCTACTTATGGGCTCTGATTGAAGGAATAAATATTTGCTACTGCTATTAATAATAGTGAAATGTGAAAAATATGTGACCCCCTTTGGGAAATAAAATAAAGCTAGTATTGAACTACTAGTAGGCAAAAACTAGTAGGTATCTAGCTGTAAGCCTGAGGCATTTCCTTTAAACAACTAACCTGGTAGCCTGAACACCAAGATCTTGAAATGTCTAAAGTCAATGCCAGAGTTTGTGGGCATCCATGCCAGGTGAGATGCCAGTATAGGCTGAGGATCAAACTTAGGGATCTAGACAAGCAGCAAATCAACTCCTTGAGTCCTGCAAGTACAACAGCCATTTTGACTATTTTCTATGCCAAATTCAGAAGTGAATTTGGTGTTTCAAATTCCTTATAACAACTAAAGTTGAAGGCCACTGCTTCCAAAGAAACCTCTGTTGGGTTGTAACCTTCATTCTTGCTATATCTTCTTTGTAAATACCTCTTTGCAAAAGCAAGCAAGTGATAAAGAGAGAATGAAGACTTGCCCATTAGCAGTTAACTCACTTGTTTCAGGTTGTGGTGTGTCAGCTGTTAACAAATAAAAATGGTAGTGAAAATAGAAAATATGGATCCAATATACTAATTTCTCTTTTCTTTTTCTTCAAAGTTCCACAAGCACTTCCATTACAAACTACACATTCTAGCTTATTGCCTATAACTACCAAGTTTTACCTTGCTGGTTGAGAGTGCTCTTGAGCACACAGGCTTATTTTTTTGTGGCTATTTGGATGACAACCCTGGACACTATCTATTAACAAAAGTCAAGTAACCTTTCATCTCCCAAAAACCACTTGTGTCACTTTATAGGACATTGATCAGAATGGTAAAACCTGCTGGAAATTTAGCAGGTGGCTAGCTTTGAAAATTGTTTTTAATCTAGTAAATTTCTCTGAATGGAGACAGCTGAACCAGAAGCCAGACTGACAGATTAATTCCTTGGTGTTTTTTTAATCATTATATTCTCTCCCTCTCCTTCCCAATCCGTTAAGCCATATTGAGGCATATTGCTTTGATAGTAAGTGTTGTGCATTCTGCTCAAAGAGTAGGTCATGACCAAGGTAAGAAGGGAAATTTCTGGGCTCTTTTCTGGTTATAGCCATTTGTAACCCCCTGGAAGAATGCCAGATCTCTACAAAATTTGAAGGAAGCATAGAGTAAAGAGATGCAGGAATAATCATTCCATAGGTAAGAGAGCAGAAAATATCCAAGAGGAGAGGGATATCAACAGTATCAAATGCCGAGAGGTGAGGAAGGATGAGCACTGAGAAAAGACCTTCGGGAACTTTGGAGAGAACAATTTTAGTTGAATTGTAATTTGCAAACAGCTGGGGAAGAGCCAGTAGATAAAAAAGACTGAAGATTAGAGGGAGAGGAAGATGATTGGGAGGAAAATTTGGCATCAAGGGCACACAAATGGAGAAGAAGCCATTGAGTAAAGAAAGTATGGTTGATGCCAAAGGGCTCTGAGATGGAGGAAAGGAAAACAGGAAAAGAGAAGAGGGAGCTCAAGACAAATGGCCTATATGCATTCAGAAAAATATGATGTCAGGCCTTAGTTGTGAAGGATATGGGAGGCTTGAGTAGAGAACAGAATGTTTGGGACTGCTATTGTGGAGAGTGAGTTAGAGAATCAGTTAGGAAAGAGAAAAATGATGATTTGTTCTGATATTAAAAAAGTTTCCTTAACAAGATGTGAAATTCCCTCAAACACATTAATTGCTGGATAAAATTTGAATTCCCTCAGTAGTCCTGGGAATTTGTTTCATCTTTTTTCTGTTATAAGGCTTACAAATGATTCAAAAAGTATTTGTGGATTCACCACTGCCACTGGATCATCATAATAAATATCAGTTATCATTGTACATTATTATTTTACAATGTATCTTGTATCATGTACAATCATAAGATAGAGGATATGCTGCTGAGTCTGTATTGGTCCCAGTTTGAGTGAGGGGAAGTTTCTTTTATAAATCTATCAGCTTTTTCCCCCTAAAAACAAAAACAATCCTTGCCATCAATATTTCACAAAAATATTGGGGAAAATCAGTTATTTGAGCTTTTAGATATGTATGGCTTCGGTATAGATACAAATAAAATTACATTTTCCCCTACCAAGTCAAATGATCTTCTGAAATTTAAAAAAAAAACCAGAAAAGTAAGTCCAATAGTCTCTGTATCTCCCAATCAACTATGTAACCCTTAAGAAGTAGTCTAATATGGAAAATCAGCTGAAAAGGCTGCATATCCCTATGTCATTTTTTCCCCAATCTGGGCAATGCTCCATTTGTGCATAGACTATGAATACTTATCTCCATGAAGATTTTGTGGAGATAAAAAATCAGGTCTGTGGATCTGTAATTGCTAATGTCTTTTCTTTGTCACTTTTTCTAGATAGAAGTATAACTTGGCTTGGAAGAACTACCACAGCAGTAGTTCTACTATCATAGAACTAAATCTGGAAGGAACTTGAGTGTTTAGTCCAACCATCCTCCCTCTCCATTTTAGTGATGAGGAAAATGAAGCCCAGGGAGTTTAAATGACTTGCCCAAGGTTACATATATGGTAAGTATCTGAGGTAGGATTTGAACAAAGATCCTTTAATTCATCCTTTAGCATTCATTCCTTGGGGTGTAGAATGTTCAGGGAAGATTAGTGCTTCTGGTGTGAGGGCTGCTATCTACCTTTAGTGTCCACCTGATTCATCCAACTGTCATCTGTAGCTTCAAAAAGCTATAGCATGCACTGTGGCCACACCTTGGTAAACCATTTTGGAAGACAGGTTAAATGCAGGTAACCCAGGGGTCTGAAACCTGTTGGTGAGTTAGGGCAGTATCTACCCCAAGCATGTGAATACTTCCTCTAGCAGAATGGGTGGATGAGAACAATTTGTTCCAGTGGCTAAAGTAGGCACTGTGGAGTGCTTAGAGCTTGGTTAGACAATAAAGATGACAAGGTCATCCACTGCATCCTGGGCTATCATCAGTCATGCTTCACCCAACCCTGGCCTGCTTGTTGGAGTAGGAGTGTGGTTGAAACACAAAAAATGTACAAAACTTTTGTGAAGATGATTCCACTCACTGTCGGTACATAGAATGAAGTGTGCATACATTCTATGTGCTAGGGACCCCAAAATTCAAGGGCAAATGAGACAGGTCCTGCCACGAATGAATTCGACCCAAGCCTTCTTTCAGTCAGTGACAAAATTTATTTAAACACCATTTGGGGTGGGTGAGATTTTAAGAATCCACACTATTGGCCAGATTTTAAGAATCTGAATCCCTTGTGATGCTTGTATTGACAAGTGGGCCAGATTCTTAAGAAATCTGCACCTTCATGATGCCAATACAACTGGGCCAGACTCTTAAGGAATCTGAGCACTTTAGCAGAGGCAAAATGGACCTTTTATACAGTAAGGCTGTGGGAAGATCTGGATGTGATCTAGGAGTGGCCAAGTAGTCTGGGGTGACTTGGAGGTACTAGGAGGGGTCTAGATGGAATTAAGGAATGGAGGTCTAGGGTGGGGCCAGGTGCAGGCAATGAGGGCCACAATGAAAGGGCAGTTAAAAGGATTAACTGGGAAAGGCTGGGTGCCCCAGGTGATTGCCAGGGACCTGGGGCATGTGGGGAAGTCCAGAGACTTTTCCTTTATGGGGTCCAGATCCAGGGGCTCAGTTTTCATCCCCATCATGCCCACATCAAAGAAGGTACTGTCCTCTATGAGCAAAGCAGAATTTTAGTATCTCAAAAGAAACACATGATGTGGAAATTTAGAGGCATTTCTACTTCAAATGTTTATATAGACTATTTGTGCTCAACCTGTTGTCGAGACTTCTGAGCTCATATTGGTCTGATCATCCATAGTCAGACTCATTGTACCTTCACAGAAACATAGTGATGCCATTTTGATCTGCTTGGAGAATGAAGGACAACAACCAGTAACCAGCATCTATTCCTTAAAAGGTCTGATATTGCTTCTCAATTATGAATCAATTATTAATGCCGATGATTTGTGTGGATTTATTTTATGTCCTGCATCTTTCCTGAAGTTACAAATTGTTTCACTTGTGTTAATTTTGTTCTTTTTTACCTATATTTATTCCCTCGATTTCTTTTCCTTGTCACTGCTATAGCCAACATTTCTAGTATTATATCAAATAGCAGTAGTGATAATGAACATCCTTGTTCCACCCTTGATTTTATTGTAAAAGATTCTATTTTATTTCACTCACATATAATGGCAGCTCTTGGTTTTCTTATAAATAAATACTAATGCATATATATAATTATATATAGTAAATTCTTGTTGTTCACAATATATACAGTCAGTTCTCAGTTACAGTAGTTATGTAATATAAAGTCACCATGAACACTGAATAAGCAAATACTGAACCATTACTCCTAGGGGATATTCAGGGTTAGCTTCCTGTACAACATTTACTTTAGTAAAATCCTAGTCACAACATTTACTTTAGCACTTTCTGTAGTGGCTTCATGTACAGATTGGTGAATTTCCTTTTCCTTTTCCTGGGTGTACCACATTATTGATTTATTAACATTGAACTCACAGTCAATAGAACTATAATTCATGCCTGAATGAAGCCAATCTAACACACATATTTTCTCCATAAGGCACACTGCAGCCTTCTTTGCTTGGAAACACTAGATAGCACTTTAGCGTTATGATGAGAGGCCATTTCAACCATAAAATTACCAAAAAAAGCCCCACAAAAATGTAAAAAAGGTCACTAAATAGACCATGAAAAGTGCTGTTGTATGTCTTTTGTTCTCAAAGGAAACCAATGATATCACCATGAAGGTGATGTCTTGACTTGCACATGAATTGGTTTTGAGTGAGGTAGAGCAGCACAAAATTGTCAACTTCACTTTCTCCTCCAGTCATCAGAGACCAGTGGCAAGACAATGGTCAAAAGGACTGGGAATGCAGTAGGTGATCTTGACGTATCTAAATTAAGTCTTTCCCAGGTCTCACTTTGTCTGAGGTCAAACTCTTTCAATGACTAAGAGCTAGGTAAGAATTGAGACAAAAGATGGCTTAATTTATCATCACAAAGATGTCAATCTGGGAGGGGAAGTCCTTTTGAGTTTCTGGCCAGAACAGAAAATGATTTATATTTGCACTCATTTTAAGCCATCAGAACCTAAACGATGAGCAACCTTGGCTTGGATTGAACCTATTATTGGCCATTCAGTGAAATGATTTGGGTTTAAAGGCACAACCAGGTAGCTCCATTTGAAACACAATGGGTTTTTTAAAGCCTGACTTTTTTTTTTTCCAGAGCTATATTTCAACAAATCAAAAATGAAAGCTGTGCAGGATAAAAAAAAATTGTTCCAGGTTTTTGAAAAAAAAAATAGGAGGAGGAGGAGAAGGAGGGGGAAGAGGTGAAGGAGGAGAAGGAGGAAGAGGAAGAGGAGAAGGAGGAGGAGAATAAATGAATGAATGAATAAAATAAAATGAATGAATGCATGCATGCTGCATTTCCCAACTCCTATTTGAATTGCAGGTTAGGTCACCAGAGGACAGTTACAACTACTCTCAGAGAACATAGTAAAGAGAGTTAATACAAAAGCTTCTCTTAAGAACCTGGTTTATTCTTCCCCACAAATATACATAGCATCCATGGGAAAAGTAAGTTTAAACTTAGACTGTAATAGTAGTGAGACACACATGTGCCAGGCTGTGCTAAGCATACGTGTAAAGAAAGGAAAGAGTCCCAGCTCCCAAAGAGCTCACCGTCTAATAGGGCTAACAAAGTGCAAAACAAGATATTAAATGAATACGATAAATTGTAAATACTTTCAGAGGGAGGGGCTAAGATTAAAGGGGATTGGGGAAAGTGTGTTGTAGAAGGCGGGATGTTAAGCAGGACTTCAAGGAAGCCAGGGAAGCCTGGAGGTAGAGATGAGGAGGAAAAGAGTTCCAGGCCTTGGGGATAGCCCATGAAAATTCCTTGAGAGTGTCACTTTGAAGGGGAGCAAGGAGACTAGTATTATTGGATTGTTTTTTGAGTTACTTTGTTTAATTTATTCATTTGAGATGAGGGAGAGGAATGGGTGGGAAAGAGTAAACTCAAACAAATACTTGTTACTTGGAATTTTTTAGTGAAAAGAAACCCAATGAAATAAGCAGAATATCCACACTTTCAAGTTCATGTAATCTTAGCTCTGACACTCGCGGTATGACTTTGGACTTCATTTTACTCATCTGCAAGATGAGGAGATAGGACTAAATGACTGCGATGTTCATTGTAGCTCTAAATCTATTCATAAGATATTCTTAGGAGTCTGCTTTCCTCTAAGTATTTTGAACACAACAGCAATTTGTAATATGTTTTAGCCTAATAAGGTATCTTTTCTACTTAAATCCCAGATTCAGTCAGATAAAATTTCTTACATGTATTCACTTGCTCAGTTAATATAGTTCCTGCTTACCTCTACAAAAAAGACATGTTTATTCATTCAACTCATGAATGAATGATATTATAATATAGTGCATTTGGTAATTTCAAATAGAAGAAAACCAGGAATAATTGTCAGCGCTTGGCTTTACAGAGAGGCAGAATAGTTACCATTAGAACCCAGCCTCCTTTGGTAAAAAGTATGAGGACTGAAACAAGAAGTCAAAGCATTACCTAATTCAGCCTTAGCTAAGAATGTGCACATTGGGAAACTCAAATCTTTTACCACTCTATACATGTCTGTAAATGACCAGGAAAATACCATGAGTGATGATTTTGGCGTTACCAATAAATTTTAGTGAGTAAACAAATTCACAAATAGGGAATATATGAATTGTAAGGATCTATTATGTATGTGTATATAAATATATATTATCATTTTAAGGAAAAGTCCATTTATTCATCTGCTTTGTAGTGGTTTTTTTTAAAAACAGAAATAGGTTTTGCATTTTGTCAAAATCTTTTTCTGTATCTTTTCTTATATATTTTTTTTACTAATGTGTTTGATTATTCCTATACTTTTCCTAGTATATAACCAACCATGGATTTCTAGTATAAATTCAACCTAGTCATAGTATATAATCTTTGTGATAAATTGTATTAGCCTCTTTACCAGTATTTTGTTTAACATTCTTACATCAATGTTCATAAAGGATTTTGGTCTCTAAGTTCATTTTTCTCTTTTAACTTTCTCCTTTTGACATATCAAGACTATATCTGCGTCATAGAAGGACTTTGGTAGAATCATTTATTTTGCTATTTTTGCAGTTTACATAATATTGGAATTACTTGCTCTTGGGATTAATTGCTCTCTGAATGTTTGATAGAATTCACTTGTGAATCCACTGTCTTAGAGTTTTTTTTTCTCTTTGGAAGTTCATTTATGGCTTGTTAAGTTTTTCTCTCTGAAATTAGGTTGTTTAAATTCTCTACTTTTTGTTCTGTTAATTTGACTATTTTATAATTTCTGTAAATATTCATTTATTTCATTTAAATTGTAGGCTTTATTGTCATATATTTGGGGAAAATAGTTCCTAACAATTTCTTTGTTTCTTCTTCCTTTGTTGTGAATTCTCCTTTTAAAAAAATCATTTTAGAGAGTGGCACTTTGGTTTTTCTCTTTCTTCTTTCTAATTACATTAGTTAATAATCTATCTATTTTACAGTTTGTTCCCCTTCCCCAAAGACCCAGATTCTAGTTTGATTTATTAGTTCAATGGGATTTGTTTGGTTACTTTCAATTCTATTAATCTCTTCTTTGATTTTCATATTTATATTTTGGTACTTAATTGGGATTTTAAATTTTGTGGTTTTTCTAGTGTTTAGTTGCATTCAAATTCATTAATTCTATTTTTTGTAACAAAGTAATTACTGGATATATAAATTTTCCCTCTAAGAGTTAGTTTGGCTGTGTCCTTAAATGTTTGATATGTTGTCTTGTTCTCATTATCTTTGATAAAATTATCTATCATTTCTATGATTTATTCTTTGACCCACTAATTCTTTAGGATTAATTTATTTAATCCTAATTTTTGTTCTATTTAGTGTCAATAATTTTATTGGTCCTTAATATAATTTTTACTGGACCATTCTCAGTGAAGAATATGTGTAATAATTTTTCGCATTTTATGAGGTTCTTATGTTTTAAGATATGATCAGTTTTGGTAAAGGTACCATGTACCACCAAGAAATATGTCTGCTCCTTTCTATTTTCATTCAATGATTACAAGAGAGCTACTATATCCAATTTTTCTGAAATTTTACTTAGGTCCTTAACTTCTTTCTTGTTTACCTTTTTTATTACAATTATCTAGGGCTAATGGGGTAAATTAAGGTTTTACGCTATTGTAGTTTTGCTATTTATTTCTCCTTATAATTCATTTGATTTGTCTTCTAATTACTTAGAAGCTATGCCATTTGGTGCTTTTACTTTAAGTATTGAAGTAAATTCATTTTTACTCTTTAGCAAAATGTAGTTTCCCTCTTTGTCTCTTTTAATTAAGTCTATTTTTGTGTTGCCTTGTCTAAAATCTTAATTGCTACCCCTGATTTTTTGTGTTCAGCTGAGTTATAATAAATTTTACTCCAACCCCTTATTTTAGCTCTGTGTGAATCTTCATGTTTCAATTGTGTTTCTTGTAAATAACATGCTGTTGGGTTTTTTTCTAATGCATTCTGTTAAAACCTTCCATTTTATGAGTAAGTTTATGCTATTTTATTGTTATGACAATTAATTGTTATGACAATTAATTTTTTATTTCCTTCCATCCTATTTTTATGCTTTTTCCACTCTATGATCCTTATTGCCTGTATATTTAAAATTGTTGCCTTTTTCCCCTTAATCTTCTCTTTAATGTCCTCTTTCCAAACTTAGAGTTTATTTTGTTTATGACTAATCCTTTCCTGAGCCTGCCCTCTCTTTTATGCTTCTTTTTCTCCTGTTCTTATTCTTATCTATATACCCATTGAGTTGAATGTGTTACTATATTCAAAATTTTGCATGTGTATATGTTCTACTGGCTCTCTTTTGACCAGTTTAGATGAAAGTAAATTTCAAGTGATGCCTGATCCTCCTTCTATTATAATATTTCAATATAATTTACTCATCTAGCTTGATTATTTGTTTCCCCATCTTTCCTCCCATTTTCTATTAATATATCCTCCTTCATTCACTTTTCTTTTTTTTTTTAACAGTATCTTCTGTCAAGATATTAGGAGACACCCTGTTTTTCCAGAGCTAAGGCCCAGTAAGCAGGCTGTGCCCTGAGCTTGGCATAACAACAATCCTTTTTGCTCACCCTCTGGATGATCTCAGCCTCTACAAAATGTGTTTCTTTAATCAGCACCAGGCATTCTTTGAGGAATTTATGACTTTCATATTAACTGATAAATATTTAGATTTACTGGAGCTTCCCTATTTCCCAGGGACCTGAGAGCCATAAGCAGCCAACATGCTATAGCAAAAATCTATCAATCATCTCTCCTGACACTCTGAACAATTCCTGTGCTCTTAACTGCTAAGTGAACCAAACCAGGTACTGCACTCCTGTTCATGCCAGGCTAACTCTGGTTCTGTACCCTAGTGAAAGATCACAAGGCTAAATGACCCTAAAGATGTGAAGCAATCACAAGGCTCAGTGAGTCTAATAACTTAGGGACTGTTCCCACAGGACCCAAGAATGCCTGTGTTGTCCCAAGAAATGCCAACCATGGAAACTGCTTACTCAAGATCTAAGAATGACTGTGTTGTGGTCCTGCCTTTTTGTGGTTTTCAGGAATAATTTTTTGTGTTTGAATCCCTAGTGCCCAGCAGTGTTTGGCATATAGTTGGTGTTTAACAAATGTTAATTGAATTTTCATTGAATTGAAATAACTGCTTTTTTTCTAACCCTTTGCTCATCATGTGGCTTCTGCCATGAAAGCCCAGACTACAGATCTTTACCTGTGTCAATTCTATGCATCCTTCAAGGGTATAAGTAAAATGTCATCTCTATCATGAAGCCTTACTGGATTCCCTCCCCGTTCCCATCCCCCACCAAACTGAATTTGATCTCTTCTTTTAAACCATAACGATATTTTAAACCTCTCATGGCAATTTTCATGTTCTGCCTTATATTGTAGCTAGTAGTGAGTGTAGCCTGTCAGAAGCAGCAGCAGCAGCAGCAGCGGTGGCCCAACAATGGTCAGTAAACTCCCCCTTGCTCCTCCCTATCCCACTGGCATTCCTGAGGAAACCGGTTGGAACATCGGCAGTGGGAAGGAGTGAGGGGGAGCAGACAAGGCAATTCAGTTTTGTTCTATGTGTCCATGGTCTGGTTAAAGTTTATCATTGTAAGGAGAAATACCCACAAGTTAAAGTTTAGTTGTGGGGTGGGTGGGTGGGAGAGAACAGGGTATGTGAGAAAGAAAGCCTGAGCAGTGTTAGACCGGTTCTCAGGGCGTTGGATGTTCATTATAACCTCTGCTCAAGAGGCAGAGTTATCTGAGCAGGAGGAAGACTTAAATGGTCCATGGGAAAATTTTCTTTGAACTTCTCTGCACTAAAAAAAAATTTCAATATAAGAAATGGTTACAGCTCTTATAAAAAAAAAAGGAAGAAAGAGGGGAGAACTTTTCCCTCAGGTCAAAGGAAGGCAGGCTAGATAAGTATTTTAACCCTTTTTCTGCCTACACAAAGGAGAAAAGTTTTTGTGTAATGGGACCCAACCAGAAAAGAATTGAACTAAATGTGAAAAGTGAAGATGTGTCATTCCTAATTTAATGCTTAAGATAAATTAGAGTTCATTTTACTGTTTGTCACTCAAGTTTATGGGAAAAGGCAAGGCGAGACTGTGATAAAAAAAATCTGGAGCAGGCAGCTTAGAGTAAAAGGCATGATAGCCTGAGTTAAAAACCCAATAGATGAAGTTATAGAGAGATGGAAGGGATTATGTCCACCCACTCTTTGGACTAGATCTGTGAGTGGGTTCTATTAAATTTAATATGAATATTGGTTCAGTATGTCACTTTAAACTGACCTGATTATAACAGGTGATTCAAAATTGTTTGTAAAACTTTGCAAGAAAATGTGGATATGAATGGGGAACTGAAAAAAAATTAGGAAATATATGAAATTGTGGATAATAATTTTTAAGGACCAGGGGCACTATTTGGCAATGAAAAATTTGTTAATTGTGTGGCTCTAAGAAAGTTAATTCACTGTTCAGTGAGGGGATGAGGGTGAAATTCACTCCTAGAAATAATATGGGAATCACATAATTGTAAAGGTATTTGGTATACTGATTGGCAAAAACATTTAAGTTAAATATAATTGCTTCATATGTAAATTTTCTCAGATGTGAAGTTTATGTCAATGGCGATAAGATGAAGGTAGAAACACATTCAGCCAGATTGGTAATTAATTAATTATGGTTTTAAAAGGTTTAAATACATGACAACTGTTTATGGTATTGTTGTATTTCTAAAAATTTTGTTACATTGTTTGGTAAACAACTGTATCATCTGTGTTGTTAGGCAATTTCTCTAAGTGTTGTTAGGTTGACAATTGCACTGTTAAAATAATGAAGGGATTAGGAAACTGTTAAGTTATTTTATATGAAGAAATTATAAACTTCCAGGTTTTGTAGTTTTACTACAAAAGTTTTACTGAAAGAGAGAGAACACTGGGGTCAGAAACTAGCTGACCTCCGAACCTGGCTTTTAAAGTTAGTAGGACTAATTTTTAGTAATTGGCTTTTAGGACATTCTTTTAAAAATTAAAATTTGATTGTAAGGTCCTGGTAAAGCTTTAAAAGGAAAGGTATTTGTCAGAAAATGCTATTATGAAGTTGTGATACCCAAAGACCTAGAAGGTTTTATGGGGGGAAATGGAAAAATTTGATTAATGCAAATATGTGAAATCTTGTTTTTAGTCAAATAATTGGGTAAATTGGTACTCTTGTATAGTCATGTGGAACTCCCCTCAGGCAGTTGGCAACTGGGCTGCCCAGGCAGCGCCCCCCTTCTTTTTGTTTCAGACCCCCTCTCATCTGCCACTCCCCCTCCCTCTTATTCACCCTCGGATGATTCCTTCACAGCCGAAAAAGGGAGGAAGAAGGAGTGCAGGTGGTGGGTTTTGGGAGATGGCTGGACTTTTGTGCCTGAAGCCCTGGGGAGGGATTGGGTGGGAAGACTCCATCAGATCATGCACCTGGGGTTGCGTAAGCTTGGGGAACTATTACATCCGCCACCTAGATAACATCCTTACCAGCACAGTCACCAGGTGCCCGTCCTGTGCCCAAGTGAATGCAAAACAGGCAAAGATAGCCCCGCTGAGGGTAAGGCTGCGGGGAACACAACCTGGGGAACATTAGGAAGTAGATTGTACTGAAGACAAACCAGCAGCAGTGGGTTTTAAATACCTCTTAGTCTTTGTGGACGCCTTCTTGGGTTGGGTGGAAGCCTTCCCTTTTAAGAAAGAGACAGCCCCAGTAGTCGTAAAGAAACTCTTGAATGAATTGATCCCCCATTTCGGCCTCCCCCTTAGCATAGGCTCAGATAATGGCCCTAGCTTTGTTGCCAAAGTTTCTCAGGGTGTGGCCAGAGCTTTAGGGGCAGAATGGAAATTGCATTGTGCCTACAGTCCCCAGAGTTGAACCTCAGGTCGACTGAGCAAACCGCACCCCTAAAGAGTTTCTGTCTAAACTTGTCCTGGAAACCCAGGAGAACTGGGTCACTCTGCTCCCTCTGGCCTTGCTCTGCTGCCGATGCACCCCTCATAAACTTGGTTTGACCCCTTTTGAAATTCTTTTCGGGTGGTCCCCTCCTATTCTCCCTCTCATTAGAGAGGAGACTCAGGCTGGTTTTACTAACACTTCCCTCATTAAGTTCCCACAGGGCCTGCAGCACACCCAGTCTCAGCTTCCTAAATCTGTCCAGGAAGCCCTGCCTATTTCAACTTCTGACCACCTCCACCACTTCCAGCCTGGGGACTCTGTCCTAATCCGGAAACATACAGCCTCTGGTCTTGAGCCTAGATGGAAGGGCCCTTATACTGTTATCCTGACCACCCCGTCTGCGATTGAGGTTGACTCCATTCCTGTCTGGCTCTACCACAGCTGTGCGAAGGCAGCTGCATCTGCACAATGGAAGGCAGAGCCCCCCCAAAACTAAGACTGTCCTGACCCTCTTCTTGATCCTCCTATTACCCCCTTCCTCAGTCCCTCACAATCCCCATGCCCCTAAGCCAAGCTCTACTTGGGTAATTACTCCCCCACTCCCAGAAACTCACCTATCAGGTCCCCTTGCTTGCCCTTTTGTCGGCTGTTCATAGGACACTTAACAGTTCTAACCACATGCTGAGCAGGAATGGCTGGACCTGTGTTAAGCCCCAGCCTCCTTACTATGTAGGGGTGGGACTAAATGCTTCCGTCAACCCTACCTCCAACATGGAGAACTGCAAGTGGGACCAACCATGGCTTACCCTTGGGAGCATGCAGGGAACAGGCTTTTGCCTCACATCATCTAGCACCACTTTATCCAGTTCTAAGTATGGCTCCATTTGCAAACAAACTCAGGAGATTCAGGCCTCCAGCTCAGAATACTCACTGGCCCCTCCAGGAGCCTGGTGGGCGTGTCACGACTGCCTTACCCAGTGTGTCTCTGCTACCATGTTCCTCAGACACCAACAACACCCAGAGGGCCCCCTGTGCATCTTGGTGGCCATAATTTCCTGGGTCTCCCTCCTCCAGGTGAGGAAAGCTGGCGTTATTTTTCTCCCAAAGAGCAACCGAGTTACTGTCAAAGGTGAGCAGTACCACTCCTCATCCCCATCTTAGTGGGCCTGGGGCTTGTGGGCTCTGCCACTACTGAGATGGCAGCCCTAGTCAAAAGGGATCTCAGCTGTAAGGCATTAAGTGCACAGGTAAACACTGACTGACCTCTCCCACATAGAGCAGTCTATCTCAGTCCTAGAAAACAAGTGGAATCTTTGGTGGAGGTGGTCCTCCAGAACCACAGAGGCCTTGACCTTCTTTTTCTCAAGCAGGGTGGCCTACGCACCGCCTTCAGAGAGGCTTGTTGTTTCTATGCTAACAACTCTGGGGTGGTGCGAGAAAGCCTGAGGTTGGTACGCCAAAATATTGCCAATAGACAGAGGGAGCTGGAAAACTCTGAGAAATGGTATCAGTCCCTGTTCCATATATCCCCTTGGCTCCCTACCCTGGTGTCAGCTCTGGCTCCTCATTCAGCATTATCAATGATTAGGCATGCTAGGTATTGAGCTAAAATGTGCCATGAACTATAGAATGTTGGGAGTTTTATATGTTTAGGATGCAAATGGACTTGTCAATTGGAACTTTGAATATAGACATCAAAGGCGTAGTATTTTTTTCTTTGCTCCCTTATCTACCGTGCTGCCAAAAGTGCACTCTCTATGGAATCATCATTCAACCATGAATGTCATAGCACTGAAGTACCTCAGTGCAAAAATGTCTTTGGAGCTTTTGCCACAATACAAGAAGTTAAAGGTTATGAACAAACAATTTTCAGGAGAAGAAATGAAAATTCCAGAATTTGAGACTTGTAGGAACCTTGGCAGCCACCAAAGCTAATCCATTCCCCAAAAGAATCCCTAGGACAACCCACTTTTAAAGAATGAACGCTATGTGATTATCCAACCTTGACTTTGAACCTCAGTGAGGGGACCCATTTATTAGGTGGCCCATTCCACTTTTGTACAGATTTCATTGTTACAAGTTTTTATCCTGACATTAAACCTAAATTTGCTTCTTTGCAACTTTGACTCATAACTCCTGGTTCTTCCCACTGGGGGTGAAATAGGAATAGTCTTCTCTTCCACAATGACCACCTTTCAAATGCTTGGTAGTGTGTCTGATTTACTTCCAAATCTTATCTTCAGGATTAATACCCCAGTCCTTTCTATTGATCCTCATATCTTTCAGACTCACCTCTCTACTAAGCTGGTTACTATGTTCTGGATACTTATCGCTGTCCTTCTTAAAATGTAGTGCCCTAAATCAGGCGCAATGCTGCAGATATGATCTGATAAGGGCAGAATATAGAAAAACTCTCACCTCTTTATTCCTTGGGCCCCAAGTCACATTAGCTTTTTTGTCTGTCACATTATACTATTGATTTATACTGAATTTAAATTCCACTAAAATTCCAAGATCTTTTTCAGAAAAACTGCTTTCTTATCAACCTTCATCATCTTATACTTGCAAAGTTGATTTTTTGACTAAGAATAAGGCATTCTATTTATCCCTATTAAATATCATCTTATTTATTTAATTCAGTATGCTAGCCTGTCAACATCTTTTTGGATTTTGATTCTATTATTCCATATGCTAACTATCCCTCTCTCTTTTCTGTCATTGGCATAGCTGATAAACATCTATGCCATCTATGTCTTTTTTCAAGTCACTAATAAAAATGTTTAGCATCATGGGCCAAGCACAAATTCCTGGGCTATTCTCTTTGGAGACCTCCTTTCAAGTTGACATGGAGCCATTAATGACTATTCTTCCAGTATGACCATTCAAGCATTGCCAAATCCATCTAATTATACTTTCATTTAGCCCACAACTCTCCATTTTTTCCACAAGAAGAGCATGAAGAACTTTATTAAACACTTTACTCAAATCACCATAAATTATAGCTACATTATTCCCTTGATCTACTAATTTAGTAACCCCATCAAAAAATAAAATAAGGTTATTCATGCATGACTTTTCCTTGATGAAGCTATTGCTTTAATGATTCATTCTAGAATATTCCTATGAATAGAAGTTAAGCTCACTGATCCATAGTTTGTAGACTCTGTTTTCTTCTTCTTTTTTTTGAAAAATGGAAAATTTTTGCCCTTCTCTAGTCCTGTGGTAATTCTCCACATTCTTTCAAATATCACTGACAGTGGTATAGTAGTCACATCTCCCAGGTCTTTCAGTACTCAAGGATGTAGAACACCTGGGTCAGGTGACTTGAATTCATCACATGCTCTCTTAAATGTCACCTTATTTATCTTGGGTATCATCTCCATCTTAGTCACTTTTGTTCTGGCATTTCCAGTGCAAAGTCATTCTTCTTGGAAAATTAAATAGAAGAAAAGAAGTGAGCAGTACTATCTACACTCTCTGTTGTCAGTTATCATAGCCCCATTTACCCCCTTGTTTGCTTCTCCTCTTTTCCCCAATATAGTTTAATGACAGCAACAACACAACACTTAGTTTCCCTCACTGGCCTCAGCTAGTTCTGAGTTTTAGCATTCTGAAACTTTTTTTTTACAAAATTGTGTTACACTTTTATAATCATTCCCTCATACCTCCCTTTGCTTCTATCTTCTGTATGTTTCATTCTTTACATTTAAGTTGGTAGGTGAGTTCCCTGTACATTCCCATCAATCTCTTCAGAAAATTCATGAATGTTTTTACCTCTTCATAGGAATTGTTTCTCTGTGTGTTTTCAGGATTTCCTCCTTGGAAGTTTTTCATCCTGGTTGTGAATTGATCCAACCATTCTAGAGAGCAATTTGGAAATATGCCCAAAGGGTTATAAAATTGTATATACTCTTTGATCCAACAATGCTAGGTCTGTATCCCAAAGAGATACAAAAGGGAAAAGGATGTATTTGTATAAAGACATTTATAGGAACTCTTTTGTGGTGGCAAAGCATTTGTAAATTGATGTGAGGCCCACCAATTGGGGAATGGCTGAACAAGTTGTGGTATATGATTGTAATGGAATACTATTGTGCTATAAGTGACTAGCAAGATGTTTTCAGAATAACCTGTACTTATGTGAACTGAGGCAAAGTGAAGTGAGCAAAACCAGGAGAACATCGTACACAGTTAACCCCATATAATCAGATTATCTGACGATCAACTGTGAATGACTTAGCTATTCTTAGTAACACAATGATCCCAAGACAATTCCAAAAGACTAATGATGAAAAATGTTATCTGCCTCGAGAGAAAGGACTGATAAAGTCTGAATGCAGATCAAAGCATACTGTTTCTCACTTTGTTTTTTTCTTGATCTGTGTTTTCTTTCACAACATTACTAATATGGAAATACATTTTGCATGATTGTACATGTATAATCTATATCAAATTGCTCACTACCTCAGGGAGGGGAAAGGAGAAGGAGGGAGGGAATTCGAAATTCTAAAAAAAAGTCAAAAATTGTTTTACATGTAATTGGGAATAAAAAATAAAATATTATTTAAAAACAAAAAATTTCCATCTTTTCTTGGATTGATCTCCCCCCTCATTAGTACCTTGGCACAGACCAGGGCACCATAGACTCAAGCAGCCAAACCTCCCCATGCTTCAGCACAACTCCAGGCAGGCAGGCATCCTCCAGAAGCCAAACCTTCTGGTGCTTCAGAGCAGTGTCCTCCAGGGGCCAGACACCCCTCTACCCTGAGAACTTCAGTGTTGCTGACCCCAGCACAGCACTAGTCAATCTGCCAGGCCCCTACAGCATCCAGCTTCCAGTACCTGAGGTCCCAGCACACAAAGCCAGGGTCTAGGTCCCTGAACCCCCAGCACAAGAAGCTTGGGTCAGTGCCCCTGGTCTCCAGCAAGAGACTTCAACTTTAAAAGCAAACATCATGAGCAAAAAGCAAAAATAGACAATCACCATAGATTCTTACTATGGAAGCAGGGGAGATCAAAACACAAATTCAGAAGGGTACAACATTGTTAATATACCCACATCTGAAACCTCCAAGGGGAATATGAACTGGTCTCAAGCCCAAAAAGCCTTCTTGGAAGAGCTCAGGAAGGATTTTAAAAGTCAGATAAGATAGGTAGAAGAAAAATTGGGAAAAGAAATGAGAGGTATGCATGAGAGAATTAAGAGCTTGGAAAAGGAAGGACAAAAATTGAGTGTAGAAAACAAGTCCTTAAAAAACACAGGTTGCTAAATGGGAAAAAAGTGCACTAAAGAAAACAACTCCTTAAAAAGTAAAATGGGCCAAATGGAAAAGGAGGTACAAAGCTAATTGAAAAAAAAAAAATTTGTTAAAAGTTAGAACTGGACAAGTGGAAGCTTGAGACTCTGAGACATCAAGAATCAGTCAAACAAAATCAAAATAATGAAAAAATAGAAGAAAATGTAAAATACCTCATTAGAAAAACAACTGACCTGGAAAATAGATCCAGGAAAGATAATTTAAGAATGATTGGTCTATCTGAAACCCACAATCAAAAAAAAAAAGAGCCTGGGCATCATAGAACCAGAGGATAAAAAAGTCATTGAAAGACTCCACTGATCACCTCCTGAAAGAGATCCCAAATTGAAAACACCAAGGTATATTGTAGCCAAATTCCAGACAGATCAAGGAGGAAATAATGTAAGCAGGCAGAAAGAAGCAATTCAAATACCATGGAGCCACAGTCAGGATTATGCAGGACCTTGTAGCTCTACATTAAAAGATTGGAGGGCTTGGAATATGATATTTCATAAGGCAAAGGAGCTTGGATTACAACCAAGAATCAACTACCCAGTGACATTGAGCATACTCTTTCAGGGGAGGAGATGGACATTTAAGGAAATAGGGGACTTCCAAATCTTCTTGATCAAAAGACCAGAGCTCAGCAGAAAATCTGATCCTCAAATACAAGACTCAAGAAAGGCATAAAAAGGTAAACAGAAAAAAACATGTTATTCAATGAGGGCAAACTGTTTACATCCCTGCAAGGGAAGAGGATACTTGCAACCCTTGAGAACTGTATCTTTTTTGTGACATTTAGGAGTATACATAGACAGAGGGCAGGGGTATAAGTTGACTTTGATGTGATGATAAAAAATCTAAGTGGTGAAAAGGGATTGTCCTGAAAGAAGAGGAAAAGAAAAGGAAGAAAAGGATAAATTGAAGAGGCACAACACCTATTACAGTAGAGGGAAAGAAGGGAGAAAGATGAGCATTGTTTGAACCTTACTCTCATCAGATTTGGCTCAAAGAGGGAATAACATACTCAACTAGGTATAGAAATCTAACTTACCCTATAGAAAGTAGGAGGGGAAAGGGGAAAGAAAAGGGAGGGGGATGATAAAAGGGAGGGAAGATTGAGGGAGGTGGTGGTCAAAAGCAAAACTCTGGTGAGGAGGGAAATGGAGAAAGGAGAGAAAAAACAAATGGGGGGAGGGAATAGGATGGAGAGAAAGACATAGATAATAGTCATAACTGTGAATGTGATGAACTCTCCCATAACACAGAAGCAGATAGAAGAGTGGATTAAAAACCATAGTCCTACAATATGTTATTTCCAAGAAACACATTTGAAGCAGAGGGATATGTACAGAGTAAAGGTAAAAAGGCTGGAGTAGAATATATTATGCTTTAGCTAAAGTAAAAAAAAAACAGGGGTAGCAATCATGATCTCAGAGAAAGTGAAAGCAAAAATATATATAATTAAAAGATATAAGGAAGGAAACTACATCCTGCTAAAAGTTACCATAGACAATGAAGTAATATCTTTACTAAACATATATGCACCAAATGGTATCCTTAGAAGAGAAGTTAATGGAGTTACAGGAAGAAATAGACAACAAAACTATACTAGTAGGGAATCTCAACCTCCCCCTCTCAGAATTAGATAAATCTAACCATAAAATAAAGAATAAAGAAGCTAAGAAGGTGAACAGAATTTTTAGAAATGTTAGATATAGTAGACCTCTGAAGACCTAAATTAATTCAGTTATTCAGTGCCATACCAATCACACTACTGAAAAGTTATTTTATAGAGCTAGAAAAAATAATAACAAAATTCATCTGGAAGAACAAAAGGTCTAGAATATCAAGGGAATTAATGAAAAGAAATGCAGGGGAAGGTAGCCTAGCCATGCCAGATGTGAAATTGTATTATAAAGCAGCACTCATCAAAACTACTTGGCACTGTCTAAGAAATAGAGTGATAGATCAGTGGAATAGGTTAGATACACAAGACACAGTTGTCAATGACAATAGTATTCTACTGTTTGATAAACCCAAAGACACCAGTTTCTGTGATAAGAACTTATTATTTAATAAAAACTGCTGGGAAAACTAGAAAATGGCATGTAAAAACTAGGCATAGACCAACATCTTACACTGTATACCAGGATAAAATCAAAATGAGTACACAATTTAGATATAAAAGCTGATACTATAAGCAAACTAGGAGAGCAAGGAATAGTTTAACTCTCAGATTTATGGGGAAGGGAAGACTTTATGACCAAACAAGAGATAGAGCACATTGTGAAAGGCAAAATGGATGATTTTGATAACATTAAATTGAAAAGTTTCAGCACAGACAAAGCCAATGCACCCAAGATTAGAAAAGAAGAAAGCTGGGAAACAATTTTTACAGCCAGTGTCTCTGGTAAAGGCCTCTCTTTTAAAATATATAGAGAGCTGAGTCAAATTTATAAGAATACAAGTTGTTCTCCAATTGATAAATGGTCAAAAGATACGAATGGGCTGTTTTCAGATGAAGAAATTAAAGTTATATTAAAGTCCTAAGAAAAAATGTTCTAAATCACTATTGATTAGAGAAATGCAAATCAAAACAACTCTGAGATGCCACATCACACCTATCAGATTGGCTAACGTGACAAAACAGGAAAATGATAACTGTTGGAGAAAATATGGGAAAATTGAAGCACTAGTGCATTGCTGGTGGAGTTGTGAACTGATCCAACTATTCTGGAGAACAATTTGGAACTATGCCTAAGGAACTATAAAACCGTGCATGCCCTTTGACCCAGTAATAGCACTTCTAGGTCTGTATCCCAAAGAGATCATAAAATGGGAAAAGGACCCACATGTACAAAAATATTTATAGCAGCTCTTTTTGTGATGGTCAAGAATTGGAATTTGAGAGGATGCCCATCAATTGGGGAATGATTGAACAAGTTTTGGTATGTGAATGTAATGGTATACTATTGTGCTATAAGAAATGATGAGCAGGCAGACTTCTGAAAAACCTGGAAAGACTTGTATGAAATGATGCTGAGTGAAGTGAACAGAACAAGGAGAATGTTGTATACAGTACCAACCACATTATGCAATGACTAATTTTGATAGACTTAGCTCTTCTCAGCAATGCAAGGATTTAAGACAACTCTAAAAGACTCATGATGAAAAATGCTATCCACATCCAGAGAAAGAGCTTTAGAGTCTGAATGCAGATGGAAACATACTACTTGCTCTCTTCTTTGTTGTTTTATTTTGTTTCTTCTTTCTTGTGTTTCCTCCCATTGGTTCTAATTCTTCTTTACAACGTGACTAATGTGAAAATATGTTTAATATGAAAGTATATGTAAAGCCTATATCAGATTGCATACTGTCTTGGGGAGAGGGGAGGAGAGATGGGAGGAGAATTTAAAACTCAAAATCTTATGGAAGTGAATGTTGAAAACAAAAAATTAATTAATTAATTAAAAAAGAAAGTCTCCTAGGAGAGGCTGGATATGTCAAGTAAAAATAAACAAAATAAACAAATAAACAAAAAGCCCAAACATATAGAAATGATTCAAATATAAATTAAAGCATAGTAAGCTTTTATCTCACATCCATGAAATTGGTGAAGATACTAAGAACTGAAATAGTCAGTGTTGGGTAGCTGTGCGATGGCAGACATACTGATACATATTTTGTAAGTACATAGGAGATGTCTGGTGTCTCCTACATAATAATGTGATCTATTTGAGGGCAGGGCCTATATTCTTGCCTTTCTTTATATTCCCAGAACTTTGCACAGTGCCTGGCACATAGCAAGTGCTTAATAAATACTTGTTGACTGTTGTTGAGCTGGAAAATATTTTGGAATTTTGTGAGGAAAGTCACTAAACTATTCATATTTTTCCCCCAACAATCTCACTGTTGAGTGTGTCCCCAAGTATGTCAATAAGAGATATAAAGGTCCCACACATATATCAAAATAATCATAGCAGAACTCTTTGTGGTAGCAACCCCCTAGTGGAAATAAAGCGAGGACCCATTGATTGGGACTGGTTGAACAAACCATGCTACATGGATGAAACAGAGTATTGTTGTATAGTAAGAAATGATAAACATGAGGAATTCAAGGAAATGGGAAGATTGAGATGAACAGATACAGAGTGGAGAAAGCAGAACCAAGAGAGCAATTGACACAATGACTACAATTTACAATCAGGTAAATGAAAATAACTCTGAAAGCCAGTTGAATTCATATTAACTGCAATGAACAATTTTGGTTCTAGAGAACAGAGAATGAAACATTCTTCCTTTTGAAACAAACTGGGAACTATGGATGCGGAATATTTCACACACTGTTAGATATGGTTGCTTTGTTATCTAGTTTTACTTAATGGTTTTTCTTTGTCATAAAAGGAAGCTCATTAGTGGAGAAATATATTGGGGAAATAACTGTAATGTTAAAAAAGAATTAATTTTTAAATTTAAGAGGAAAGTCTCTAATACTCTCAGAAAGAATGGAATTGTTTTGCCTCCTAAGCTGAGAGAAATGTAAGGGGAAATTATTTAGAAATTACGTTATTTTCAGATCAATATGGCACAGAATTTGGGATCAAATGTAGAATAATCATGGTTTTTTAAAAAAAATTATGATACCTTAATTGCAATACAACACTATTTCAGTAATTTTTATCATGTTACTGTTTCTATTACTTTTTAATAAGCTTCAAAATGAATTTGACTTATTGAGTATTATTTCCATGGATAATCTAGACCATTGTTTTTTCCTTTATAGATTTGCAATACAGTAGTTTAAGATAAAACATCTTCTGTTTGAAGATATGTTTACTTGATCTCATTCAACTTTCCTTTTGTAAAGACTTCTCTATTCAAAGGACAAGACTAAAGTTTTTCTTGTTTGTAAAAACTGGTTTATTGGAATTTCGCTGAAGCAAAGCTGGGGCACTGTCTTTGAAATGAAAATGGGTCTTCATGGGAAAAGCTTATTGATCACAGGGGCCCACTCTAATGATTGACATGAGCACAGGAATCAAACTGCTTTAGAACACAGTTAAAAGAAACTCATTCAATGAAGGATAAGTTATTGATCATTCAAGAGTAAAGTAAATCTGAAATCATTATGAATCAGTAAAACAATATTGCTCTTTTTATTCAGTGAAAGGAAACTTTGGCTTTGATGCAGTGTCTACTGATCCTATGAAATTTGTTCAAAGATATCGAGGCAAATAGCAGAGTGAATTTCCAAAACAGTCAGTGTTTCTGTTGAGAAAAACCATTGCCTATGTATTACTGGTTTGGGACATCTACTGAAGTGAAGCCCCTTATTCACTTCACTTCACCTGAATCCTCAACTTGAGCACCTCCACAAAATATGTGACCTCTGCCCTCCCTCCACTCAATAAACTTTATTGGCTCTCTATCACCCCTAGGAATGAAGACAACTGAAATGCAAACAATTAAATAATATTCCTTTCCATACATTCTACAGTCTAGCCAAACTGTCCATTTATCTGTTCTTCACACATGACACTTCATCATCCATCTTTCTACCTTGCATGGCCATTCCCCATGCTTCAGGATTCAACTCAAGGGCCATCTGATACATAAGAGTGTTCTACTCACCCTAGCTTCTGGAATCTCCAATCCCTTTCCTTCCTTGGATCTGTTAGTCCCAGCTCTTAGCATAGTTCCTGGTGCATAGTAGACACTTAATAAGTGCTTGCTAATTGATTGATTGTTTCTCTAGTTTTTTTTAAAAACACATAGAACACCATAGCCCCACCACAGGAAAAAACCTACCCTGGTGTCACATTGTAATACAGAGGTGACCCTGGGTTCTTGAGGGTTATGCCAGTGGAGTACAACAAATTCTTACAGGTTACATCATTCTGGAAAGGCTTCTATTCCAGTCTCAGTGACAGAAAGTGTCTGTTGTTAGAGGAGCCTAGTAAAGGTAAGAGAGAGACTCTTCACTAGCAGGTTGACCACCACTGATAAATTATTTAGGTGTGGAAATTTATGATATGAAACAAACAAAAATACAAAATGACTTTTAAAATTAACATTTTCACTTGAAATAGAATAGAAGGGTGGCTCACAGGTTCCCCTTAGGTGAAAACAAAGGAGGTGGTTTCATCACAAGCCCAAAGGCACATCATTAAAACCCAGAAATTGAATAAACCATAAATGAGCTCCCTAAGAAAAAAAAAACTCCAAGACCAGGTGGGTTCACAAGTGAATTCTAGCAAATATTTAAAGAACAATTAATTTCAATACTGTATGAAATCTTTGGAAAAATACACAAAAAGGAGTCCTATCAATTCCTTTTATAACACAGATATGTAGCTGATACCTAAGCCAGGAAGGGCCAAAACAGAGAAAGAAAACTATAGAATAATTTCCTTAATGAATATTGATGAAATAATTTTAAAGAAAATACTAGGAGGGAGATAATAGCAATGTATCACAAAGATATATCACAATATATCACAAAATACACCATGACCAGGTGGGATTTATAACAGGAAGGCAGGGTTGATTCAATATTACGAAAACTATCAACATAATTGACCACAAGAATAACAAAACCAGCAAAAGTCATATGATTACCTCAAAAGATGCAGAAAAGGCTTTGACAAAATACAAAGCTCATTTCCCTTTTTAAAAAAAACACTGGAAAGCATAAGAATAAATTGATCTTTCCTTGAAATAAGTAATATGTGTCTAAAACCATCAGCAAGCATTGCCTGTAATGAGGATAAGCTAGAAAGCTTTTCCAATAAGATCAAGGGTAAAGCAAGGACCCCCAATACCACCATTATTATTTCAATATTATTCTAGAAATTCTAGCTTTGGCAATGACAAGAAAAAGAAATTGAAGGAATTAGAATAGGCAATGAGGAAACAAAACTATCACCATTTGTAGATGATATAATGTATACTTAGAGTAGGCCTGCACAACCTGTGGCCTGTGGGATGCTTATAGCCCTTGGGCTGCTTGTGGCACACCAAAGGATTTCAGGAGGTGACATGTTTTCTATACTTTTTGAGGGCTGCTCAAAATCCTTTGGCATGCCACAAGAGGCCCAAGGACTGTAAGCAGCCCATGGGCCACAGGTTGTGCAGGCCTGATTTAGAGAATCCTAGAGATCAACTAAAAACCTAGTTGAAATAATTAACAACTTCAGCAAAGTTGCAGGATATAAAACAAACCCACATAAGTCACCAACATTTCTCTATATTATCACAAAGTCCAGAGAAATTCCATTAAAAATAACTGCAGAAAATATAAAATGCTTGGGAGTCTACCTGCCAAGACAAATTCAGGAACTATATGAAAACAATTACAAAACACTTTTCACACAAATAAAGTCTGTTCTAAACAATTGGAGAAATATTAATTGCTCATGGGTAGGCAGAGCCAATATAATAAAAATAACAATTCTATCTAGATTAATTTACTTATTCATGCCATACCAATCAAATTGCCAAAAATTATTTTAGACAGCTAGAAAAATAATAAAATTCATCTGGAAGAACAAAAGCTAAAGACTATCAGGGGAATCAATGAAAAAATGTGAAGGAAGGTGGCTTAGCAGTACCAGATCACAAACTATATTACAAAGTAGTAATCATCAAAACAATCTGGTACTGGATAAGAAATAGAGTGGTAAATCAGTGGAGTAGATTAGGTTCACAAGACAGAGTAGTAAATGACCATGGTAATCTAGTGTTTGACAAACTCAAAGATCTAAGGTTTTAGGATAAGAAATCATTATCTGACAAAAATTCCTGGGAAAACTGGAAAGTAGTTTGTCAGAGACTAGGTATAGACCATCTCACACTATCTGCTGAGATAAAATCAAAATGGGTACATGACTTAGACATAAAGAGTGATATCATGAGTGAGTTAAGGGAGCATGGAAATTTTACCTGTGAAATTTATAGAGAAGGAAAAAACTATGACCAAGAAGTAAAAAAATTATAAGATGCAAAAAGGATAATTTTTATTACATCAAATTAAAAAGGGGTTGCACAAACAAAATTAACACATCGAAGATTAGAAAGGAAACTAAGGGAAAAGTTTACAGCAAGTTTCTCCCCTAAAGGCCTCATTTCTCAAATATATAGAGAATTGAGTCAAATTTATAAGACTATAAGTCATTCCCCAATAGATAGGTGGTCAAGGTATATAAATAGGTATTTTTCAGAGTAAAAAAATCAAAGGTATCTATAGTTACATGAAAAAAAATGTCTTCAATCACTATTGATTAGAGAAAAGCAAATTAAAACAACTGAGTTTCCACACCTATCAGATTGGTTAACATGGTGTAAAAGGAAAATGACAAATGTTGGAGGGGGTATGAAAAAAAAAGGGACACTAATACACTCTCGGTAGAGTTGCAAGCTGATCCAACCATTCTGGAGAGCAATTTGGATCCATGCCCAAAGGGCTATAAAACTGTGTAGACCCTTGGACCCAGGAATGGTACTATTAGGTCTATACCCCAAAGAAATAAAAAAGGAAATTTACCTATTATGTACAAAAATATTTATAGGAGCTCTTTTCTGTGGTGGCAAAGAATTGGAAATTGAAGGGATGCTCATTAATTGGGAAGTCACTGAACAAGTCATGCTTTATGATCACGATGGAATACTATTGTGCTTTAAGAGTAGGATGAGTAGGATGCTTTCAGAAAAACTGGAAAGACTTACATAAACTGATACAAAGTGAAATTAGCAGAAACAGGAAAACATTGTTGCAGTAACAGCAATATTGTACGATGATGAACTCCTACCTATGGCTTACCTATTCCCAGCAATACAATGATCTAAGATCAGGACTGGCCAAAATGCAGCTGGCAGGCCCCATGCAGCCCCCTACAAGCATAGAAATTTACATAAATGTTTTAGTAAACAAAGCTGAGCTACCGCACAGCTCTCACTAAAATGGCAAATCAAAATATACTGTCTATTGTTTCAATAAAAACCTAAGGTTGGACAACCTTGATCTAAGATTCTCAGCAATACAACGATCTAAGACAATTCCAAAAGACTTATTATGAAAAATGCTATCCACCTCCACAAAAAGAACTGATGAAGTCTGAATGTAGATTAAAGCATACTTTTGTTACATTCTTTATTGTCCTTGTTTATTTTGGTCTGTGTTTTCTTTTGTAATATGTCTAATATGGAAATATTATGCATGACTGCACACATATAATCTATATCAAATTGCTTACCAAATTCTCAGGGAAGGGGAAGGGAGACAGGAAGGGAGATAATTTGGAACTCCAAATTTTAAAAAATATTAAAAATTTTTGTTTAATGTAATTGAGACAAAAATAAAAATCAGTTGTTAAAATAAGTTTTAAAAAAGCATATCATTTCATAGAATGTTTAGTTTTTGTACCTAGTGTTAGCTTTAGTAAAGAGACTACCATGGACATAACCATGGCTAATACAGCTTTGGGGGGCAGCTAGGTAGCACAGTGGATAGAACACCAGACCAAGAAGACCTGAATTCAAATCTGGCCTTGGACACTTACTACTTGTGTGACCTTGGGTATGTTGACTAACCTTATTTGCCTCAGTTTCCTCATCTAGAAAATGAGCTGCAGAAGGAAATGGCAAACCATTCTGGTATCTTTACCAAGAAAACCCCAAATGAGGTCGCAAAAGACCCTTGGACACAACAGAACAAGAACAATAGAGCATCGTCTCTCTCAGAGCATGAAATCTATGAAGTGCTATGACGAATATGGACAAGAACCTCTAATCCAATTCAACATAGATACTGATACTTGGTGACTTAAATACAATGTTGGACATGGAGTTAGAATAGCCATCAAAAATATATTGGAAGGGCAGCTAGGTAGCACACTGAATAGAGCACAGGCCCTGGAGTCAAAGAGGACCTGAGCTCAAATCTGACCTTAGATGCTTGACACTTATTAGCTGTGTGACCTGGGGCAAGTCACTTAACCCCAATTGCCCTGCCTTCCCCCCTCCAAAAAAGTAAACACACACACACACACACACACACACACACACACATATATACACACACACATACACACACACACACACATGCATATATATGTATAGGAAAATACTGTTCAGGATTAAAGAACAAAATAGGCCAAAGGATTGTAGATTCACTCCAAAGTCTTGTGAATACTTTCTTCCAGAAGAGAGTCAGAAGATGTTGGACATATACAATATCAAACACCAAAAAATTAAACTGGTGACGTCTTAACAGTTAGGAAATGACTTTTACTAACATGGATGCAATTTTCAGAGCCTCTGCAATGAGATCCATGACCACTCAAATGTCATTTGCCTAATAATTCACAAAGGAAAAGCCATGTGAATGAATGTATGTGTCCAGATAATGATATGACATGCAGTTTTACGGGCAGCCCATACAATCAACATATCAGAACATATATATGAACAAATATTATAGATGGATAATGACCTGGGCCTAGAACTGATTAGGAAGAAGGGACTGAGTTGAATTGCACTGGGGAAATTGCATGGTACTTTCAATAATGCCATGCTGTGGGGATCTTTTCAAACATCAGTACTCTTCTGGTATTATTTTATATACCTATGAATCATGGAATACAATCATTCTGAAGAACCAGAACTGAAGCTGACCCAAAGGGCAATGGAGCAATGTATGAATATAAAGAGTGAAGCATATTGTCAACAATTATTTGCCTGAAAGATATGCCATAAAAATATAATCAAATGTATGATCCAAAAAGGAGGCGGGCTAGGCATGGATAACTTAGTGAGGGATAACCTATGGATGGCCCAGCCACTGTACTGGTACCTAGCCCATGTTAAAAGAACTAGACCAAGGCCTTAAGAATATTAGGGAAATCCTATACGAGGATTATTGAAGGACATGGACAAGATGGGAAGACATGAACTGGCTATAAGCATCCCAGCTACAGTGGATAGGGTTCTGAATTTCAGGGTCAGGATGACCTAAGTTCAAATCTAGCCTCTATTCAGATACTTACTGTGAGATTCCAGACGAATTACTTAACTTCTATTTGCCTCTATTTTCTCACCTGAAAATGGTGATAAAAATAATATCTACCTCTCAGGGTTGTTGTGAGGATATAAGGAGTTAACATTTAGAAAATGTCATGGAAAACCAAAAGCACTTATACCTTTAAATGCTACCTATTATTATTGTGAGCTGCACTCTTAAAAGGATCACATAAGAGATTACTTTGCTTCTAAATACATTCGCGTTTGTTACAAGGAAGGAAAAAAATAAGGCTAGGGACTTGAATTCTTCTCTAACATATGGTAAGTTTTCTGAGGCTCAGAATGTCAGTCCATCAGTAAATAAGAATTTATTAAGTGTTTCGTGCAACGTACTGTGCTAAGTGCTGGGGATATGAATATAAGCAAAAGGACAGTCTCTGCACTCAAGGACCTTACATTATAATGGGCAAAGTCATTACATAAAAGAGGAGCTGGAAAGGGGTGGAAGAGAGAAGGAATACCCATACAGGAGCATGGTGGCTCAGTATAAAGAATGAGAGATGGCCCTTCTTCAAAATAATAGTGAATAATTTATAATATCATATATAATATTAAAATTAATAATTATAATAATATATAAATAATAATTTATATAGTACTTACTATGTGCCAGGCACTGTGCTAAACACTTTGTAATTATCTCATTTGACCCTTACAGTAACGTTGGGAGGTAGGTATTATTATTATTATCATCATTTTGCAGATGAGGAAACTGAGGCGAATAGAGATTAATTGACTCACCCAGAGTCCTCCAGTAAGTTAGGGTCTGAGGCTGGATTTGAACTCTAAGCCTAGTGTTCTATCCACAGCATCACCTAGCTGTCCCAAATGTAGGTTCTAGGAAGAACTCACCAATGAGAGGAGGGGGCTTCAGGGCTAGAAAGGAGGGGATGGCCACAGGGGATGAACTTTATAGGATCATGAAATTTAGTTATATGCATAGCTTTACAAGATTATACGTAGTATTTGGAGTCAGAATGTACCTTAAATGTTATCTAGTCCAGTTCCCTCGTTCAACAGATGATAAAATTGGGTCCTAGAGAGATGAAGTGATTGTTACTCCTCCTGCAAGTTTTATCTAAAGAAACTCATAAAGACAGTTAATAAACTTATTGTTGGATTTGCAAATTGGGGCATTAGGTTAGAGTATCTACACTAAAAAAATCCCAGATATTTGAATTATTGGACTATAATCTAGGAAAGACTCATGACTTTTTGAACCACATTTCACATGTGTATAAACTGTGCCAAAATAGGAAATTCACATCTTTAGTCAGAACACCTGGGATAAATTCTTGGCTTGGATCCTTATTACCTGGGCAAGCCACTTAGCTTCTGGATGTTATTATCTCTAAAGTCTCTATCAGTTTTAAATCTTATGAATCTATAATCTTATGAATTAATGCAGTTTATAAAAGTAAATTTTATCCCCAAGAAAAAATGAACACTTGCATCACTGAAGTGATGTATCTCTTGTGTCCTGAAGCATGGAGATGGGAGTGAAAGTGGGCATCAGTAATCTCCTGAGTAACTCCATCCTGGAGACTGACTCAGGGACTGAGAATCCCATGAACATCTCTGGTGAGAAGGATCGTTGATAGTCCTACCTTTATCATAGACATAGGCCAATGGAACTGGGTGATAAACTCCTTAGGAAGGAACACCATATCATTAGAGGCAATTAGGTGGTACAGTGGGTTGAAGATTAGACCTAGGATTACGAAGAACTGAGTTCAAATCCGTCCTCAGATGTTTATTAGCTGTATGACTTTAGGTAAGTCATTTAACCCCTCTCAGCCTTGGTTTTCTTATCTGTAAAATGGAATTAATAATAGCACCTACTTCCCAGAGTTGTTGTGAGGATAAATGAAATATTCATACAGAGCTTTACAAACCTGAAAGCACTCAATAAATGCTAACTATTACTATTATTATTATATTTGTTTCATAATTCCACAGTCCCTAGTATACAGTAGATATTCAATAAATACTTTCGCAAATGAAACTATTAATCCCCACCCCCATGTCTGGGTGATGATGATGCTAATGCTGGAAGGTACTTCTCCCCCCTCACTCTCCATGATAGATGACAGATATCAAAGATCGGAAAATCTAATTTTGCTGCAAAATTGAATTTGTGTGGTACTCACATTTCACTGGTACCCTCTGCCTCTATTATTGAACCCTCTGAGTGAAGGGCAAGGATGACAGGCTTCAGGGCCTCTATTCAGAGATGGTGCTCAGCACAGTTCTTCTCATTTCCCACCAGCTATATTGCTTTTGGACTTTGGAACTTTCCAAATCTTCTCCTCCTATCATTTTCCAGCTTCCTTTTGTGTGTGGTCTTTCACCATTAGATTTCAAGTTCCTTGAGGGCAGCTATTAGCTTTGTTTTTATTTGTGTTTGTATTCCCAGAGCTCAGCATAGTGCCTGGCACCTAGTAGTCACTTAATAAATGTTGATTTGTTGATGTCATGGGAAGCTGCTCTGGGTAATTAAAGTAACCCCACTTATGTGGCTTCAAAGGGACTTGGAGCCTATAGGCACATTTTCAGGGTAAGAATTAGAATGTTCCATCAAATTTCTAAACATACGGGAAGTTCTGACATGGATAGGAAACCACTATAGTTCTGAGGAAAATGGAAAATCAGACCCTGGATTCACCCAGAACCAACACAATGTCGATAATTGATACTAATTCAAAAATGAAATGGGCATTTTGTTGTCTGGCTGCTGAATAAACTTTCGTTTAAGGTGAGAGATTTGTGGAAACCATAGCACAAATGAAAGTTTCATGGGGGAATTATCCTGACCCATTTCAGTTTGAGATATAATACTACCAAGACCAGAAAATTGTGAAACACCCTCCTGTGCAATGCTGGGATAAAGCTTTTTAGTGATGCCACCTGCTAGGACTTAGTGAGAATTGTAGATAGCAACACAGAGGAGCCAGACAGCAGCAGGAGTGACAACCAATATGACTGACTGAGAGCCAGGAGAATAGTGATAGGTGCCAATAGCTGGCAGAACGGGAGGGCTATCAAAGAAATGAGCACCAATACTATTGACTGAGAGCTACAGAGTTTCAAGAGTGATAGTTCACAAGAGCTGTGTGCTGAGAGTTACAGTTACCATGGAATGATGATGTTTGATATCTGCTAGGAACTAAAAGTGTGACAGAGAGTGAAGATGGGCATCACCTTCTGTACCCTGTGTACAATTGCTGTAGGAATGACACTATATGCTAAGTATTGGGGATACAAATACAAAAAGCAAGTCACATACTTAGTAACTATAAGAAGCGACACCTCCTAGGTGCCCTACTCCAGTACATAATACTCCGGCTATTAAGGTATCATCGTTACAGGGAAAAAAAACCTTAGGGAAGGGTTTTTCATTGTTAAGTGTCAGGATTTTCCATAAGTTCAGATAAAAACCTCTATTTGTTTTCTTCAGCCTATAAAGAATCTTTTTTTAAAGTTTTGTAAACTGCATGTTTGCAAGAGGAGTTGTTATCAATACAACAGTTGGTCTACCATAGCAAAGTTCTCAGACTTTTTTGTGGGGGAAGGGAGGTGGGACAGTGAAGCAGAGATATGAGAAATCACAAATCCTTTATGTCCTGTGAGAACCTTTAATGTAAGGGTTATATTTTTTTGAACTGGCTATTTGGAACCTTTTCTCCTTAGTTATCCACAGTTCCTACTAGTAATTATATTAATATTACTAATTATGCTGCTGTGTTAATAATTATATTAGTGATTAATAATTATATGACAGCTAGTTTATCTTTAAGTTTGAAATGTAGGAGATGATATTATTTAGCATTAGGGGATAGGAGAAGGCAGAAAGGAAGACAGCGTAGGACAAAGTCTGAACTATGTGACTTTTTTTTCTTTCAGATTCATAATATTATTTCCATCTTTAATTAGCTGTGAGGAAAATATGTCAGGATGGTTATTATTCAGTGACCTTCTCAAAGCAGAGATGTGATTTAATCATTCTGTGTCCTTTTGCTATTTACTCATTAAGAAGCACTGGAGCACTTTCCTGGGCCAACAACATCTATTGTTATATTGTTATTCCATAGAGGTTTAATCAAATAACATACTCATTGCTCCACACTTGGGTGATCTGAAGTCTGGCCTTAGAAATGATGAGCCTCCTAGGGAATAGGCTGAGAGCATCCATCACTCCATGACCACTGATTGTCTGCAAATTTCCATCAAAGTTCTGTAATGTGTCAAAGGCAGTACCCAGTGGAATTCCACAGAGGTGACTTCCAACCCTGAAGCCTTGCCAGCTATATAGAAGGAGCGTTGCTGCCAGGCTGTCCAGCATCACTACTGCTACCTGAAACACAGAGTTCTCTGGCCTGGATTTTTCTGACAACCTCAGCATGAAAAACACTTTTTAAGGAAAGTGTCTGTGTATAAATCTATTATCCCTTAAAGTCCTTAAACAATGAAGAACTCATGCATCGACAACTCATTTTGTTGCGTAGATTAGGTCAGTATTGGTAACTAGAACTAGAGAAGCAATTGGTGTTTGAGAAAGCATTGAATGTAGAACCAGAAGTACTCAATTCAAGTCTCAGTTCAGATATATGACCTTATTCTCCCAGATTCAGTTTCCTCATCTGTAAAGTGGGCATAATACTTGCACTTCTTATGTCACAGTTTATAAATTTTAGGCCCGGTGAAAATTCATTGTTGTTCTATCAACACTTCTGTTTTTGAGGGGATTCTTTGATGTAGCTATTTCCTCCACTATGCAGTTGCAATCATCTAGACATTTTCATCCCATTCAACTCTTGTGCTTGTCCTCTTGTCAATAATCTACAAGGGGCACTACTCAATGTGCTGGAAAAACTTCCTCTTGATCTTTTCACATTCCATGGTCACCCATTCAGCCCACAGACTGCCCATCTCTTACCCTTCAGCTGAATGACTGAAGAACAAATGCTAAGGACGGGGGATACAAAGAAAGGCAAAAAGAGTGCCTGTCCTCAAGGAGGTCACAATCTAATGGGGGAGAAAGTGTACAAACAACTATGTACCAACAAGACATAAATATGATAAAATGGAGGTAATCTTAGGTAAGGTGCTAGCATTAAGGGGACAGTTATTTGTCCTCTCAGTCTCAGTTTGATCGTCAATAAAGCAGAATAATAATATCTGTAATATCTTTGTCAATGAAGCAGTATGGCAAAGTGGATAGAGAGCCAGATGTGGCATCAGAAAGATTTGGTTTGAAGTCCTACCCTCTGTCTAATTCTGGACAAGTGACTTAACTTCTCAGTGCCCCCAGGGAACTCTCTCAGACTAAATTGCAGAGAAGGCACTGGCCAGCATTTATAGAAGGAATTTTCTTACGAGGGGTTCCCTCTACCACTTAAATCACCACAGGCCCAGTCCAAAAAAGAAATTACCTCATAGGGTCATTGGAGGAGGATTAAATGAGTTAATGTATGTAAAATATTCTGCAAGCCCTAAAGCCTTATATAAATGTCAGTTCTTATTAAATTATTCTCATAAAGATTTTGTAGAGGTGAGAAAGCAGGCATATGGATTGGTAGTTATTGATATCCTCTCAGTCTCAATCACCATTTTAGTATATCGATGAAACTTATCAACATTTGGTATTTTCTTACATGAGTGTCTATAATTTCATAAATGTTAATATTGAAAATTATATACACATACGTGTATGCATATGTGCATATAGATGCATATGCATATATGCGTATTATGTACATATGTGTATGTATCTGTGTAAATATATGTATAAATATATAAGCATATATTTATGCATATATATTCCTGTTGTTGTTGAGTTGTGTCTGACTCTTCATGACTCCATGTGGGGTTTTCTTGGCAAAGATACTGAAGTGTTTTGCCATTTCCTTCTGCAGTTCACTTTACAGATGAGCACACTGAAGCAAAGAGGGTTAGGTGATTTGAATGAGGCTATTGCTGTGAGTTTTAGGAATTTTAAAATGAAGACGTTTGATCAATTTCCCCTATCCATTTTAATTCCTATATTTGGCAACAAAGGCTTCTCTCTGAATGAGAGATTATGTGATAAATTAGCATCCACACTAGGGAGGAGGAAAGAAGAAAATCCACACACAGGACTTGTGTGTCCAATTGAGATTTATTAAAGTTTAATCTTTACAGATAGGTGGATACTAAAAGGATGCTGCCATCCTCTAAATCTGCATCCAGATTTGAATGATGGTATGGTAGCTTTCCCCAAATGACTTCTGAGCGAAAGCTTTTGTACAGAAAAAAAGTTCTATCTCTGGAATGTTAGTGATGTTTCCTCAATTTTAAAGGGAGGGAAGTTGGGGGGGGGGTGATTATTAGGGAAGTCAGATACTTTCTCTTATCTCTTTCCAGATCTACATTTTGAGTTCTTTGAACTTCATAATTGGTTGACAGGGTGAAGGAGTGAGAAAAAAAAGGAGAGAGAGTGTCTTGTTTTATGGCTGACCTTGAGCCTGGTAGGTTAGTAATAATAGAGTGTTCTTCCTAGGCTTGATTGGACCCTGAGAACTCCCTTATGCCCAGGTGGTCATGAACTCATACAAAGAACAAAAGTGCTGACATTTATTCATGTCCTGAATTTCTGATTTAACTCATAACTCTCCTGAACCAGTCTCCACAGCTTAATACAAATTATGGATGTATTGAATAAGTTGCCTTTTGTTAATACTTCATTTACATATTGGGGATATCTTGCATCTTTGAGATGGGCCAATGGGCAATTTCTCCAGGCTAGAATAGGTCCTAAACAGAGGAGTAGTTAGGTATTTATCACCTACACAGATTACACAATGTTTGCCACATTTGTCATGAGAGATAAATTGCCCCTGTGTGGAGGGGGGAAAGTTGTAGGAGGTGTGATGCTGTGGACAGAGTCCCAGACTAGGAGCCTCAGATCAGCCCCTACTAGCCATGTGACCTTGGTCAAGTCACTTAACTAACCTTTTTTGTTCCTAACTTAACTGATCTGTAAGTGAAGGATGGCATGAGGAGTCCTGTAAGGCTCCTACCAGTTCTAACAATCTGGTTCTAGTTTATTCTCAGTCACTGAGTTTAAATCTAATGGTTAACTTTGATTTTGCAGATGGAGCCTTTCCCAAATGCTCAGACACAGCAATGCCATTTTTAGTGGGACTCTGCAAGTGCTTCCTGTGGATGAAGACAAAAAAAGCCAATGAGTAGGGACAGCCATGTAATCCAGGCTGCTTCTCCAAACGTCAGCACAGCTTCCAGCTCCTCTCTGAATGCCTCCTTGATGGAAATGCATAATATTGAGTGGAATTGGAAACACTGACAGAAAGAGAATGTCTGGGCTAAGTACTTTACCTCACTCCACCCGTCTCAGGGAGAATCAGGCACCAGAGGTAGCTATCATTGAAAGTTAAAGATGGCCAAAAGATTATTTGTGTGGAGTCTTGGGGGGGTGGAGAAGGAGGGACAAGGTAGTGGTAGAGAGACTCTGACTAGGTGCATTATATTCTCACGCATGTAACCAGGGTTGAATTAGAATGAAGGTAAGGTTTTATTTTGGGGGTGTGGTGGGGAAGACAGTATGTATTGGAGTTGCTGGGGGGGGGGAATTATAAGGGAAAAGAGGGTTTTATGGGTCAGACACAATATTCAGAGGAGATTTCAGTTTAATTTCAGTAACATACACTTATTAAGTGCCTACTACCGCAAATTATGTTAGCTTCTAGAGATAAAAAGACAAAAATGAAATTGTCCTTACCCTCAAGGAATTTACATTCTGTCAGGGAAAATGACATGTACACCTAAGTATATACAAAACATAAGCAGTGTAAACGCAAGGCAATTTTGGAGGGGGAAGTACTAAATTAGGGGGAATGAGGAAAAGCCTTATGTAAATAGTGGTATCTGAACTGAGTTTTGAACAAAGCTAGGAATTCTAAGAAGCAGAGGAGGGGAGGGTGAATTCTAGGCATGGGAGTGAGGGATGGGGGTAGGGAAGGAACCTGTACAAGGCACAGAGATCATAGATGGTGTATCATATGAAAAGAATAACAAAAAGTCCAGTTCAGCTGAACTATAGTGTGACTCAAGGAGACTGGTAATAAGACTGAGTCACTGACACTGTGGGTGGCTGTGGTAAATCATTATATTCCTCTGTGCTCTGTTTTTCATCTGAAAATGTCTGTACTGCACCATTTCTAATCTGTTCCCCACATCCTACTTGTAGTCAGTTCAATTCTTCTGTCTGCTCCCAGAAGGCATATTGCTAGTATTCTCCTGGACAAAGAGAGAATTAAATTTAGAAAGTGTTTGTTTGGTACCTATTATGCATGTACACAACACTGTGGAGGACGGAAAAGAAATAGATTTGTAGACAAATAGAATTACATATCTATTGGAAAATCTAGCTTTAAAATGTGTTTGAAAACATCTGCCTCTCATAGCTTGCTTTGGTAAGTCCAAACCCTTTAAAAAACATTTTCTAATAGAGAGCAGAGAGGCATTTAACCCCGTGAGAGAATATTATTAGAACACAATTAGATGCAAAATAACACATAGATATCTATCACTTAAGGAGAGTGAGAGCTTAGAGCACAACTATTTATTGAATAATCTGCTCTGTGCTCAGAGTTGTGGAAGATGCAAAGATGAGTGAGATATAGCACCTTCCTCAAAAAGTTTACAATCTAATCAGAAGAAAAAAATAGGTACACAAATAGTTCTAAAACAAGGAACACAAGAACATGAAACTACCTTATGTGTACTCTTGTGGTAAAGAGAAGGAAAAAATAATCTCCTCTTTAGTTGAGGGTGGGAGAATAAGAATTGTTTTCACGAAGAAAGTAGAATTTGAGCTGACCTTTGAAATGTAGGATTTCAACAGGGAGATAAAGCTGCTGAAGGAATTCCTTTATCAAGCATAGGAAACAGTATGAATAAAAGTGCAAAAGTGGGGAAATGAGGAATATGTATGAATTTTGAGGGTAATAGTGATTCTTTTGTTTTCCAGAAGCCTAGGATATTTCTTAGGAAGTTTTGTTGTTATTTAGTCATTTTCAGTCATGTCTAAGTCTTTGTGACCCATCATTTGGAGTTTTTTCAGAAAAGACATTGGAATGGTTTACCATTTTCTTCTCCAGCTAATTCTACAAATGAGGAAACTGAGGCAAACAGGGTTAAGTCACTTGCCCAAGGTCATACAGCTAGTAAGTATCTGAGGCCAGATTTGAATTCAGGTCTTCCTGACTCCAGACCAGGCAACTAGCCACTGTGCCGCCTAGCTGCCCAAGTACTTTTCAGGAAGTACTAGGAAACACATATGGAAAGGCAATTTGGACTCTTGTTGTGGAGTGTCTTGAATGTCCAGTGGAGGAGTTTTAATTTAATCCTCTGGGAAGTGGAAACCAATGAAGGGTTTCAAGCAGCAAAGGGATGTGATCCAGATCAATCTGTCAGTTGTGAGTGGGTTGGATTGAAGGAAAGACTAGAGGCAGGAAAGAGAATTTGGAGACATTTGCAATAGTCAAAGCAAGAGGTAATGAGGGCCTGAACTAGGGTAATAGTTGTGGGAATGGAATGGAGTGGAGACAGGTAAAGACATTGCAGAGGTAAAAATCTACAGGACTTGGCAACTGATTATATGTCAGGAAAGAGAGAAGGAGAAATTAAAGATTATTTATTATAAAGTTTCTAGCCCAAGAGACTGAGAAGATGGTACCACTTACAAAGTCATGGAAATCAGCAGCCAGATGGCTTATAGAGAAAGATAACTGGCCCATTTTTGGACATAATGAGATTTAGGTGCCACTGGTTTATCCGGGGGAACATGTGCAGTAGGTAGTTGGGAGTGGATGACTAGAGCTTGGAAGAGAGATCAGGGCTGAAGTTATAACTTTGCAAGTCATCTGATTAGAGAGATTAGATCACTGAGGGGAAAAAACATGGTGAAAAGATCTCAGGATGGTATACTGGGAACATCTACATTGAGCGATCAGGAAAAAGAGGAGAAATGAGTGAGGAATATAAAGAGTACTAATGGATATGTAAGGGTAATCAAGATATTGCAGTAAAAAGGAACTGGGAGTTTCAAGAAAGAGAAGGTAGTCACGTGTCAAATTTTGCAGTGAAACCAAGGTGGACTTGGTCACTGGGTTTGAGGATATATATACACACATACACACATGCATATATGTACACATATATGTGTGTGTATTATATATACACATACACATACATATGTATGTGTATATATACGTGTATCTGTATATATGTATGCTATTGGTGACCTTCAGGAGAACAGATTCAGTAAATTGATGATTCTGGAAGCCAGATTTCAAAGGGTTAAGGAGCAGGTGAATAGAAGTGGAGATATCAAAGATTTACTATATTTCCAAAAGTTTGGTGGTGATAGGAAGGAAAGGAGGGACAAGAACTTGAAAAGAGTAGCAGCATTGAGAGCAGGCCTATTTGTTTTTAGTATATAGGAGACATAAATATATTTGGAAACATAGAAAAAGGGTCTAGATCAAGAAGAAGAAGATAGAGTAGGAGATATGTCTCATTCATTTGTGTATTTCCCATAGGGCCATGCACATGGTAGGTAGTTAATAAATATTTGTGCTCTGAGCTCCCAATCAGTAAATGATGTTGGGTAGATATTCATGGATTAATTTGTATTGTATGATGCTTTGATAACTGTCACTCACAGGGTCAAATACTTCTATTTTCTAATAGATAATGGTTTTGTTAAATGTCTTAGAGTTTATAAAGGAGGGATAATTGGAGATATACAGTCCTGGAGAAGACAAAGGGGTGGAATATAATCTCATGCTAATGATTGCATTATTTAGTTTTGCCTCTGCATTGTCACAGGGCAAAAATGGACACAAAAAAGGCAGAACTCATGAGAATATGTTTTCTAGGGTTGAAGTGGTGAAGTGAATTGTTATTCTGGACCAGATTCTGAACAAAAGAAGAAACTGGCTGCTGGGTTAGAAATGATGGGAACATTGAGGCAAAGTGGCCATTGAACATTAGAACTATGACAAAGAAACAGAAGCCATAGTCCGACATGGACACTAGAGTTTTGGAGAACTGATTCCAAATGGTTTAGAGCAGGGCTATCCAAAGTGCAGCCCTCAGTGAGATTTTATGCGGCCTGCCTGTGTTTACTACGGGCATGGAAATTGACATAAATGCTTTAACTAAAGCATTTGTCTCGATTTCTGTGCTTGTGGTGGACACAGATGGGTCACATGGGGGTGCATGGCTCATGTTTTGGACAGCCCTGGTTTAGAGCAAGGACAGGTAGGATCATATGGATTAAAAATCTGCAGAATTCCATCCAGAAGAAATAAGAGATGGGGAGAGATGGAGCTGTCCAAAAAGATGTGGCTGCATAGTGAACTCACTAACCACATCAGATGCTTAAAAAGATTCTCACAGAAGATGGAAACAAAACAGGTAACAGGATGAATACAAAACTCTTGCAATGTCCTTTAAGAACAGTATTAGAAGTCCATAAAGCTCAAAATGAGCTGAGGCTGACCTGGATGTAAAGGACAATCAAAGGATTTTAAAGCTATATTGGAGAAAGAGAAGGATAAAGAAGGGATGAGATTGCTCCTTAGACTCTCTTTTGGTGACTTCATCAACATGTCTGAATTTAATTAAAATCTTTATACAGATGTCTCCCATTCTATTTATTTGGCCTCCGTCTCCCTCATAGGCTTCAGTTGTATATCACCAACTGCCTTTGGGACATTTTGAAATGAATGTCCCCTAAACATCTCAAAGTCAACATGTCCAAAATAGAACTCATTAGCTTTCCCTCAAAATTCATTCCTTTTCCAAAGTTCCCTATTTCTTTCCATAGAGCCACAATCCTTCCAGACTCCCCAATATCCCTCATGCCACATATATAATCATTGCCAAATCTTGCCATTTCTACCTCTATAACATCTTTCACATACCATAACTCCCTTCTTACTACTCACATAGCCATAAATATAACTTAAACCCATCATAACCAAGTCACTAGTACTGCTGCCATCAACATGAATTAATTGTAATTGTAATAAAGTACTTCCATCCAAAACTACGATATAATAGAAAACATTATAGTACGATGAGATCATTGCCTCGGAGGACCTTATGGTCAATTTTAACCCTAGTCAAGTCTCATCAATCAGTAAGAAGATACCTAGATATTCAGCCAAACATGGGGGAAAATCTGTGAGAACATATAAGTAATAAATATAGGTAAAACTGCATAAGACTACAGAAAGGCCTGAGTTCATTCTCAGTAAAGAACATTTGTTGGTTCCTTTCAATCTGTAGCCTTAAAGATTTTCTGCTGGGATTCTCCACGGTAACGTTGTATAAGAATAATAAGGAAATCCATGCTTAAGTCCATGCTCAACTTCCTGCCAAGATGGCTGCCTAAATGGGAGTCAGATCACTCAGGTCCCATACAACCTTCTTGAGCAAGACATTGCAGTTCATTCCATACTTAAAAATGATTGAGAAATGCAAAGAGAAAATATATTTTACATGATTACACATGTATAACCTATATTACATTGCTTATTGGCATGGGGGACCTGGGGAGGAAGGGAGGAAAGGATAGAATTTGGAACTCAAAACTTTAAAAAAAAATCGTTAAAATTGTTTTTATATGTGGTCGGGGGAAACAAATATTATTATTAAAAGAGAAATACAAAGAGAAATTACAACAAGTTAAGTTTATGCTCTTTCCTGGAGGGAGAATTGGATGGATAAAACATGAATTGCTGACTAGCATTTCTAAGAAGACTGAAGGGTTCATATTGCATTAACTCTCATATAACATACTTGCCATCACACATGGTATTTGTAAGGCGCCCTGCAGCACTTAGCCCAATGTCTGGCACATAGTAGTCACTTCATAAATGTTTATTGACTGACTCATGTGGATGTTGCTATAGGGGTTTTAAGGCAAGGGCATGATGTAATGGAAAGAGCACTGCATTAGAGTTGAACAAGCATTTATTAAGCACCTGCACTGTGCTAGGCATTATGTAAGGGCCTGGAACACAAACACCAAAAAATAAATACTCCCTACCCTAAGAAACTTCCATTATATCTGTGGAAATCAGGAGGCCTGGTATTTGCTATGGGACATGGGTAACTTAGGTCGTTTCCCTAGGCTTTGGTTTCATTACAGCTAGGTGGTACAGGAGGTAGAGGACTAGCTGGATCTGCAGTCAGGAAGATCTGATGTCTAATGTGGCCTCAGATACTTATCAGCTGTGTGACCCTGGCCAAGTACCATAACTTGTTTGCTTTAGTTTCCCCACCTGTAAATTGGAGACAATAATAGTAACTACTTCCCAGAATGGGTGGGAGGATAAAATGAAATAATATTGGCAAAGTGCCTTGAAAATTTTAAATATAATATGATATAATAATATAATATAATAACAAATGCTAGCTATTGGACAGCTATATAGGTATATATGTGTATTATATATGTGTATGTATATATGTGTTTGTACATATATATATATAGAGTATATGTGTATGTATATATATATTTATGTCCCTTAAAATGAAGGTAGTAGACTAGATTATCTCTAATGTTCTTTCTGACTCTAGCATTTTATGATGCTTAAGTTTGGACAGACTCATTTGAAAGATAAAAGCTTTAAAGATGCCACAGCTAAGGAGCAAAAGTTGAGTCACCCAGTGAGTTGGCAAAGTGGCAAGTTAGAACATAGGACATCTGACTCTGCAGCCAGATTATTGACTTATATTCTATGACTTCCTATCTTTACATTGTATTTTTCCCTTAGGTAACAGGTAATGATGTCTCTGGGTTTCTCGGAATGAGATACTCCATAAATAGGACAGCATTCATTTTTAGAGTTTTATAGTGTTATATATTCTTTGAAAGAAAAGATGGATTTCTTACCTCTCCATCTTTGGAAAAATAACAGAAAAGGGTTTGTTGGTCTGGGATTGATGATTTCTGGTACTCTTATTAATATAGTGCTTTAAGACCTGGCTAATAGTGCCTTGCATTCTGCTAATGGGTGCTTGAATACTCTGTGTCAAAAAAGCCACATTTCTTCATTAGCCTTTATTCTTCCTAAAAAAAAAAAATGTGTCATCACATTTAGAATGTAGATTTGTCCAGTATTGTCCTTGATCACAATTTTTTTTTTAAAAAAGTCGACTCCATTACATTTGCTCACTATAATCAGATTCCTAAGGTTAGTGGTTTACAGTATTCCTCTCAGAGCCGAGTAACTTGTCCTATAAGCCTAGCTTCTGATAGTTCCCCCAGCCTTTGTTACATCTAAGAAAGATTGTTTTCTAAGGAGATAGCAGCTTGAGCTCTAGGCCTGGTCCTTGTCACAAGAAGCACTCTCCCCTACCAACTCTATCCTTAGATACCCCTGGATTCTCAGGAAGCTTGCATGGCTGGGGGAGGGTTGACTTTGGATGAGGTCAAGAATATTCAATCCTTCTCACTTAAAGTTAGTGCCTCATGAATGCATAGAATACCTAAAAGAGTTAATTCTGTATGATTCTTACCAACTGGCACTGATAGCAAACTTTGAGGGCTGGATAGATAATTGGAAAAGAAATCTTATCTTCAGAGTTGGGAAATCTCAATAAGCTTTTGCATAGAATTTTCTGTTTCCCTCCAGGTTTTCAGTATTTCTGGTTGTGAATTCAATGCTGTTTATCTCCATTAAATGTACTGAAACAATTTAAGGAAAACCCCAAAGACCTCAGTTTATCTCTTTCCTTCTGTCACTTCTAGCCTCTTTAGAAAAAACTAAAACTCTAATTCCATATATAGAGTATGTTGCTGGCATCCAAACCTTCCCAGAGGGGGCAATAAAGAAGTGACGGCAGGCAAATGGAATTGTGTTCACTCTTCTTCCTGCTTTCCTAAGCATGAGGAACATTCAGGGCTGGTCCTGGTGCCAGGGGCCTGATTGGGTCAGTGATCCCAGATTTACCCCAGATCTACCCTGAAGTGGGTGCAAATTCATGAGACTTCTGAAACTAGAAGTTCTTAGGACCAAGAAAGACAAAAGATTTTACTGTAACTATGATCACATTCGGGTTAAAAAAATCAGCTTCACAAGTACAGGATACAGGAGGTATGGTTAGATAGCAGTTTCCTTAAATAGATCTGGGGTTTTTAGTTGGCCACAAATTTAATATGAGTCACCACTATGTCAACAACAAAAAAATGACTCTAGTCTTAGGCGGTATTAAGAGAGGCATAGGTTGTAGGAACTGGAATAGTTGGTCTTTACTCTTCCCGGATCAGAGGACATCTGCAGTATTGTGATGAGTTTTGGGAGCTGCAGCTTAAAATAATCATTGATTATTTGATATCATGTAGAAGATTTCAACCAGGATGGTTGTGTCTTAAACCTGTGTCATGTGAGGATTTGTTGAAGGAACTAAGGATATTTTGCCTGCAAAGGAAAAGATGCAGGAAAGACACAATGACTGATCAAGTATCTGAAGGGCTTTCATGTAGAAAACGGATTGAAGTCAAGAAAAAACTTCCTAACAATTAGAGCTATTCAAACTTTGAATGGACTCCATTGGGAGAAGGTGGGCTGTTCCTCATGGGAAATCTTCCAGGAGATGATCACTTGTCAAGTAGATATATTAAAGTAGGGGCATTCATTTTTAGGTATGAGTTGAACTAGGTGGCCATTAAGACCCCTTCTAACCTCCAAATTCTGGGATTCTGTGGATAGTGACACAGATATTTCTGCAAAAGGAATGTCCCAGAGCTTCTCAGGGCAGTACATTATGGTATCGTTTATGAGTTGAAAGTTATCTTTTGCTTTTAAGAACTGATCATGTTAGGTAATAACTCTCATCCTTCTTCCCCCATATCTTTTCCTTTTGACTTTCATGATGCATTTTTCCACACCCACTTGAAAATTATTGAGGTGGCAACTGGGTTAGATATAGTTCTGTGTGACTGCAGTAGGGTAGGGTTAGAAAAGGGTAAGGGTGGAGGGTTGGAGAGGTGTAAGGCATAGGAATCCCTACTATTAACTGTTTCTGTTCACCAGTAGCCCAACTCAAATCCATTTTTGAGATCCCTGGGGGTAAATATTACCCAAGTCTTGCTTCTAAAGCTCATATGTGACCCCTGCCCAATGTGGTACAGTGGGGAAAGTCCTGGATTGCTTGTCACAGAGCCTGGGTTCTAGTCCTGGTTCCAACACAAAGTGTCCTGGACAAGGCTTACATACTTGCCAAGTGTTATTGATCAAATGGGGAAAATTATCCCAGGCTTGCCTACCTTAAAAGGTCACTATGTACATCAGGTGAGTTTATAAATATGAAAGAGCTTTGAAAATCCTCAAACTGGAGATGGTCTGTCTTGTGGTGGATTATATGGACATTTGACTTCTCTTCAACTCAATTGAACTCTTCCAACAAACCAAAACAAAGGCTTTAGGCCACTGCTCTTCCCTAGTCCCAGTGGGAAAATAGCAAAGTTGGTTCAGGAACTCTCAGCAGGTCAGTACCTTTACTCAAACCAGAGACTCTGGCGAAACTCTATTCTGGCTCAAAACATCATTTTATCTGAACCTACTATTTTAAAAAGTATCTCATTCATTCTTCTGGGGAAAAATCTGTTTGCCCAAATGGAAATTGGCATTGGTAGGAGGAACAAATATTTCATTTTCCAATAAACACTCTAGCCATTGAGGGAAAACAGAAAATAGTGAGCTCTAGAATGCAGACTACCGTCTTACTTACAGTGAAAATCATTTTAGATCTTAGATTTTTGCTTGAATTATAGGGGGATTGAGGGAGAGAGAGAAGTCACTAAAATCGAAATTTCTAATTTTTCATGCCTGATGTTATAAGCAATTTGAGTACAGAGATTGGATAACTAGTAATTGATTACTGAATGATAATTCATAAATTTCCTAACAGTTTTTAGCTCGTGTTTATAAATGCAATGAATTCTATGGAACATGGATATGGATCAGTAGCCAGGGTCCCTGACTAGTTGCCCCTCCCTTGCCATCTACCCCCAACCTTCTTTGGAGTAATGCAGAAATATGTCTAACCCACTCATTACCTCAGTAACTATCAGGTGGCCATGGAAATTACCTTCCCATGAGAGAGCTGTTTCAAATCTGTCTGCCCTAGTGCCTGCCTGGTTCAGAGCTGCATCCTCAATCCAAATCAGCTCAGAAAATCATTCATGGTTTTTTTATTATCTCCTCAAATACTTCCCTTCATTGGTACAGAAAATTGAAAGTTGACTAGACTTATTTTTTTCTCAGCTATATCAGTTCAACAACGAGGTGATAAGTGACATGAAACAGCAATTATTTCACAGGGATTCAAAGTGAACAGTGCACACAAAGCAGCCCTTCATTTAAATTGGCTCCAAACTCTGTATTTATATAGCTGCTACTGGCCCAGAATCTTCTGCCTTGGATTGGTGGTGACAGTGGCAGAGATAGAAAAGCTAGAGGCCATGGCAGCTGTTGCAAGTTCTCAAAGGAGTCCCACCTGCTTTTGACTAAAATGTTCCTTCTGGGACTGACCAGGAGAACTTAGAAAGGATTGCCTGGGCGTAATGGCCCTGATGCTGCCTCACAATATTCCATTAGATCTGTGATCTCATCAATTTTGGAGTTAGGTCCAATGATGTGGAATGTAACCCATCCATGCTTTTCTAGTCCATGAGACTCTTTCTGTGTCCTCCCATAAGTTAGTCCCATGTGGTCCACCCAAAATGTTGTAGGCTTTCTTTCAATATATTGTTGTTGTACAGTCATGTCTGACTCTTCATGACCCTCATGGGATTTTCTTGGCAAAGATACTAGAGTGGTTTGCCATTTCTTTTTCCAGTGGATTAAGGCAAACAGATGTAAAATGACTTGCCCAGGGTCACATATCTCGTAAGTTTCTGAGGCCAGATTTCAACTCAGGTCTTCCTGACTCCAAGCATAGCACTCTATGCCCTAGTTGCCTCCTGCAATATATTAGCAATTCCACATTCCAGTCATATTTCACACATTCTCTATGGACCTCTGTGCCATGTATGCTGTTCTCCAGCCAAAATGGATACATACTGACTCTCAACCATGTCTCAGTCTTTTGTACTCCATGTTTTCCCTATGCCTGAAGGGCCCTCCTCTCACCCTAGCTTCACTATCAACATGCAGCCTTCCCTTATTCTGCTCTCCTACATCCCCTGAAAGTTATTTATTCCTAATCTCATGTCAGACCACTTGTTACTTTTACTATGTATTTACTGTATTCTCATCTGTATGCTTCTAAGAACATGGGTTTTGGACAGACATTGTGAATGGACAATGAGCTGAATAAATGAAGAGTGCATTAGATTGCCCCAGGAAAATTCCATAGTGAACTAAATGACACTACAAACAAAGGCTCATCTTTTTTAATATCAGTATTCTTCCAGCAATGCTGCAGGCCTGCAAGCCATGGAATACAACAGTCTCTGAAGAATAAAAGTTGAGGGATACCCACTGGGCATTATAGAGGCATAGACTAGGGGAGTAGACTACAACAAATTACCAGGGAATTGGAAAGAAGTGGCATAAAGGATGATATCAGAGTAGGCATTCAACAAAAATTGTGGCCCTAAAGCAAAATGACTACCAGAAGAGTTAATATCAGCAGATTAGAGTGCTTCTCTGAGTGGGAACAGTTTGTTGCTAACTTAGAGGGAAATTTGAGCCAACACACAGTTGGCAACAGAGATCTGGTGTATAGCACTGCATTTACTCATCTGGGTCAGAACACTCACAAACATCAATACTAGCTTGATGAAAACAATGGGGAAATTCAGAAGCTGCTAAATGAAAAAACGAGAACTTGTTTACCAGTAGGATAGTTCATCCATCTCTACAAAGGCAGCATTTGACTTCATTAAAACTAAAGTACAAATAAAACTTAGATGCAGGATTCTTGGCTCAGTAAGAAGGCAAATAAAATTCAGTTTTATGCTGATAGTAACAATCCAAAGTGCTTTTATAATGCCCTGAAGGCTATTTATGGGCCAAAGACCTGTGGTGCATCTCAACTACTCAGTGCTGATGGAGCCACATTGATTAGTGATAAGGGCATGATCCTCGAGAGATGGGCTGAACACCTCCATCACGTTCTGAACAGATCACCATCAATCAAAAATGAAGCCATTGACCATTTGCCTCAGGTTGAAGTTAATCCCTTCCTAGTTGAAGTTTCAATTAAAGAAGAGGTTTTGAATGCCATTAGGCTCTTTTTGGGTGGCAAAGCATCTAGTGCTGATTCTATTCCAGCTGAGATTTGTAGGGCAGGGGTTATACAGCTCATATAAAAGCTGACTGAAATTTTCCGGGTTTTACGGCAAAAGGAGGTTATCCCCCAGGAGTTTAAGGATGCCTCTATTGTCTATCTCTAGAGGTAAAGGAAATAGATTGTCCCATGCCAATCACGGGATGTGTGTGTGTCTCTTAGTCATTGCTGGCAAGATTTTTATGGGAATGTTACATATGGGAAATGTTGCATGCACTTTTAGTTAAAGCCATTGTATTATTAGTTTTACTTAACCGTTTTACTTTTTTATAAGAGATCTTTCACAATGTGGGAATAATCTATAAATAAACTATAAAATCAAACCAATCAATAGAACCTATTTTTTAAAAGCAGATAGGCTAGTCATGTGGCAAGCTGGAATGCTTGGATGGTTTCATTGGTATTCACACAATGACAATGAATCTATAGGAATGACTCCAGCATATTAGTGGAACCCTTTGAAAGGTTTACAGAAGGACATGGACCAGAGGCCCATAAGATGAGAAAATAAGGAAAAGTTTCATGTGACATCTTTGGAAGAAGGATCCATATGAATGAGATCATAGATCATGGCAATATGGAAGAACCAAAGCATGGGTGTTGCATATCCCACTACTAAATTATAAATTCCTTGAGAGCAGACTCTGTTTTATTGATTTTTGCATCTCTCTTGGTACCTAGAGAATAGTATTGCAGATGTTAAGCACTTAATAAATGTACAATAATTTTTTTGGAGGGGGGAAGGCAGGGCAATTGGGGTTAAGTGACTTGCCCAAATTCACACAGCTAGTAAGGGTGTCAAGTATCTGGGGTCAGATTTGAACTCAGGTCCTCCTGAGACCAGGGCCAATGCTTTACTCACTCTCCAACCTAGCTGCTCCAATAAATGTTCAATTAAAGAATGAAATGAAACCATATTTTCCTTCAGTTCTTAGTGGCCAATAAATTGATTCTCACTGTTAAGATCCACCCTGTTTCATTGATGCTAAAGAGCAGGAAGCCTGTGGAACAGTGGTCTTTAAGGATTTGTGGGCAATTTCCCATTTTTTTGTTAGCCAATGCAGGACCCAGATTAAACATACTCTCCATTCATTCAGCACTTATCCTACTGGAAATTCCCATCTCTAAGACCAGGGGTTTATAACTCAGGGTCTGTGAACTTAATTAAAAAATATTTTGATAACTCTGTCAATATAATTGGTTTCCTTTATAGTAACTGTGGATTTTATGGATTTAAAAGCATTATTCTGAGAAAGGCCCACTGACCTCACTAGACTGCCACAAAAAAAGATTAAAAATCCCCATCAGACTAATTATCGTTAACAAGTAACTTAGATATCTTACAGTTGAATTGGATGAAGCTATCTACTGGTTCTGTTCTTGTTGCCTTCAAACATGGGTATCTCCTGTATCCTAAAAGAAGCCAATCAACCAAAAAATGCTTTCATTTGACCTGATTGTCACTTCAAGTTACTATGTTACATTTCTCCTTTTCTTAGCCAAACTCCTAGAAAAAGGATGTCTGAACTTTTTACCTCCATTTCCTCTCTCACTAACTCACTCTTCAACCCTTTACAATCTGGCTTCATATCTCATTACTCAACCGAAACAGATCTCTCCAAAGTCTCCCAGGGTCTCTTAATTCCGCTATCTAAAGGTCTTTACTCAGTCCTCATTCTTGTTGACCTTTTTGCTGCATATGACAATGCTGACCACATTCTTTTCCTGGATACTTTCTTTTTTCTATGTTTACACACTATTGTGCTCCTTTGATTCTCCTCCTTACAGTCTGACCAGTCTTTTTGTCTCCTTTACTAGGTCACCATCTTTTTGTGCTCCCTAAGTATATGAATTAAATAGTTACTGTCTGACCAGTCTTTTTGTTTCCTTTGCTAGGTCTCCATCTTTTTATGCTCCCTAAGCATATGGGATCCCCAAGGCTTTGTCCTAGTCCTTCTTTTCTCTCTCTCCACTCTTTGCTTTGGTCTCTCCTTGCTCCAACCCATTATTCACAGTTGCCAAAAAGAATTTCTTAAGTGCAGATTTGACCATGTCACTCCCTACTCAATAAACCCTTAGTATCTCCCTATTGCTACTAGGATGAATTATAAATTCCTCTTTGGCTTTTAAGGCCTTTTACAAACTGGTTCCAATCCATCTTTCTAACCTCATTATACATTATTCCTCTTCCCACATCCTACAATCCAACCAAACTGGTTTTCTCTCTGTTTCTTAAATACTCTACTCCATTTTCAACTTCCATACCTTGGCACTGACCACCCCCATGCTTACAAAGCTCTCTTCCTCACCTCTATCTCATAGATTCCCTGTCTTTCTTTAAGACCCAGATTAAACACCATGTTCTACATGAATCCTTTGCTGATCCCCTCCCCCAATTGCTTATGCCCTCCATCCCTCCCTAGTTATCTACCTTGTATTCAACTATTTTGTATTTATTTTTCATTTACTCTGCATATACTTATAGATGCACACGTTGTCTTTGCCAATAGAACATAAACTCCTTGGAAGTAGGTATCACCTCATTCTTGGTATTTGTATCCTCAGCACCTACCACAGTACCTGGTACAGAGTAGGTGCTTAATAAATCTTTTTTGCTTAATTGATCAACTAATTAGGAAAAACACCTTAATATCAAGGAGGAACAGGCAAAAGTAGTGTAAACTGTAGCAGATATATATGATTCTCTCCCAAGTTAGACCTTTGCATCTCTCTACCTTATCCTCTCCTCTGCCTCCATCCAGAACCTCCATCTCTCCCTGCTTCCCTGAGGCTGGACTCTCGTTTCCCCCCACTCCTTATGCTGCTTCCACTCCTGGGAGTGGTGTGGGATGCAGGTGACAACTTTCTGACTATCAGAACTGCTCCGTGTCAGTAGAATGATAACCAGTCTCCCGTTACTGGCTTCAGCACTTTGCAGATATAGGGGAGAGATTATTGGCTTCCATAGATCAGTTGGCTAGAAGGCAAGTAATTAGATCATGCAAAGTTCCACCTGAGCCATGATAGGCATTGTTTTTTTTCTTTCTCTCTCTCCAAGTCTTCTTTTCAATATTCTTTCCCCAAACTCCTGCAATTATATATTCAACAACTCAGGACCCAAATCCCCCAAGGAAAGAAGCAGTTTGGGAAGAAAGGACAAACAAAACTATATTGAAGCCTCTGGTAATGTCAAGGTACCAAAACACAACACACCCCTCTTTATATGCATATAAAGAATTCTTTAATTTGTTCAACAAACATTTTATTGAGCACCTTTTAGGTGAAAGTCACAATAAAGAGATTTATGATACAGTCTCTACATCCTGGAACTTATAATCTTGCAATGTCAAGCAGTTTAAGAGCAGTATTACTTGTTTAGAATAGCACTTCTCAAACTGTTGGGTCTCAGGACCTCATTTATACACTTAAAAATTGCCAAGGACTTTCCGAAGGGCTTTTGTATGTGGATTATATCTATGGATATTTGACTAGAAGTTAAAGCATCTTGTATCATTATGAATGTAGTTTTAACCTTGTGGATCAACCTGAAAGGATCCCTTAGGCTCCCTGGACCATACTTTGAGATCCATTGGTATAGCAAAATAATATTGGGGACAGGAGAATTGAAACTATCATATTTAACAAGAGGGGAAATGGAAACCCAAGCCTCGGTACGGGTAGAGCAAAGCTTTCTGACCTTCCCCCAGCAGCCCCTTTTGCTTCTACATGCTGGCTATCTTTAGCAGTCAATCCAGACACAAAAGGGCAAGATTTTGTGTTTCACCTCAGAAGCACCTGGCAATAGTGTGGGAAAATACAGGTAGCAAAGGATGTTGCCTGGGCAGGTTTATTTGTTCCCATATCTCCCCTCTTCACACAGAGCTCCTGCTGTGAGCCCAGAGCAACGGAAGGGAATGAGACTCAGACCAGATGTGTGCATTCAGAAGTCAATATCTGTTCAAACACAGCTGAGGATGTCAGATGAGGCAATGCTGCTTTAGATTCTGGCAAGGACAATGTAGGATTATGTTCTTCATATTCCTTTTCTAAGAAACACTGGCTCTACCTGGTAAGCCAGGGGATGGAAGAGCCTAGCCAAGTGGCTGTAAGAATTGCCTGTACGATGTGTCCTTCTTCCGTTTCCCAAATACCAGTACTTCTGAGAGTAGTTTCATTTCCGTTCTCCCCCGCCTCTCCCCACCCCCCACCCAGATTCCTCCTCCATTTCTTCAGGGAAAATAAAACTCATATTTAAGCTAAATATATGCCATTCTATAAATAACTCAAGTCTGCTCTATCCAGTTAGACATGAGTGAAATCATTTGGGCTGTCAGTCAGCCTCACTTAGGAGAAGCTTCTGCCTGAGTTCACTTGGGAAAAGAATTATCTATGAGGGTTTTGGGGGAGGGGTTGCTATTCTTTCTGAAACAAACAAAAAAAGGGAACTATGTGAAAGGTGCCTTATCTTACTAGAGGTTCCAAAAAGCTCCATAGCCTGTACTGAGAGAAAACTTTGATGTACAGTCCTGATGATACCTCAGGACTCCTCCTACCCCCACCCCACTGTCTTGTTTTTTGAGTGTGACCTTGGGGTAATTACTCTGGAACTATGCCCATGGTCTTGCTTAAGTCTGATAGGACTATGTTCCTGAGTGTCGCCTACTCATGCTACCTCTGAACCTAACACTCCTGCCAGTTTCCGCTTAAGCCAGTGATACCTAATCGTTCAGGTCCTCACCTGTCATGAACTGCAGACTTGTTAAACCCACTACACAGCCCTAGCCAAGGGAATTCAGGCTTTGAGACCCATTATTTCTCAGCAAGAAGAGTGAAAGTGACATCAACCTCAGGTGTGAAGGTCACTCAAATGGGCACACTGGTTTCATTTTCTGGGATCATTTGAAAATAAAGAAAAATGTTTAATACTGCATGGAAAAGGAAAAAGAGGAAGTCAGAGTGTCATAATGAATAGAAAGCTGGCATTGGTGTCGGGATGGACTAAGTGTGAGTCTTTCTTCTGATCCACACCAGTTATGTGACCCTGGGCAAGTCTCTACTCTCTAGTGATCTAGCAACTCTCCAAAACTAGACGTTGATCTACATTGAGGAGTTCCCTGATCAAAGAGCTCCCTGTACTGAAGAAATAACACACCTGGACCCCAAAATAGAGCCTGTATGGGGGTGGAGACAGTGATCCTAACATATCTGGACATAGTAGAAAACACTGTTGAACTAGAAGGAAGAAATGAGAATTTGGTTGTGAACGGGCTTTGATTCAATCTGGTGCTCTGGAGGCAAAATTAATTGTGGATGTCAGTAAGAGTGCCGTAAATAAACGAGTGTCATAGGATCACAGAATCTCAGAAATGGAAGGAACGCAAAAGCTAGCTAGCTAATCCAATCTGTTCCTGAAAAGTATTCCCTCCACATCATGCTGACTGAATGGTCATCCAGACTTTAATTGAAGACCTCCAGTGATGGAGAACTTATCTTCCAAGGCAGCTCATTATGCTTCTGAAAGTAAAGTAATAAGTGCTTCCTCCCCAAAAAAGGTACTACTTACCTATAATTAGAGATGTCTATTCATTCAATTAGAATGAGTAAGCAAGTAGGTGGTGACATGAATAGAATGCTGGGCCTAGAGTCAAGAAAATTCATTTTCCTGAGTTCAAATCTGGCCTCATACACTTGCTAGCTTTGTGACGCTGAGCAGGTCACTTAACCCTGTTTGCCTCAGTTTCATCTATAAAATGAACTGGAGAAGAAAATGGCAAACTATTCCAGTATCTTTGCCAAAAAAAAACCCTAAATGGGGTCAGAAAGTGTCAGACATGACTGAAATGACTAAACAACAAAAATTCATTCAACAGCAACAATATGAGAGTAGTATGTTTACTTGTCTCTAAATATTTTTTCCTTTAAAAAACAGGAATTTTGATACTTAAGGACTAGCTGTTTATCTGAGGCAGACTATGACTACATCATTTTTTATGGATAGAGCACTGGGTTTAGAGTCAGAAGATCCTAGTTTTAAATCCTGCCCCACCACTTAATCTGCATGACCTCAGGCATTATTTAACCTCTCTGGGCCTCAATTCTTCAGCTATTAAATGATAGGATTAGATTATAAGACTTTGAAGTTTTTTCTAGCTCTAAATTTATGATCCCACAATCTTTTTATCCCTAGGGTATCATACAGCGCCTTGTACATAGTAGGTACTTAACAAATATTTGTTGTTGTTGAGGTCTAGCCTAAAGCAGCCAGCAGCTATACTCAGACAAGTCAGAATTCAGGATTTTAATAGGAATAACTTTGAGTGCTGGTCTCATTTCCATAGGGAAAAAATGACTTCCTGAGACAAGAGACCAAAACAAGCATTTGAGCTGCGGGCACAAACTGAGGGAGAACCACTGCCCTGATTGCTTTCTGGGGAGATATGTGAGCTGACAGATAGGACAGACCTATGACAGGGGAACTTTCACTGGCTGTCAGATCCTTTATAGAAACAGCAATTCATGTCAGACTAATAGTGCAGGCTGTAATTAGGTGTATTTATCCATGTACCAATGATATCTGTCTCTTGCCATCCTTAACTTGCTTTCTTCCACAAGCAAATAACATGGACAAGTTATGGGTCTTCAGAGTGCTAAGTGAAGGGTTTTGTGGTTAAAGCATTATCGTTGAATGATATAAAACAGCATTTGCATGGACCCAAGTGAATTACGAGGGCAGTGTCTATTCTGCTAGCAGGAAGCATCTCTATTTCTTGAGAGAAGGGATTAGGAAGTTGGATTCTTGGGTTCTATTCTCCCCTCTGTCTCAGATTCTCTGGAGTGGATATAAAAAATGACTGTATCTTTTTAAGATTGACTTAATGTACTGATAAAGGGACTGATAAAGGGATTAGTCCACTGCTATGCATCTTTGAGAATACTTAGATGAACTAATTAAACAGTTAAGGTAGAAAAGGCAATTTGAAATCCCTAATGAACCACTTTGAATGGAAAACCTTAAGAGCAGCTCCATCTTCTTGAAATATCTCCCTCTTTTCTTATGAAGAAACTATACAGAAAATATCACTTCGGCCTATTTTAAAAGTCTGAAATAAGAAAAAAAGTCAATTAGCTTTAATGATGCATGGAATTGTAATGCAATTGAAAGAGCACTTAGTTATAGAAGCATGGAATTCCAGAGTTACAAGAAACCTTAGAGTCACTCAGTCCAACCCTTGGATAGTCTCTAAGATGATCTTACAAATTGTGAGGACTTTTCCTTCTGGGTTTTCTTCTGTCACAGGTCTAGGAGAGAGAGGTGATCAATAATTTTAAAAGTTATCAAAATCAAGGAAAATAAGGAGTAAGAAATGATGAATTTCATGAATTCACATGTCTTTTTCAAACTCCCTTGGTCTTTACCATGCTTCTTCTTTGTTTGGTTCCATAGAATGCGGTAAGTCCCCTTCTTGCCAAGGTTGACTGTCATATTTATGTTCCATGCTTTCCTATCTCCTCTGGGACCTTCTTTCTTTGGCTATTCTTTTCTCTCCCATTTCCACTTTCTTCCCTATTGCCTTTTGGGAGATTCCTAAGAAGGCTTTATGTGAACGTACAAGTCTTTCCCAGTTCTTTGTGTAATTCTCACATTAGAAGTTCTTACATAACCCCAAGTATATAGGCCCAAGTACACGGATGTAGGGGAGGGGAGGGAAGAATTTCTCACATCTGCAACTCGTTGGCTATCTAGACACGTCACTATATAAAATGTCACCCAATGTGTCTTCACAAGCATATAAAGCTTAAGAAGGTAAAAATATATACATTAAAGAAAACAAAGATAACTCTTATTAAAGCTCTTTGAAAATATCTACACCTCAGTGAGTAACCTTTCCCAGAGAGCTTTTTAGACTCAATCACTTCTAGCCATGCATAAGATAGGGCTCCCAGCGGGCTTTACTTCTGGCAGCTCCTGAACACAGAATGCTGACTGCAGTTCTCTATGGTTCCCATCAGGTGGCGATAGTCATTGCTTCCTAACATTGTGCCACCTACAATTTCCAAAATTCCAAGCAGGTGGTATTGCCCAGTCTTTTTCCAAAGAAAAAATTCATACTGCTGTTATGGGAACCATTCTTGTAATGCAGTAGGGGAAGGATTTCAGTGTTTTACTGTCATGGCAGGAGACACAGTTTCTTCCAGCTTACTGCCAGACTGGAGTGCGTCTAGAAAGCTCAAGCCTTGTGCTATTCCTGCCAAACTCACAAAAAAGTGTCCCAAGCGTCAGATACAGATCCTATGCATCTCGTCTTTGAGCTAGTCTCCATTACTGCCACCAAGATGGGACTTCACAACTCCATAGTTTTATGTATTTTCCCTCAGACACCCCAGCATCCAGGCAGTGTATTTCCTTCCCATGTTACTTTTTTCTGACATCTTGAAACTTGACCAACACTCTTGTTTATCTTCAGTTGTCTCCCATTTAATAAGATCTTCTGGGGGCAATGGGAAGGGGTTATTCAAATTATCCAGGGTTGCTTCTTGCCACTTCTTGAAAATGTTGGGTAGTCATGCACTCTCAGATATTATCTTACCAGCAGATTAGAGGTAGGAGGAAAAAAATCAGTCTCCATTATATCTGACATATCCCCTACCTCTCTATCTTGGCACAGACTGCCTCTGTACTTTTTTACCTTCATCTTTTAGAATTTCTAGCTTTCTTCAAGGCTCAGTTCACATACTAACTCTCATAACTCTAACTCAATTTATCTTGTATTTATCTGTTTACTTATCCCCTACATTTATATTTTCAATACGAAGCATAACAGATTGCACTTGCTTTATAGGTTAAAATGAATTAAATTGAACTGAACTAAATCTGGAGAATATGTGTCCAAGAGTTTCCAATGCCAGACTTTTATGAATAGGAAAAATATTTTGATGATATATTTTGTCTCTTTGAGAATATTTTCTTACTGTAAGCTGAAATATAGGAAATGTCTGGTTTGAGAGGGAAGAGGAGATGAGCCATTTATAGCATGAGAGCCATGAAATGACGAGTCAGTAGGGTGAGAGCAAGGATAAGCATCCAATACACATTGGTTCCTAGAGTGAATATGTTGTTTTCTCATCCCAGGGAAAGTGTTTGGAGTTAGAAGCGGGACACCAAAGGGAAGAGCATATGTGGAATATTATACATCTGGAAAGAAGCCTTTTTCAGGGAATAGAACTGGGAAAGTCAGGCTTATAAAGGGAACCATGAATACTTCTGTGGTCCTTGCTTCCAGGGCCACAGAGTTCAATGTCATTCTGCAAAATAGTTAATGCAACTTAACCACAAGTCAGACTAATAGTGCAGGCTGTAATTAGGTATATTTATCCATGTACCAATGATATCTGTCTCTTGCCATCCTTAGCTTGCTTTCTTCCACAAGCAAATAACATGGACAAGTTATGGGTCTTCAGAGTGCTAAGTGAAGGGTTTCGTGGTTAAAGCATTATCATTGAATGATATAAAACAGCATTTGTATGGACCTAAGTGAATTATGAGGGCAGTATCTATTCTGCTGGTAGGAAGCATCTCTATTTCTTAAGAGAAGGTATTAGGAAGTTGGATTCTTGGGTTCTATTCTCCCCTCTGTTTCAGATTCTCTGTAGTAGATATAAAAAATGACTGCAAGGGTATGCACAGTAATCTGGCTGGGTCTATCTTTTTTGAGGTAAATCAATTAGGAAGGAAGAGGACAGGATATGCGTAGTTACCCTCATTTGACTAATTTAGTAATCCTAACATAAAAGGAAATACAGTTAACTTGGTATAACCTGATCTTGATGTTACCATGCTGGTTCTTTGAGATTATTGCTCCCTTATCTAGGCATTGACTTGCCATCTCTGTGATATTTCTTGTATTTTTCTCAGGAATTAAAGGGAAGTTTACTTTCCCGTAGTCTGAAGACTCAGTTCATCTAACTTTTTGAAAAAATTGGGACATCTGATGTTCTTCACTGTAGTTATACTTCTATTCTTTGTAATCTTTCAAATATCACTGACTAGTTCAGTAATTACATCTACCACTTCTTTCAGGTCTTAAGGATTTAATTCCCCCTGGCTAGGTGACTTGCATCCATTAAACCACCACCACCACTGCATTGATCACCATTTCCCCTCAGACCCTGATGGAGACAGCACAGGACCCTGAAACCAAGAGCCTTTGGAATGACAGTGCCTCCAAGGCCATCCACAGTCATCATCCTAGGAAGCAACTCTTGTGGAGATGCTTTCTGCAATTGCTCCTGCATGTGCTACAGCCACATTTAAGGAAGACCCAGAAAAGAATGTTGTTGCAACCAAAGTCCCTAGAACTATCAAATGGTTCAAATCAAAACCTGAACAGAAATGGCAATAAAGAAGAGTCACTGTCATCTTCTGTACCACTGTATCCTAAGGACTGACTTTCAGATGTAAACGATACGTGTTATCTTCCTCATTGGGATGTGAGCTTCTTGAAATCAAGGACTGTCTTATTTTTCTATTTGTATCGCCAACACTTAACACAGTACTTTGAACACGGCAAACACTTAATAATCGTTTCATTCAATCATTTATTCATCAAGGGCAGCTAAGCCCTCTCTTACTATCTCTTTAATTATATTGCATATCAATTACCTATTAGACATTTTTGCATAATTTAGGCAAAATTTTGAAACATACTAATAAGGAATAGTTATTCACATTTAGAAAGGCACTTGGTGATCACAAAGACTCCCTATGGTTTCATCAGAAACAGGCTATGCTGGACCAACTTAGTTACAATGTTGGTAGAAAAGAGAAATTTTGTAGTTATAGCTTCCATAGACTTGGGCAAAATATTTGAAAAAGTCTCTCATGTTATTTGAAAATATGGAAGGATATAAGCAGGGAAAATATAATCAAATCCAAAGAATAATCATTAATGGTTTAATATTAACTTTGAATGATGTCTCCAGTGGAGTGCCCCAAGGATCTGTGCTTGGTCCTGTGCTTTATCACATATTAGGAATAGATGCCTGCTTATCACATCTGTAGAGAACTCAAACCTTGGAGGAACTAGCATACTAGATAAAAGAGTGGGGATTCAGAAGTATTGTGATGAACTAAATCAAAATAAATAAACTAATATAATAATAAAATAAAAATAATCTAATAAAATGTCCTACAAATAAAGGCAAACCCTCATATTAGCATTTAAAAATTTACTTAAGTAAAAGATCGGAGAGGCATGGTTAGACAACAGTTCATTTAAAAAAAGAGCTAGAGATTTTAGTGGGCCACATGCTCAGCAGGAGTCAGTGTGATATGACAGCCCTCCACCCTCCAAAAAACCGTCATTGTAAAAAACAAAAATAAAAAATTGAATGCAATGCTATATAGCACTGAATGAAACTCAATTTCCAGGGATAAGATATTGTTTCTGCTGGGCTTAACTGCAGTCAAGTCATATTTGGGGTATTGTGGTTAGTATAAAACACCACATTTTCTGGACAGTTATCAGTTGGACAGCACTCAGAAGACAACTACATAGTAAAGGGACTTAACTTCATGCCATGTGACAATCAGTTAAAGAACTAGAGATGTTTAGCCTGAATGAGCTAAGATTTAGAGGGAGACATGGTAGTGTTTACGTGAAGGAGAATTACAAAGAAAAGGGAATAGATTAGCTCTGATTGGTCCAAGAGGGCAGAACTAGGATCTGGGTGGTGTAAGGTGTAAAGAAATGTAATTAGACTTCATATGAGAACAAGTTCCCTAACAATTAGATCTAAAGTGGAATGCATTATAGCTAGAGGTCTCCAAGTAGAGGAAAGATGAGCATTCTTTAGGCATGCTGTAGGGAGGATTCCTTTTCATGTATAGGTTGGACCGGAAGGCCTCTGAATAATAACAAGAATGTTGATAATAATAAAAAGCAAGTGGATGCAAACATATAGCTCCAAGGTTTGCAAAGTGCGTTATTTAAATGATCACATTTGATCTTCACAATCTCTCTGTGAGTTAAGGGCTGTTATTGCTTCAGTTTTACAGATAAAGAAACTGAAACTGAGAGAGGTGACTTGGCCATGATTACAAAGCTAGTCTGTGTTTGAGGTGAGATTTAAAGTCATGTTTTCCTGACTCTGAGTCCAGCAGTCTATGCACTATTCCACTAGCAAATTCCCTTCCCATCGAAAAGTCTTTGATTCTTTGAGTAGAAGAATTCAGGGATTGTAAGTTCAACATTGATTAGCTGTTGTGTCATCTAATTTGATGCTGAGCTGCGTTGATAGAGGTATCACATGAGAGGAATTGACCCCATCGTACTCTGATATAGTCACAACATTTCTGAAGTTTTATATATCTACATTTGAACATAGATTTTTAAAAGAAACATTTACAAACTTGGGTACCACCAGAGGAAAATAACCAAAATAAAAAGGAAGAAGGAATTAAGCATTTATTAAGTGCCTACTATATTCCAGGTGCTGTGCTAATTCTTTACAAATATTACCTCACTTCCCTATAAGGTGGATTAGATTATAAGGTGTTTAGATTCTAAGATTTCCTTGTCTTGCTTAGCTATCTAAGTCAGGTTGCCTGATAGAACTGAATTAAACAAGACATATTCACTAAGCTTCTATACATTGATTTGGGAGAACAAAACTTTGCTTGTTCTCATTTCACTGATCCAAAGAATTTGTTCTTTACCCAGATCACAGTAAAGGCCATAGCAAAGAGTTTCAAGGAAGCAGAAAGTTGATTTCATGAATATGCTTCAAAGGGCCATGCTAAACAACTAAGAGCAAAATGAAATCATGAATTTAATAAGTACATTTGAAGAGGAAGCTTCCATGCTTGTATGATTTTTGACTAATTGCTCAGATCATGATTCATTACCCCACCATAGCTCATGAACATATGTTAGTCATAGGCCTAAATGCAATTTGACCCTGGAGGGAGGAATGCCATCAAAGTCAAAAGTCAAAACTAGCTAAATATATTGAAAACAAAGCCAAATAAAGCTTCCCTTTATCCATGCATTACGGTGTAGCGAAAAGAGCATGGACTAGGGATCAGAAGTCATAGCTCTGATATTTATTTAGTTACATGATTTTGGGAAAAATCACTGAACCTCTATGAATCTCAAAGTTCTCATCTGTAAATAGAGAAAAAACGAACTTCCTGACTACCTCATGGGGCTGTTACGAGGGAGCATAAAGTAACCTATAAAGTGCTATATAAATGATTTATTATTATCATCAGATAGGAAGAGACTTGGCCATTGAATTAGGCTTCCTGAATATAAATGGGCTACCTGACCCACTGATTCTAATTGGGTATGAGAGAATTGTAGATTTAGAATGGCCATCAGAGATTATATAGTCAGATTCTTACCCGACTCATCAGTTTGCTTAAATATCTCCAATGAGTGGGAACCTGCTCATTTCACTTTTGGAAAGCAGACAACTCTAATTGTTAGGAAGGTTTTCCTTACACTAAACTTAAATCTTCCACCTAAAATTTCCAACCATGTGGTCATAATTTTTCCCTCTAGGTTCAAACAGAGACAAATTTAATCCCATTTCTACACGATAATCCTTCAAATCCTTAAAGGTAGCTATCATGTCCTTTCTAAATCTTTTCTTCTTCAGGCTAATCGTCTTTCAATAGTTCCTTCTGTAACATGGTTTCAGATCTTCTCACAGTCCTGCTTTCCCTCCTCTGGACACACTTCAGTTTGTCAATTTCTCTTATAAAATAGAGCATCCAGATGTGGACATATACTCTAGATGTGTTGAGACCAAAGTAGTCTTAGTAACTGAAAACCAAATAATCCAAGATTTTAAATTTTCAGTTTGCAGGTTTGCAACCTTAATTCAAAGAATTATTGCCAGTTGTCCCAAAAATCTCTATTTGTCCCATTAACTGTCATATATTTTCTTGATTTGTAGGTACCAGTAGTACTTTTTCTTGACTTATCCAGTTGCTTTTCAATCATGTCCAACTCTTCCTGACCCCATTTTTCTTGGCAAAGATACTGTAGTAGCTTGCCATTTCCTTTTCCAGCTCATTTTACAGATAAGGAAACTGAGGCAAACAAGATTAAGTGACTTGCCCAAAGTCACAGACCTAGTAAGTGTCTGAGGCTGGATGGAACTCACAAGACGAATCTTCCTGACTCCAGGCTCAGTACTTTATCCACTGTACCACCTAACTGTCATTTAGGGGTCTAAGAATGTTTTTGACATTAAAAATTACAAGCCATCACTTTAGGCAATTATTCAAATTTTCTCCATCATGCTTTTTAGCAGAGCTATTAGTAAATTACAAATAGGACTAGTTTGAGTTTCATGTTCTTTTCTTTCTCCGGTTCACCCACTGTGGCCTTGAAAGATTAGCAGCACATTTAAGGGGAAATGGCTAAAGAAGTGTGGCATAAGTAATGAGATACTATTTTGCTATAATAAAAGACAAAAAGAATGAATACAGATGCAAGGTGAAGTAAGCAGAACCAGGAAAATAATAAACACAACTACAAAAACTGGATAGAATAGCTCCACCCCAGATGATTGTGCACTCAATGTAGCCTTCAAAGTTGAGATGCAACAATATATGAATCGATTCTCTGCTGCTTGTGCTAACTTTGGCCTAAAAATTAACACCAAGAAAGCACATGTGCTCCATCAGCCATCATCACCACACCATCCATACGTGGAACCATTGGTTGCAGCAAATGGAGAAGTTCTGAATGCTGTAGATAAGTTCACTTACCTTGGTGGTGTACTTTCCAGGGATGTACACATTGATAAAGTGATTGAGGCACTCATTACCAGAACCAGCTCAGTGTTTGGGAGGCTCCAAAGGAAAGTATTGGAGAGAAGAGGTGTTAGACTGACTAGCAAACTGAAGATCTACAGAGCCATTGTGCTGACCGCATTGTTGTATGCCTGTGAAACCTGGACAGTCTACCAGGGGCATGCCAGGAGACTGAATCGCTTCCATTTGAATTGTCTTAGGAAGATTCTAAAGATCATCTGGCAGGATAAGATACCAGATACTGAGGTCCTTTCTTGAATCAAACTGCCAAGCATTCAGACTCTGCTTCAGAGAGAGCAACTCTGATGGGCTGACCATGTTGTTCGAATGCAAAACAAATGCTTGCCAAAAAAACTATTTTATGGAGAACTCACACAGGGCAAGTGCTCACATGGTGGTCAGAAGAAGTGATACAAGGACACTCTCAAGGTCTCTCTTAAGAACTTTGGGATTGATTGTGTGACATGAGAGACACAGGCACAGGACTGCTCAGCAAGGCATGCCCACATCAGAGAAGGTACTATGCTCTATGAACAAAGAGGAGTTGAAACAGCTCAAAGAAAATACAGGATGTGCAGATTTAGAGAATTCGCCCCAAATATTCACATGGACTATTTGTGCCCAACCTTTGGTACAACATTCTGAGCTTGTATTGATTGGTCTGATCAGCCATAGTTGGACACATTGAAACTTAACTTTAGCATAGTGATGTCATTTTGGTCCTCTATGAAAATGAAAGACAATAACCAACCAACTAATTCAACCTACCACTGAGATTCAGTGATACTGGCCTCTTTGCTGTTGCTCACTCATGACTTTTCATATCCTGACTCTAGGGTATTTGACTTGGCTGTCTCCCATTCCTGAGACTCTACTTCTTCACTCTACCTTCTGGATTCTTTGACTTCAGGTCTTAGCTAAAGTTCCATCATGTACAAGAAGCTTTTGCCAGTTATCCTTAACCTTTTTTGCCTTCTCACTGAAATCATCTCCAATTGATCATATATATGTATATGTATATATATATATATACATATATATATATATATTCATTGCACATAGTTCTTTGAATGTTGTTTCCATCTTTAGACTTTGGTCTCCTTGAGAGTAGAGAATTTATCTGTTTTGTTTTGCTTCTCTTTATATCTTCAGTGCTAACATAGTTCCTGGAACACAGTAGGCACTTAATAAATGCTTGTTGATGACTTGAGAGGAACAAAATAATAGAAACTGAATCCTTAGAAATTATAATGACCAAGATTGGCCTAAAAGGAGGGTTATAAGAAGGCACTCCCTCCACCTTCTTTTCAGATGTGGGAGAGTTTGATTGTGAAACACTACAAATAATGCCAAATAGTTTGACGTGTTAATTTTGCTGAACTAGTTTTTTTCTACCCTTTACTTATTCTTTGTTACAAGAGATGGCTTTCTGCAAGTGGGGAGGGAGTGCAATATATAAGGATGTAATGGCCAAAAAATAAAAAAGAACCATCTCTACCCTCAAGGCATATATTTTATATCTGTAGAGATAAACATAGGTGATACCAAAACAAAAGACAGCCATCAAAATTTACTATTTTTGAAAAGGAAGAGTCACAAGAGGCAAGTAGAAAATCATTCAGTCCCTGAATAACTGAAAGTTTGCTACAGAAGAAGTCAACTAAAATGAAAATCTTGGGATTTTGGGAAATAAAAATAGCATTGCTGTTCAATAACTTGAATAACTAAAATGATTCGAAGCCCACAAGAGAGACCTAACAAAGAGGGGAAAAAACAGTGTGGAGAGCTAGAAGATTGACACGGGGACTCCTGATAATGGCATAAAATTGTTGAGGCTTATCCATCAGCCACTTAACAAAAGTGACACAAGCAGATATATCTTAAGATAAAATGCCACTTTTCAGGACTTTCTCAGCCTAGACAGATTCTCTAAATGTGACACATAGCAAAACAATAGATATGATGCTCAAATTCAAATAATGAGTAACAGAAGCAAATACAAGTAAAACGTTGATGAGAAATGGGTGGGGTGTTTACAAGTCATCTTCTAAAGCCTATACCAGCAGCAACAAGGCTGAAACCTCTTGAACCAACATGGAGGGAAATCAGTAAAGACAGGATTCAAGTCAAATGAGAAAAACAAAACTTTGTAAGATCTGTAAGACAGATTATCTCATTTCCAAGAGGCTTCCTGAGATGATTGGCAGTGTGATTAGAACCATAAACTTAGATGAGGTTCACGTGGCTAGTCTAGATTTACTCATCAGTAAAAAGGAGGCAGTAGGACTTACACTATCTCATGAAGTTGTTGTAAGGAGGAACAATCTTCCCCTTTGCTTTGCCTACTGACCTCCCTGGCTTCCCTTAAGTCCCAACTAAAGTCCCATCTTTTACTAGAAGTCTTTCCCAACTCTGCTAAATTTTAGTGTCTGCCCTATGTTGCTTCCTATTTGTCCAGTATATAGCTTGTTTGTATACATTTGTTTATACTTTTTTGCCCCAATTATATTGTAAGCTCCTTAAGGGCAGGGACTGACTTTTTTAAAAATTTAATTAATTTATTTTTAGTTTTCAGCATTTCCACAAGATTTTAAGTTCCAGATTTTCCCCCATTTCTACCTTCCCCCCACCCCAAGATGGCATGCATTCTGACTACCCCTTCCCTCAGTCTGCCCTCCCTTCTATCATGGACCCCTTCTCTCTTATCCCCTTCCCCCTACTTTCTTGTAGGGTAAGATGGATTTCTATACCCCATTGCCTGTATATCTTATTTCCCAGTTGCATGTAAAAACAATTTTTAACATTCACTTTTAAAACTTTGAGATCCAAATTCTCTCCCTTCTTCCCTCCCCACCCACCCTCATTGAGAAGGCAAGCAGTTCAATATAGGTTATATATGTGTAGTTGTGCAAAATACTTCCATAATAGTCGTGTTGTGAAAGATTAACTATATTTCCCTCCATCCTATCCCACCCCCCATTTATTCTATTCTCTCCTTTGACCCTGTTCCTTTTCAAAAGTATTTTCTTCTGACTACCCCCTCCCCCAATCTGCCCTCCCTTCTATCATCCCCTTCCCCCATCCCATTCTGTCTCCTTTCCTGGAGGGCAGGATAGATTTCCATACCAAATTGAGTGTGTATGTTATTCCCTCCTTAAGCCAAATCTGATGAGAGTAAGGTTCACTCATTCACTCTCACCTCCCGCCTCTTTCCCTCCAATGCCTCTTTTATGTGAAGTAATTTACCCCATTATACCTCTCTCTTTCTCCTTTTCTTAATACATTACTCTCTCACCCTTTATTTTATATTTTTAGATATTATCCCTTCATATTCAACTCACCCAGTGCCCTCTGTCAATATATATATATATATATACATATATATATATACATATATATATATATATATATATATATATATACATATATACATATATATTTCTGCCTTGGAACTGTGAGGAAAATTCCCTCTCCATTGCAGCCACAAGCTCTGCCACACTAGTGCCCCTCTTCACTCATGGGCCATGCTCCTCTCCCAGTCTGGTGCAATAGACCTTTTCCTGCTGACCTTCCAGGTTGTCTTGGGCTACGAATTTATTTCACTCTGTCATTTTGTGGGTTCTGTAGCTCTAGAATTTGTTTAGAGTCATTTTTAACAGGTATTTGGAGGGCTTTGGGGGAGAGCTCAAGCAAGTCCCTGCTTTTACTCTGCCATCTTGGCTCTGCCCCCTGGAACTGTCTTTTACCTCTTTTTGTATCCCCAGGGCTTAGCACAGTGCCTAGCATGTAATAGGAGCTTAATAAATGTTGATTGATTGCTTGATCAGTTGACCGAAAGCATATCTTATAGTACTACACAAATCGGAGCTATTATTCTTGATTTATAGGATGAAGGCAATAAGGCCACATTTCTCATCATATTCTGGCATCTAGAGAACTGGAAATTAAAATTCAATTCACCAAACATTCAAGTATTTACCATGTACAAGGCAGATACATCATCGCATAGGAAACAAAAAGCTGGCTCCGAATCAAGAAGATGTTGCTACAATTTGCTCTCTGACATATTAGCTGTGAACCTATGGACAAGCCACTCAACCTCTCAATTTTTCCAGGCAATTTTCTATGACTGTAACTTGCAGAGTAGTTGCATATCAGCATTGGTAAAGATCATTTCCCCATCCAGCATTTCCTATTCCAATAAAATAATTAAAAAGGCACCAAGTTATAGGGATGCAGTGACCAAAAAATTAAGATTTAGGCCATGAGAGTTGAAGAAGTGGACAAATTTGGAAGGCCAAGGTATTTGAAGGGACATTAATGTGTTTATTGAAGTCTGTATGCACCGGGAGTCTCTGAGTATAAGGGAAAGGTTTGGAGTTGAGAAAAAGACCATGAGTGAGACTCAATTTCTTGAGAAAGGGAGAAAGAATGACTTGGAAGCCAGTAAATTGAATATTTAATGAAACAGTTAATGAAAGATAGTTAATGAAAGCACTTAATGAAAAAGGAAGAAATGAGAGAATATAGTGATTTTATATAAATATATGTACATACATACACACGTACATACATATATGTGATTATCTTAAGAACTATGTAATTGATTGTGTGACATGGGAGACATTGGCACAAGACCATCCAGCGTGGCATGCACTCATCAGAGAAGATCTGCCCTCTATGAGCAAAGTAGAGTTGAAGTAGCTCAAAAGAAACGCAAGAAGTGCAAATTTAGAGAACCCACCCCAAATGTTCACATGGACTATTTGTGTCTGACCTGTGGTAGAGCATTCTGAGCTCATATTGGTCTGGAAGGTGTGATCAGGCTGCAGCACACAACAAACAAGGAATTATTAAGAAGTCATATAAAAGATGTCTTCAAAGAACTATATGATTGAAAAGAGGAGCTGATTATTTCATGGAAGGGAAGGATAATCTATGGATGGTGGGGTTGACCCGTTGGTGACGTCAAGAGAATGCAAAGGTGTCCACCTTCCACTAGTCTATCTACTGCCTTTTGTATGATTCTCAATTTCAAATCTTCAGAGACTAGTGTTCATTGACTCATGGCCACATCACATCAAACCATATTTTCTCCAGCCTATGTAAAATAAATTTGACTAAGACCAGCATTGTCAAAGAGGCAGCATGGCATAGTGAATAAAGTGCTGGTCTTCCAGTGAGAAAGACTTGGGTTTAAATTTTGCCTCAGGTATTTACTAGCTTCCTGATCCTGGGAAAGTAATTTAACCTCACTAGGCCAGTTTCCTTATTTCTCAAATGAGTGGGTTGGACCAGATGGTTCTCTAAAGACTTTTTTAGCTCTAAATCTATGATCCTGTAATCCATAAAGATCCAGGCTATATACCTAAGGATCAAATCCCAAGCAAGATTCTACTTAATTAAAAGGCTAACAGATCTGAAATCAAAGATCAACAATCAGAAAAACATATATAACGTCTTGACACCTCACAACTAAAAGCTAGAAAGCCCAAATCAGAGAATGAGACATGGGAGCCAGACAGCACCCCAGGAATATGGTAGAAAAGAAATGGACAGTTGGACTTGTGTTGTCTCTGTTCATTGACCGAGCACATGCCTTCTGGTGAACTGGCACATATCAAGGGACCAAAGGCAGCCACATCTCACCATATCTCACCTAGGACAGGCCTGGTATGAAATGGGTATCCTCGTAAGTGTCACTAAATAAAAACAGAATCTAGGACCTGTATGTGTGTGCACGGTGTGTTTCTCTGCTACAGAGAGCAATGTTTTGCTATTAAGTAGATCTTGAAAATATAACTAGCCTAGAGCCAGACACACTACTTTACTCTTCTACCAGAGTTATCTTAGGCCTTATTGTTCTAACCTCCATCTACCCCTCTCTACCACCAGGCACACTAACCCCACCAAGCCTAGGGTCCTAGGCTCCAGATAAGCAAGAATTTTCCTTCTCTATCTTGGACTCACACCAAGCATGGTACTTTCCTGATCTTTTCCACTGATGTCATTCCTTTTCCCTTCTCATATTTCTTTCCTCTCAGTTTCCACTTCTCCCCCTCAGAATAGTAATCAAATCAGCAGCATTATTCCTGGGAATGACAAATCATCAGTTGCCTTATGGCTGCATTCACTATCCCCTTGACTTTCCAGGCCAAAATAATCCTTCCAGACCACAATTACCCTCTATATGTTATCTTCCCCTATTAAAACTTTTTGCGAGTAGAGGTTGTCTGCCTTTGGAATTTTTTCTACGGTGCTGAGCACAAAACCTGGCTCATAGGAAGTGCCTAATACTTTTTCATTCATTCATTCAAAGTAGGAACACTGGTCACCTCATTCACTTTTGTAGAAATTAATAAAATGCTTGCCCATCATCTAGGTGCTATGAACTAGACCAAGGGTGGGGAACTTGTGGGCTTGAGGCCACATGTGGCCTTCTAAGTCAAGTATGGGGCACCTGCAACCTCAAGGCCACATGTGGCCCTCTAGTTCCTCAAGTGCAGCCCTTTGACTGAATCTAAACTTCACAGAACAAATCTCCTTAACAAAATGATTTGTTCTGTAAAACTTGGACTCAGTCAAAAGGACGCACCCAGGGACCTAGAACAGGGGTGGGGAACCTGCATCGTAACCAATGACTCATAAATAAAAGCTCCAGGTTAACAAATGCTGGGTTCAATCCTAGGGGGTTCTCATAAATCACTCTTTTTGGCTCATGCTTCCATTTGTGGTTTTCTTTTGGAGCATTAGGTTGCCTTGAGGCTGCAGGTTCCCCACCCCTGTTTTAGATCCTTGGGTGTGGCCTTTTAACTGAGTCAGAGTTTTACAGAACAAATCCTTTTATTAAGGGGATTTATTCTGTGAAATTTGGATTCAGTCAAAGGGAGGCACCTGAAGACCTAGAGGGCCACATGTGGCCTTGAATCCTCGGGTTCTCCACCCCTGATAGACTCTGACCAGCCCCAAGCACTTGGCTAATATGATGCTCTCCACCTGCTATAGGTAATCATTTGCAGAAATATAAGTCCACTGAATTTTTTCCATTTTGTTACATAATGTGCCACACTTTTCCTACTCAATTTACTTCAACAAATTTTTATTATGATGTGCCAAGTAGTGTGCTACATACTAGGGTCTAAAGACAAAAACCAGACAATCTCTTGCTACTGCAGGAAGAAAACATGAACACAGATAATTTGATGATGGAGAACCCCAGTTACTGAGTGGTCAGAGAAGACTTTGGGGAGGAGGTAGCACCTGAGCTCAATTTTGGAGAAAGCTAAAGATTCTAAGGAGCTGGAGTGATGAGGGAATGAATTTCAGGCATGGGGATGGGGGAGTTCTCAGAGGCAAAAGATGGAATGTTAAGTTTAGGAAACAGCCAGCAGCCCAGCTTAGCAAGAATGTAGTACAAGAAGAGAAATAATGTGGGGGAAAAGGTAGAAAGGTAGCCCAAAGCAAGATAGAAAAGAGCCTTAAACATGATTTATGCATGCATTTTATATAAGAGGCAACAGGGAGCCCCTGGTGGTATATCATTTTGATTGCCTACCCTCTGTCAGTAGCAAACAGTACTTAGTTAATTAGTTGTCATGCATCCCAAATGGTAAAAAGGAAATTCCAAGAAGAAAGGAAAGCACTGTTTGGAACTGTGTCCTGCAGTTATTTAAACTTCTTTTTAAGTGGTCCATCTTTCTTACTCTGCATAATTATCGCCAAACTAATCCCTGTCCATTGCATCTTTAATGTATATTTTATGACTGTTGGGAAAACTAATGACACTTCAGCCAAAGTTAAATGTTTGTGCATGCTCTGTGCAAAGCTATCCACATCCTTAGGCTGACAGCTCATCTGTTACATGCACTGAATGAATAATAAGGGTCCTTGAATTTGTTATTAGGTTTTAAAGGCTTCAGTTCACATTGGGTAAACAAAGGTTGTATTTTCATGATTCTTCTCAGATTTGGTTCTATCTCTTTGCTTGTTTTCTAGGAAAGTTGCCATTGGACTTTGAAAAAGTAGTGCTTTAAAGAAAATATACATTTACCATGAAGAGAAATACTTTTTTGCTTCATTCCATGAAGACACAGGCATTAAGAAGAGCTCACCAATGAGCCCAGGATATATATGGCAGGCAAGGTGTTTTGCTGAGCCTTGAGGGTATTAAATAAATCATTAGCCTTAATGTATGCTTATGTACCATACCAGGAAACCAAATCAAAGTTCTGAACTAGAGCTGGCAATCTCCTGGGCATTACTGTGCAAAGCATAAACATTGAATCCATAGCAGAGAGACAGACACTTAAGCTGTTCTGTGAATTAGAATATGGCTTACCCCTGTGTCTGCCCTCAAAACCGTGAATGAGGCTTATTAAGCCTTTCCAATTTATCAGAACTAATAGTCATCTTCAGTTTATGATGCCTTTAGTCAGCCATGAAAATTAACCTGAGACATGGACTTAGAAGAAATCAGACCATGGACAAGTATAAATGTTAATCAACATGGAAACTGTGACTCATCATTCTGATTCTTCAGTTCTTCAGGCCGTTGATGCTCATGGCCAGAGTTACTAACTTCTTAAGAGGGAAGGAATAGACTTCAAAGTGGCCATGGAGAATCGGAGGAAATGGATCAATGCAAACAAGATGCATCTCAGCAAGAGTTCAAAGGCATACCCTTAGGACCAAGTGTGCAAGATGGGGCAAGACCACACAGGCCTAAATGTAGCAGTAAGGTAGAGTTCAGTACCTAACTCAGATGTCCTCAATCATGGAATGTGCAAACCTTCTTGTATTTCTTGGGCTAGAAAAAATAAGCTCAAAAAGCTTGAAACCATGTAAATGCCTTGGTTTCTGGATAAATTTAGGGGCTGGCGAGGGTTTCGGATTGTTGTGGAGCCTACTCAGATATGGCTCAAGAAGTTCTGAAATCATGTGAAGTAATCCAAGATCACTGGCCAGCTTGAGGACCTCTCCCAGGGGTATGGTTCCTGGTGGAGGACAAGAATCCCTCTACCACCCACTTCAAGTAAAGATCCCAGCTCCTGAAGTTCTTTAGAATGGATGTAAACTCCAGGGATTTAATGAGACAGGGAAAGAATAAAAGATATCAGAGGATACTCTGAGTGCACCTATCTATTATTTCTCCTGGATAGTGTGACACCCTAGTGTTCCAGGAATTCACTTGCAACCACTGCATTAGCACATGTCAGGTTGTCAGGCAAGCTTCCAGGGATCCTGCTGTCATCCTGGGATCTGATGTTTGGTCAGGCTTTTTACCTTATTTGGGCCTTATGTTAGTTCTAATCTTGGTTCCTTTTTCTTCCCTGACAGATCTATAGAGAAGAAGGATGGGACATTCATATTACTATATTATCAGAAACAAATAGCTAGAAATCAATGCAAAAGAATTACATGTCAATTTTTATGGTAACTCTATTTTTCCACTCCTGGCAGGAGAGCACTATGGAAATACAATGCAAAGTCATAACTGAAGATGGATTAAAAGTTTGCAATGTCAGATTGGAAAGAGATCATTCTTGAGATTATCTAATCCAACCCCTTCATTCTACAGATGAAAAAAAACTGAAGACTAAATAGAGAATGTGCCTGGTCACACTGTGAGTCAATTCCACAGCTAAGACTTTAGTCCAGGGCTTTTTCTACTCCTCTACTATGGTTCTCTCTTCCAACTCTAAGTGGAATGGATGAATAGTCTGAGTTCTGTCAGAAGGAACATTGCCCCTACAAAATTTTCAGCTGTACCAGCACCTTTGGAAATAGGTCAGCCAAAGTATACCATCAAGATGCAGATCAGCCCATAGATAACAGGATAGATAGTAATTCTTTCTTTCTTCCTCTCTAGCTATTAAAGATTGTATAAATGTGACCAATGACTCATAAACAAAAGCCCCAGGTTAACATACATTGGGTTGAATCCTAGGGGATTCCCATAAAGCATTCTCTTTGACTCATGCTTCCATTTGTGGTTTTCTTTTGGAACATTAGAATTTGGCCCAGGTCTCCCCAACAAAAGGGAAAGGGACCTTCTGCCCCCATATAAACACTCAGGTAAACAATATGATACCCTACCTATTACTCCAATTGAAGTGAAAAGTACCTATCCTTCTGACTTAAGTAATGTGGTTTAGTAGGAAGAACACAGAAATGGAAGTCAAGAAGACCCATCTTGGGCTCTTCTACTTTTCAGCTAAATGTCCTTGGGTAGTCATGACTTCTCAGAGACTCAGTTCCCTCTAGAAAATACTATACTATGATATTAAGTTGGCTCCATAGCCAGAAAGTTCCACCTCTGACTCTGTGACCTTGGGCAATTCTCAGGCTATAAGGTGCTGAGAAGGTAACAACCTGCATTAATAGAAAAAGTTTTCTCGTCTGTGAGTTCCAGTCCTTATCTTACATTAATAACTATTCTATCTCCTAGCCTCAAAACACCATATAAATGTGACTCTGGCTGTTATATAAATGAAAATCTGCCTGTTCTTATAGTTAGATACCTGTCTGTGCCTCAGTCCTTCATGTACAAAGAAACGGAAGCAGCAGGAATCTGGGCATTTGTTTTCTAAAGCATCTCTCTAGGCTCCAGTTTGAGGAAGGGATGTGCAAATTGAATAATCCATTTCCCCCCAAGCATGAGTGTTAGGACTATTTGTGCAGTTGAATATTTCCCCCCAAACCCTCAGGCAAAATCTCTAGAGTCCTGCTGTCTCTTGCCAAGCCGAAGATCAAAGTTTCCATATGACACATGGCAGTGGATAAACATTGCCCTTCCTGTCCTGCACTTTTCTATTTCTGGTCTTTTACCGGCCTAGAGGAACAGTTCCTTAGTTTGCTGACTATTCCTCTCTTTCTTGAAACTCAATTTCTTTCCCAGCCATTATTCAGGCAAGGGCAGGAGGTCTACTTTTAACTGCAGTCTGGTGTTTAGATGGAAACCACTCTGCCTTTAAAACTGCTTATAGGCAGCCAGGGCACTGGGCTCAAGCGGCTGATTTTCAGTCTATTTGCACCCTATGTCACTTTGCTCTTGGTGTCCAGACATCCCTTATGAGAACATCCTTGGACTAAGATGGAGTCTCCATATCCTGCTATGTAAAATGGGGTTGCTTCATCTGGATTTGGCTCATACAAAGGAAAAATAAAGTGATACTTACAAATCCCTCATGTGAGGTATCCATTAAAATAAAATAATGGACTTAGGGAATAGGGGATAACTTTCAATTAAAGCATTCATGGGATTTTTCTTGTTTTCATGTATTATTTATTGATGTCTATAGTAGCAACTTACATCCCTACAGTCAAACCTTACCTAAGTTTGTTAGTAGTGAGAAGACAGGAGCTAAAAAAGAGATTGGGATTGGGAGAATAGGAAAGAAGTGTCAGTGGATCCAATGGAAAGGAGAGTAGATTTGGAATTAGAAAAGAACTGGGCTTGAATCTTAGCTCTCACATCTTCTATATGAAAGATAGAAACACAATCTCTGGGCTTCAGTTTCCTCACCTGTAAAATGAAGGGATGGTACTAGATGATCCGTAAGTTCCCTTCCGGGTATGATTCCATGATCCTTTGAACTTTACTGTGGAGCATGGTGCTAACTGATGTGATATCAGACAGCAGTTAATTCCAGAGGAAAGATGTTTTCAGTGGACAATTTGAAAAATAATAAATTTCTGTAATTAGACTAATAATTGACATTTATTCGATAATCTAAGGTTTGCAAAGATCCTTATACACCTTTAAAGTTAGCTAAACACTTGTCTATCTATACAACATCCAGTTGCATAGAAGATCTCATTTTAGCATCACAAAAACCCTGTGAGGTAGGTACTGGTGGTATTGCACATGAAGAAACTGAGGCTCGGAGAAGTCATGTGACTTTTGTTGTTGTTGTTCAGTCCTTTCAGTCCTATCTAACTCTTCGGACCATGTTTGGCGTTTTCTTGGTAAAGATATTGGAGTGGTTTGCCACTTCCTTTTCCAGCTCATTTTACAGATTAGAACTGAGGCAAAGAGGGTTAAGTGACTTGCCCAAGGTCACACAGCTAGTAAGTGTTTGAGGCCAGATTTGAACTCAGGAAGATGAATCTTCTTGACACCAGGCTTGGCACTTTATCCACTGTGCCACCTCACTGCCCATTTCCATAGTTACATACCCAGTAAGTGTCAGAGATAGGATTTAAACTCAGATCTTCCCTGACCTAAAGTCCACCAATATGAACTACAGAACAGTGAATTTTACAATTTACAGTGAATTTTACAATATCACAATGGGATCCGGTGATCCTGTACTAATGATGCTAAATGGTACTGGACATGGCAACTTTATACAAAGCATGCCTGTGCAGAATTTTATGGTTTATAAAATACAATCTAACCACAAACATAAGCTAAGCACCTATTTTAGGTAAAGCCTATGCTTGGCTCATAAAAGGTAAGTAAGATATAGGCTCTGCCTTCCAAGAGCTGAAGTTTACATACCCGTTGTCTCATTTGATCCACCTACCTTGAAACTTCTAATCATAACTTCTATAACAAATCTAATCACTCTTCCACAGGGCAGTCCTTTAAATACTTGAAGACAAAGCCATCTTTCGACCTAAGTAAATATTACCAGGTCATTTAACTAATCTTGTAAGGTATCATACTGGTTATCTGTTTCTGAATGTGTCCTAGCTTGTCAACGTCCTTCTTAAAAAATGGTGCCCACATGTATAATCTATAACAAATTGCTTGCATTCTCAGGGGGGAAAAGGAGGGAAGGAAAGAGGGAGAGAATTCGGAACTCAAAATGAAAACATTATAATTTTTTGTTTACATGTAATTGAGAAAAATAATTAAAAAATAAAATGTGGTGCCCAGAAGCCAACACAATCTTCTAGATGGGCTTTGATGATGGCAGTGTATGGTGGGCCTCTTTCTTGACACTTTTTCAGGTAGTCTAAGATCATATTAGATCTTTTAGCTACCATGTGCATATCATGTTGACTCAGTCAACTTGTAGTCTATTAAAACTCTTACGTCTTTTTCACATGAACAATTATATATTTATACCTTTCCTTCTCAGTATTTGTACAGTTGGTTTGTTTTAAATGAAGTGAACATTTTCCCTGTTAAATTTTATCTTGTCAGTTTCAGTCCACCATTCCAAGCAATCATGATCTTTTTGAATCTTAGTTCCAACATTTCTGCAAGGGGAAGATCTAGGCCCAAATCCTGCCTCAGAAACTCCCTATATCATCTTGAAGAAGTCACTTTAACCCCCAGGCCTCAGTTTCCTCATCCATGAAATGAGGTAGCTGTTCTAGATTATCTCTGAGGTCCCTTCCAATCCTGTATCTATGATCCTGTGACACTCTTATATTCAGGTTATCTTCATATTTAAAACTTGGCATAAAAACATGTCAGCTACATTTTCATTCAAATCATTGATAAAAATGTTCAATAGCACAGGGTCAAGAATGAATTCTTGGGTAATACATTAGAGGCCTCCCTGTCAGTGGAGCTCAATCAATTAACTCTCTGAGTCCAATTGCCCAACCTTACCTGATTGTGAAAACACCTATCCCAGGTTTTTTATCTTTTCCATAAAAAAGCCATGAGAGATTTTGCTGTTATCCAAATGTGCCTTATCTATAGCATTTCCCCGAACTATTAGCCTAGTGATCCTGATAACATAGAACTAGGTGCCACTGTACGGCTTGGTTGTATAATGGAAGGAGGAAACTAACTCTTTCTTCTTTTGCAGCACCCACCCTTCCCATGGGGGCATCACTTGGCTTTTCAAGCCACTCCCTTTTTCATCTCATTTGAAGAGGAGTCTAAAAGAGAGAAAAGGGCAAGGTCCTGTGATTGGAATATGGTTGAGTGGGAAGAGAAGAGCAAGAGAACAGAAGCACAGAGCACTGATACAGAGTACATACTCATTCTATAGTTTTCTTTTTTATAAAGAGTTAAACAGGGAAATCACATTTTGCTGAAAGGTACCAAAGGCAATGAATTAATTTCAATACTTCACATACATGAATTGAATAACAGGGTTGAAAAAGGCTTCATCATAAAGAAATAAGAGCACCAAGAAAGAAATTACTTTTCAGATATCTATATAGGGAAAGAGTTCCCCTCAGGGGATCTATTCCCAAGGGATATAGAGGATCACAGAAGAAAAAAATGACTAGTTTTGATGATATAAAATCAAAAAGGTTTTATCCAAAAATATCCAAGCCAGCAAAAACTAAAAGAGAAACAGTTAACTGGGGAAAATCTTTAAATTAAATTTTTCTGATAAAAGTCTAATTTCCAAGATATATAAGGAACTGATTTAAACTTATATGAATAAGTGCCATTATCCAAATGGCAGATGATCAAAGGATATGAACAAGCAGTTCTCAAGGGAAGAATTCCAAGCTTTTCACACACATACAAAAATGGTCCAAAACATTATTAATTACAGAAATGCCTATTAAAATATCTCTTATGTTCTACCTCCCACCCACAAGATTAGCAAAGCCAATAAAAAAGGAAAATGGCAAATGTTAAAGGGGCTATAGGAAAACAAGCCCATTGATGTGCTATGAACAGAGCTGTAAATTGGCATGACTATTCTGGAAAGCAATTTGGAACTTCACCTCCAAAGTTACTAAATTGTACATATTCTTTGATCCAGGAATGCCACTACTAGGACTATACCACTAAAGATGTCAGAGAAAAATCAAAAGGACCCATATGCACAAAAATAATTTATAGCAGGGTGTGTGTGTGTGTGTGTGTGTTTGTGTGTGCGTGCGTATAACTGGAAACAAAAGGGATGCCCATTAACTGGTGAGTGGCTGAACGAATTATGGTATATAAGTGTAACAGAATGCTATTGTTCTATAAGAAATGATGAAAGATATAGTTTTAGAGAAACCTGGAAAGACTTCTATAAACTTGTTACAGAATTAAGGGGGCAGAACCAGGAGAACAATTTTTAACATAATATCAATGTAATAAAAGTTAACAATTTTTAAAGACTTCAGAAGCCTGATCAGTGCAGAGATCAACAATGATTCCAGAGGACAGATGATGCAGAACACTGCCTATCTCCTGACAGAGAGGTGATGGTCTCATATGCAGAATGAGACGTAGGTTTTGGATGTGAACAATATGGGAATTTTTTGTTTTGCTTGACTATATTTGTTAGGTGGGTTTTGTTTTTGTTTTACCAATGTGTATAATTGGGGGTGGGGGGAGATAAGGTTTCTTGAGAACAGGGACTGTTTTTTTTCTTTGTTTTCCTAACACTTAGCCCAGTGCCTGGCATATAGTAAGTCAATGCTTATTGACTGACTGACTCACTGATTTGCATAGCATACGCTAAGACTGCAACAGTCGGTCCTTAGCACAGAAGTTGGAATTGTGAGGCTTCATTTTCAACCCCAGATTCAAAGAAAACCTGAAGATCAGGTTACATAAACCAAAGGGCATAACTTTGATGCAGAATTTGACCTGGACATGCATTAGTGAAGACTTACCACCACTGGAAACGTTTCCCCCTTTTCTTCCCTCCTTACTCTTCATCCATATTAAGGGTCACCCAAAATCCACCTGTGCTTTACTGCTCATATGACTGAGATGAGATGGGGGTAACCAGCTTTCTTCTTTCCATCTCACCAGACCTCGCCATCTATACTGACACTGAACTCTAATGATCGGGCAGTGGATGGAGTGCTGGGCCTGGAATCAGGAAGACGTGAGTTCAAATTGCAGCCTCAGATACTGGTGTAGTTGTGTGCTCTTGGACAAGCCACTTAACCTCTGTTTGCCTTGCTTTCCTCATCTGTAAAGTGGGAATAATAATGCACCTATCTCCCAAGGATGTTGTAAACATAAAATGAGATAATATTTGTAGATCACTTAGCATCATACTTGATACAACCAGAAAGGACTTCCATTGCTCTCTCTTCTCTTTCCTCTTCTTGGAAGTAGAAAGGACATGTGTTCTGTGCAAGACACAATCCTGTACAATGTATAAGCCTGATAGTGTACGAGTCATTTCTAGCATCCATCTCAAAAGGCTAGTTGGAAATTTAGGGATTGAAATTGATTATTTTTCTGGGATAGCACTTTAGAAAGCTGGATGCAATTCAGGTATAATCCAATTTCATTCCTGCTGTGATTAAGTGGATTTTTTGGCACATAATAATTAAAAATAGATTTTCCCATCCATGGGAGATATTTTGATATTTGGTCCCACTCTTCATGACCTCATTTGGGGTTTTCATGGCAAAGTTATGGGAGTGGTTTGCCATTTTCTTCTCCAGTGTGTATGGGTGTGTTTTATTAAGAAAGAAGAGGGAAGATTAATGCATTAATATGCTCTATTGCATAGGTAGCATAGTAGATAGAGTGCTGGCCCTGGAGTCAGGAAAACTCATCTTCCTGAGTTCAAATCTGGCCTCAGACACTTACTAGTTGTGTGACCCTGGGCAAGTTAATTCACTCTATTTGCCTCAGTTTCTTCATCTGTAAAAAAGATCTGGAGGAGAAAATGGCAAGTCACACCAGTGTCTTTGCCAAGAAAACCTCAAAAGGGGTTACAAAGAGGTGGACATGACTGAAAAACAATTCAACATTGACAATCATTAAATATCTAATATCTTAAGGGTTTCTGGGACTAATTCTGAAAGCAAAGTTGCTAACTTATTTTGGAGAGTCAAGAACACCTACCAGATCAAGAAAGTCCCAATAACATTTTCTGCCAGGCTCAATTGGACTCACTCTAAAGGCAGATAAGTGGCAGAATAGATAAAGAGTGCCATGTCTGGAGTCAGGAAGACTTGAGTACAAATAGAACCTCAGACACTTACTAGCTATGTAACCCTGGGCAAGTCCCTTAATCTCTGTCTACCGGTTTCTTCAGCTGTAAAATGCAGATAATAATGATAATAGCACCTACCTCGTAAGGTTGTCATGAGAATTAAATGTAAATGTCTTAATACAGTGCCTAGCACATGATAGACACTTAAGAAATGACTGTTCCCTCTCCTGGCTCTGTTCCTTCCACATAGAAAAGCTCTTAACGCTTCTTCATCATTAAAATAATCTTCCACTGACTTAACTATCCCCTCCATCTACACATATCTCTTCTTCCTTCACTGCCACATTTTTAAAAGAGTGGCTGATACACAATACTTCTATTGGCTTCATCATTTCTCAACCCCTTATAACCTAACTTTAGTCTCTACTACTTTATTGACTTTTTTCCTAAAAGATTACCAAAGAACTCCTAATCACCAAAATCAAAGACCTTTTCTTAGGTCTCATTTTCCTTCACAACATTCATAGCATCATAAATCCTTAGAATTGTAAGGGACCACATACTTCAACTAGCACTTGAATAAATCCCCTCTGTAACATACCTGCCAAGTAGTCTTGCAACCTTTTCTTGAAGACCTTCATGAAGGGAGAAACAATTCTCTCCAGAGCCATCCTATTTTGCTTTTGAATAGCTCTAATTGTTAAAATGTTTGTCTTTATATAAAATCAAAATTTGCCTTTTTGCAATTGCCAGCCATCGGTCTTAGTTCTATGCTCTGAGGCCAAGCAGAAGGAGTCAAATTCTTCCACATGACTGCCCATCACATATGTAAAGATAACTATGATGACCTCCTGAGTCTTCTCTTTTTTAGGCTAATCATCTCCAATCTTCATATGACATGAACACGAGGCCCTTCACCTTCTTGGTTATCTTCCTCTGGACATTCTCCAGCTCATCATTGTCTTTCCTAAAACAATGAAATACTCCTCTCCTCATGTAGTCTGACCAAGGCAGAATACAGTGCTACTATCCCTTCTATAGGCCTGAGTTTAAAGCCTCTTAACATAGTTTTATGTGGCACTAGCTTTCTTGTCCACCATATCACACTGTTGGCTCACAGTAAATTTGCAGTTCCAAATCTTTGTCATATACATTGACTGACTATGTCTCCTATACTTTTTGTACGTTAGAAGTTGACTTTTAGCTCTCACGTAAGATTCTATGTTTTTCCCCATTAAAATTTCATCTTTGTCTCAATTTCTAACTTGTCACGATCTTTTTGAATCCTGACTCAATCATCCCATTCATTAGCTATCTATCTCAGTTTTGTCAACCACTATTACCCCACCCACTCACCTGTGCTTGAAAACTCTGTGTAAGCTGTTGCTCCTCATTGTCCCTCACTTTCATCCTACATCTAGTCAATTTGTTATGTCTTCTCCTTTTTTTTCTCTTAACATTCTCTCTTCCCTCAGCTTCCATGACTGAACACTTTGGTTCTCCTTCTACATCTCTGATTTTGGCTTCTCTGTCACTTGTTCTGGTCTCTCTTTTTACTATTCTTCCCCCACACGCCGCCTTCTATGCAAGTATACTGTTAGGCACTCTCTTTTATAAATAATAAATAGGTAATACTCGTGCTGTGTTTTAAAGTTTGCAGAGAATTTGACGAAGATTATCTCATTTTACTCTCTCAAAAGCCCTGAAAGGCAGATGTTATCATTTCCCCCATTTTACATATGAGGAAACTGAGGCAAGCAGAGGATAAGTAATTTTCCTAGTCACACAACTAGTGAGTGTCTGAGGCCAGATTAGAACTCAACTCTTCCTGACTCCAGGTCCAACACTCCAGCCACTGTGTCACCCCAAATTCTTTCTTTTGTCAACATTATCTAGTCCTAACGTTTCAACTATGACCTCTAAGAATATGACTCCAAAATATATGAGCTCCAGATTTATATTTCCAATTGCCTACTAGACATCTTCACCTGGATGTTCCACCGAAGCCTCAAACTCTACATATCCAAAGCTGATTGCTCCCCCTGATTTCCCCATTTCTGTTTATGGCACAGTCACCCTCTGAGTCACTCATTCTTAAAAACTCTGAACCACCTCTTACTCTTCTCTCTCTTTCTTCCTCCTCATCTATTGAGTATGTCAGTTCTATTTCCATACTGTTTCTCACTGCCAAATCGTTCCTCTCCATGAGCACTGCCAACCACCCTAGTTCTAGCTATTATCATCTCTTGTTTGAATTATAATAGGCTCCCGACTGGTTCCTCACATTTAATGAGCATTTTGTAAATCTTAAAGCACTATGTAAATGCTAGCTATCATTCCTAATAATAATAATTATTATTCCCACTACTAATAATAATCCAGGCCACTAATTCATAAGAGCCCCTAGCAATGCTCTGCTTTACTTCTGACTCCACTCTGTGGACTCTTTTTCCTCCACCTTGCCAGTAGCCTACCCTTCTACTTCCCCTTTCCTGTACCACTTTATATGCAGTCTTTCCTCATTAGAATGTAAACCCCTTGAAGCCTGGCCTGTATTATTACAATCACATCCCTAGTGCTTAGAATAGTGTCTGGCTCATAGTAAGCCTTAAGAAATGCTCTATTGATCTCCCTTCACACCACTTCTAGATTGATCTAATACTTTTTTTTTCCAAGTCATTTCCTTACTCAGAAATCCTCATTGGTTATGGAATTCCAAACTCCTGATACTGAAATTCAAGGGCATCTAGAATCTCTTTCTAACCTTTGCTCCTTCTACACCCCTTCTCTCCTCCTATACTCCAGGATTTGTCCTAGCCCTTACAGAATTTCAAGCTGCCTGTTGTCCCTTATCTCTTTTCTGTTTCACAAACTCCTTAAGTTAAAACAACAGCTATCCATACACTTTGCCTCAACTTTCTTTCCTCCCATTTACTTGAACCAGGGTCTTACCTCTGGCCAGCTTTCTATCTGTTCTTCCACATAGTAGGCTCAAAGAACAGTTGTGGAATGAATTTGACCAAGTAGCAAGAGTTAAAAGGGACCTGTGATTCGGTTTCTCACTGCTTTGTTGATGGTACAATTTAATTATTATCTTGTATTTCCATCACCCCCTTTCATTTTGTTTAATTGTTCATGTATCTTTAAACATGAAGCGTATGCTTCACATACATAAGGCATTCTTGGGACAGTGACTATTGTCCTTATTCATTCACAAACCAGTTTTTCTTTTCTTTTTTTTAAGAGATGAAAAGCTTACCAGTGCAGTGGTGGTTTCAATCGGGGTTGTGGATACCTAGCTGGATTGGAAGCATTGATCTCTGCTGTGCCCTTTTCGAGTTCTATTTCAAGGTTATGGCGCAGCTCCATTAATAGGACAGTACAAAGGCCGCTGAATCCAGCTCTGGGGGAAGCAGCTTCATTTATCACATTCATAAATAACAAATAGAGATAGATGAGTAGGACCCAGCTCCTGGGCAAAGGGAGCAGTGCCATTAACCCTCTCCCTGTTGAAAGCCTCTTTATCCTCTCCTTCCCTGCCCACCACCCCCCTCCCCTTCAAAAAATTTCCTCCATATTTGCTAGTGAGGTGTTGACTTTGCAAGGCAAATATTGACCCTGGCTGCCCGTTGGCTTTTTCATTAAAAGCTTCAACTCCCAGACACATATTCTTTTCTTAATGACTTTGCCTAAACTTTTAACCTCCCCCTACCTCTTTGGAAATTGGAGAAAAGACCATGTCAGTGCTCTCTGTGAATCACCTTCTTCCTTTGGAGGGCACTACATCAAGCAGGCCAGGTGGAAGATACCTCATCTTTGAGAAGCTTCCCAAGAGGCTAAGGGGTGCCAGGGCAGCAGGTAGGAGTCACCGAAAGGAGCTCAGCCTCTACCCCCAAGAGCAATCAGCAGCTCCACAGCAGGTAGGCCTTGGGGGATCTCAGCCCAGTAGCTTAGGCAGGGCTCTGGGTCAAGACAGCAAACTCTCTCAGAGGCTTCTGAGACAAACAGTGGGGTACAGCCAGGAAGGAGGAAGAGCATCAAACCAGTCCCTAACTCCCAGGGCTCTAAATCAAATCAGCTGCTGAACTGTCCTCTCCTATCCCTTCTCCTCCTTCCCCATTTTCTCTAGGGAAAAGGACAGCATTTTTAAAAAAATAAAAACAGAAATCCAACACCACAGGCAACCTATCCTTAAAGACAGATGAAAAAGAGAAAGGGAGAAAATTTTTGTTATTATTAGGTAGCCTTGAGAAGGGGGTGGGGTTGAGAGAGAAGAAGAGAAAACTTTCCCCCACATTTGAGTTTTGAAAATACTCATTCAAATGAGGAGAACCAGGAGAACATTACACACATTAACAGGAGCATTGCGATGACCAACTTTGATATACTTAGCTCCTCTCACTAATGCAATGATCTAAGACAACTCCAAAAGACTAAAGATGGAAAATGCTATCCATATCCAGAGAAAGAACTATGGAGCCTGAATGCAAATCGAAGCATACTATTTTCTCCCTTTTTTGCTTTTTGTTTTGTCTTTCTCATGGTTATTCCTTTTGGTTCTGATTCTTCTTTGCAACATAACTAATGTGGAAATGTGTTTAGTATTATCGTACATGTATGGCCTACATCAGATTGCATGCCATTTTAGAGAGGGGAGATAGGAGGGAGGGGGGAAATTTAGAACTCAAAATTTTGTAAAAGTAAATGTTGAAAACTAAAAATAAATGAATGAAAATTTGAAAAATAAATAAATGGAGGTAGGTTAGAACTGTAAAAAAAAAAAGAAAAGAAAAAGAAAATACTCATTCAAAACAACTTTATGGTATTTTATTCTCGCCTTCCCTTCAGCTTTCCCTTTCCATAAATTCCTACAGCACCCAGGTCTTTCAAATCTTGTCCTCAGATCCTTTTTCCCTTAAGCAGTGATGGCTCACTCCTACAATTAATCTCCAAGGCTGTTAGGTGACCTTTCCATCCCCCTCTCAATCCCCCCCCTAATCTCCCAAGGAGGGAACCCACTGTGCCCTGCTGCTAAGTATTGTAGACCTGAAAGTTTGGTTAAAGGAGGCAAACAGGCTAGGTGATACATAATTAATATTGTTTATTCCCTTAAAGCTAGCGGATACATGATCATGGAATCAGAAGCAAACTTCTGATTGACTGAAAGAAGAAAGACGAGGTTTAAGTAACAATCTCAACTCCAGTTTATGGTATACATATCATAAGAAAGGAAGTTTCTTAGTTGAATGAGTCAATTGACAAGGTAGTGTCAGAGATTATGATCCCAAGACACAAATGTATCAAGATACAAGAAATCCCACTGTTCTGGTTGCAGACATCCTGTCACCACAGAAAAGGTACCATTTGTCAATCTTAGAAGTTGCTGAGACAGGAAAGGGCATTTTAGAGTAGAGAAAAGCAGTTTGGATGATTAATTCAGGCTTTGGATATTATTGGAGTTCACATAATCTGAAAGGATTGTCCGTATTTAAAAGCCATATGATGACTGCCTAATAGCTCATGTTCTCTTCCTTACCAGGTTCTTGAAAAAATTACTCTTTGGCTATACTCTTTGGCTTCTCATCCTTAGCACCTCCTCAAGCCCTGACACTCTGGTTTCTACACTGGTGTTCTGAAAAAAATTTCAAAGATTGTTACTTACCTCCTAATTGGCAAATTCAATAGCCTGTTTTCTCTCTCCTCATCTTCCTTGATTTCTCTGAAGCATAGCACTGTTCACCATGTCTACTCTCTCAGTTCTCTTGTCTTCAGTAACATCACAGTCCACTGATTCTCTAGATTCTCTGCTGATTCTCTCTCTATCTCCTTCCTCTTGGCTTTTCATCCTCTCACAGAATCCTTAATGCGGCCCAAGGCCTTAAGCTCTCTTCTCTTCTGTCTCATTCACATTCACAAATCACTCCCAAATCTATATCTCCACCCCTAACCTCTCTCCCAAACTACAGACCCATATCTCTAACCGAATTCAGGATTTCACTAATTAGATGTTGCAACGGCACTTCAAATTCAACATGTTCAAAACCGAGCTTCTGCTTTTTCCTCCTAAACCTGCACCCCCTTCTGAATTCTGTCTATGTTACTACCATTTACCCAGTCTCTCATGTCTAAAGCCTTGGTTTTATCTTCGACTCTTTTCCCACACAATTCTCATATCCAATCATAAAAAATTCACGTCACGTTGAATTTAGTTTAGCAATATCTCACATTCATCCCCTGCTCTAGTCCTACCACTGTTACCACCTGCCTGTTCTAATTCAATAGCCTCCTAAAAGTTTCTACCTCCATTCTCTCTGCCTCCAATCCATACTTTTCACACCACTGCCAGACCAAACTTCCTTATGCAGCTATCTGGTCAGTTACTTCTCTGCTCAAACATTGATCACCTGCCTAACCAATAAAAAGCTAACTCCTTTTCCTGGAAGTCAAGGCCTTTCTCAATGTGACACCACCCTACCTTTACAATCTTAGCTGGCATTATTTTCCTCCATGTACTCTGGACCATTGCTATTCTTCAACTATTCCCCACACTTTCACACCCCCATGCCTTTGTTTACTTTGTTCCTTGAACTAGCATGTCCTCCTTCCCTTTGCTCCTCAATTCAACTCCTCCATTAGACTGTGAGTGCCTTGAGGGTAGACTGTTTTTTTACCTTTCTTTATAACTCTAGCACTTGGCATAGTGCTTGGTACATGGAAGGTGCTTAACAAATACTAATTGACTAACTGAACTTTTACCCATATTTTAATGCCACATTAAAATGCCACCTCCTTCCTGTAGTCTTTCCTGATTCCTCCAATCAGTAATGGCCATACTCCACCTTGGACCACATAAGAGAATATTTTGCATGTACCTAATGAACATGATACATGTTATTTTTATTATAGTTATGTTTGTGTCACTTGCCCCTGATCCACAGTGGGGTGGAGATCATGCTTTATTTCGTCTTCGTATATCCTCCATGACGTAGCATAGTGCCTTATATACATTAGGCCCTTAATAAATGTAAAGTGAGTTGAACTAAACTAAATCTAATAAAATGTTTCATTCCCTAAACAGTGTTGAAGGCTTATTTCTCCAGGCAGTTGAAATTCAGGAGTGAAGCTTCCTGAAGCCTTCTGTTTCATATAATCATTCTTTAGAAATTATTTCAATTCCATTAAAACAGACAATTTTGTTAATGCACAATTTCCAGGCAGCTGAGATTGAAGAGGACAGACTGCTTCTTTTAGATGGGGGGAAAAGGTTGAAAATACTTAACACATGTAAATATTAATTTTTAAATGTCAACAAAAAAGTCCAATTAGGTTGCCTGACTCAAGGGTTCAAGGTAGGCTATGTCACAATATGTAATTTTACAAGTTGCTAATCCTTATGAAGGTCCCAGGAACTATAAATTTTCAGGGCTAGGATGATGCTATTCATAGAATCAGAGAATGAAAGGGGTCTTCACAGGTAACTTCTTAGTCCATTTTCTGCCCTGCATTAAATAGGATCTACACTTTCTCAGGCACATGGGATTCCATCCTGTTTTTAAAGATCATTAAAAAAGGAGACTCCATAGCTTCTCTTGGTAACTCATTCCAGTATTTAACTTTGTTGTCAGCCTCAGCGGAGAGATGATTATTCTTACTTTCATTTTACCCACAGCACAGCTGGTATTCTCAGCATTAGCTTGAAAGGACAGGAGAAGAGTGATAATCACCATGTTTTCAATCAATCTTTCATTTGTTCAAGTCTGCTTTTAATTAACTTAAACAACCTTACAAAAATAGGAGGTGGGTGATAATGAATGTTCAATTCTAACTATTGACATTACTCCAAATTCTCTGCCATGTCTTTATCTAAATACTTCCATATTTTAGTAAACAGGACTTGCATAATCTTTTGTTTTTTATGTAACAGTATTTCATATGCCTAATTCCAAGGGTCTGCATGTAGTGTTATATCATACGATTCTTCTGCGAATTGTTTAGCCAAGTGGTGTCAAAAAAATAGGAAAAGGGCCACTAAACCATTCATAAGGTTTCCTGTGGGCCATATTGATTTAGAAAACCACATATTAATATTAGTAATGTTTTATTGGGTTTTTGTTAAATATTTCCCAATTACATTTTAATCTGGTTCAGGCTGTATTTGAGAATGACGACTTTTCTAAACCTCTGATTTAGCTCATGCCTGATTTTTGGGTATTTGGGTTGTTTCCAGTTTTTTGCTGTCATAAATAATATGGTTAAAAACATTTTTGTACAAATCATTTTCCCATCTTTTAGATTATTTCTACGAGGATTATATGTCCCAAAGTAGAAATATCAGGTAGGTGGCACACTGTCCAGAGTGCTGGACCTGAAGTGAGGAAGACCTGAGTACAGTTACTGCTTCAGATGCTTACCTAGTTGTGTGACTCTGAGCAAGGTACTTAATCTCTCTTAGACTCAGTTTCCTAACATATAAAATGGGGGTTATAATAGCACCTACATTCCAGGATTGTTGTGAGAATAAAAGAAATTAAAATTTCTAAAGCACTATATTAATACTATTATTATGAACAATTAATAACCCTAGTTAACATATTGCCAGATAGCTCTTCCAAAAGATGGAGCTCATTATCACCAACATCCTCCCATGAGCCCAATTTAAAAAAATGAGTTTTATCTTTTTATTTAATTTTGACTAGTCAGATAGCTAGTTGAATAGTGGTACCATACTATGCATTTCTAGCAAGAGGGCAATTTTTTATGTGTTAATTTCCTGCATTTCTTTATATATAAACTGTTTACCTCCTTTAATCTTTTATTGAGTAGTATTTAAATATTGAACTTTATATTTGCATCATGTCTTCATGTATTTGGGATAGTCAACTTTTTTCAGCTATGTCTTCCTTATTTTTTCTATTGTTTTCCTTTTAATTTTTATGTTTATTAAACAAAAGTTATTTATCAATAGCTAAATATAATATTCAAACACAGGTATCTTGTCTCTGATAGCCTCCACTTTAAAATTAGCCAGACATGTGTCTCTGCTGTATAGTGGATTTCTTAACTATTTATTGAAAACATATAAGGCCTGCTAAGTAGCTTATGTAGAATCACAGTATATTAGAGTTGATAGGAACCTTAGAGTTCACTTAGTTCAACTCTCTCCTTTTACAGATGAGGCACCTGAGGCCAGAAAACTGAAATACTCTGCCCAAACTCACATGACTAGCCTTGTGACAGACATAGACTAAACCCATATTCCCTGACTTCCAGGTCAACACAGTTTCTACTGTATTGGATTATCAATCCCCTTACCTTTCTAAAAGCTCTTTACAGTTATAAAGTATCAAATATGCATAAAATCATAGATTTAAAGCTGGAAAGAATCTTAGAAACTATTTATCCCAGGCCTTTCATTTTATAGGATGAGCAAGTGTAGGCCTAGAGAGTTGACTTTCCCAAGTCACACAGCTAATAAGTGAATGAGCCAGGGCTTTGAATGCCAAGTCCAGCATTCTTTCTGCTACTCACTGTAGAGAGATGCAGAGATGTATAAACAAGAACCCTGCCCTGGAGGAGCACATCCCAAATTAGAAATATTTGCAGTTGACCAATCTACAAGTATTTCCTGAGCATCTATTATATGCCCAGCACTTGATTAGTTGGGCTTGGAATCAGGAAGACTTGGGTTCAAATCTAGCCTCAGACATTTATTACCTGTGTGACTGTGAGTAATTACTTAACTTCGTCTGTCTCAGTTTTCTCAACTATAAAATGATACTAATAATAATAGCACCTACCCTGCTGGATCAAATGAAATATTGGTTAAAAAGATGCATAGCACAGTGTCTGGCACATAGTAGGTGTTATATAAATGCTTCTTCCCTTCCCTACACTGTATTGTGTAAGAAATAGCCTCCCCAGATTTCAGAAAAATCTGGGAAAATCTGAACTGATGCTGAGTGAAATGAGCAGAACCAGGAGAACACGGTACACAGTAACAGCAACGTTGTGCGATGATCGACTTTGATAGACTCAGTTCTGCTCAGAAATGCAATGATCTAAGACAATTCCAAAAGACTGGTTGTGGAAAATGCTATCCACATCCAGGGAAAGAACTGTGGAATCTGAATGCAAATAGAAGCATTGTATTTTCTCTCTTTTTTTCTTTCTTATGGCTTTTCCCTTTTGTTCTGATTCTTTTTTTCACAACATGACTAATGTGGAAATATGTTTAATATGATTGTTAAAAAAAAGAAATAGCCTCTCACCTGTGGCTCCAAGAAGCTGTAGCAAACATAGCAGCCATACCCAGGTAAAACTGACAGGCCTAAAACAGCTTAGTGAGTGAGGGAGATGTCTACCCCAAGCACGTGAAGAAAGGGTAGACGAGAACAATTTGCTCCCACAGCCACGAAGGTGGCTGAAGCAGGTGCTGTGGAGCACTTAAAGCTTGATCAGACATCAAAGACACTCAAGCCATGGTCAGTTGTCCTGACTTTTGTCTTGCCACTGGACTTTGACGACTCTGCAAGAGGGACTTTGGGCAGCTCTGCCACATTAAATACCAATTTATGAACTAATTCTCTTTGAAAACAAACGATGAACAACAACAGCTTTGGCCTTCAGTAACTATACAATCTATCTTGTTCTTCAAGAAGAATTGGGTATGTCTAGCCTGGAGAAGAGAAGACTAAGGGAGGACATAATAGATGTCAGAACTAGGATCGATAGGAAGAAGTGAAGAAGCAGTAGTTCTAGAGCAGCAAATGCTTCGGACTTGGAGTTCAAGAGATGCAGGCATGGAAGCATGTTTAACCAAACATCCTTTTAGTTTTCCTAAAAGCATTAAGAAATGCTATTTTTCCATTCTCAAATCTGTCTGGATTTCTTCCTTTATTTAAGTGAGAAGAACAATAACAAAGGCCCTCCTTTGGAATGGAGCTGGTGCAACAGCAAAATATAACTCTTGTCTAGATAAGACTGTGGCTTCTGCCTCATCCCCACTGGAAGAGGTTGGAGCCAAGGTCAAGCTAAAGGCAGTGACCTCTTTGACATTCAAGGTTAAGATGTTGAACACAAGAAGGAATTCTTTTCAACTCTTAAGGGGAATGGTCCAGGAATGAACTGAGTAATTGTGGAATGTTAACCCAAAACACAAAAATAGTAGTAACCAGCATTTATATAGTGCTTTAAAGTTTGTAAAGCACTTTACATATATTCTCTTGTTTACAGTTACTCTGAGTCATATTTTATTTATTATCCTCATTTTACAGATAAAGAAACTAAGGCTGAAAAAAGTTGTGACTTTTATTTAGTTAAAATAAAGATGTAATTTTTTCCCACCCAAGCTCATGGACTCCATAAAAACAAAACAGAACAAAACCTTGTAATGACCATGGAATCCAGGGTAAGAACTTTTGCTTTCACAGTGAAAAGGGAGAGTGGAGAAGGAAAATAACAGGACCAAGAGGGCTGAACTAATTATGGAGTGGGTGGAAGAACAGAATCTCAGAGAAAGCTATATTGAGCTGACTTCACCACTCATTCCCTAAACTGACCATGAACTGATTCTCCTAGAATCAGGTGCTCAGATCAAGTGGTTTATGAGTGTCAGAGTATGACTCCTTGCCCCTATGGCAAAGTATCCCAGGAAAATGAATTAATGTACCCAGACTTTGAGGGGTGGCAGACTGGAACCGTGAAGGAACTGACCAGTTGGTGGGGGGTGGGAATACAGAAATTGTATTCCTCTTCAATGTGTTAACACCTGGGACGTCACCCCATCATTTTAAGCATGCTAGTCACAACTCTGTCCTTATAGATGATCTCACCCACTTTTTCCTTGTCCCCTTACCCCAACACTTTGACATTCAACCAGAGGCAAATCATCAATCCTACTTCACGCCCTCCTCCTCTTAAAAAAAGAGAGCCTAGAATGGATCCACCTAGTCTGTTTTTAGCTCTGTCTGGAATATATCCATCTGTGAGAAGAGCTCCCTTTTATAAAAAGAAGAAATGTGGGGATTTTCAGCATAAGAATAAGAAGGGGATTCAAGAATGACATCTAACAGTGCCATGGCTCCATCATCCTGAGAGATGCTTGCCTGTGGGAGGGCAAGCAGGGAAACCTGGAAGCAGAGAACAGCCTTAGGCAAGCTTCTGTCAGCGACTGAGCCTTGAATGATCATCTAACACCCAGAGGCATTTTACCTTGGACATTTTTAGTGGCATTAGTGCTCATGAAAGATGCAGAATGATAACTCTGGAAAATACAATTCACCCCCAGGCAGGAGACTTTTAGCCAGACCAGAAGTAATCACTGCTTCTTCACCAAAGCACAGTCCCTCAGTACTCAAGGCTCTTGAGTCTCCAAGGGAGCTGCAGCTGGTGATTTCAGAGTGGGACTGAAACCACCAATTTGCACCTAATCTATCACTGAACAGCCTTCAAATAGCATGGTCAGACCCCAGTCAGGCAGGCTAGAAATGAAAAATTCCATTACCAATTCCTGAAGCATTTAAGCTCCTGCATCTTCCTTCTCAATTTTCCCTCAGAAGTTCAATGTTTAGCAAAGCTGAAGATCGACCTCTTTGTACATTAAAGTCTTTTGTCTTCTGAACAGACCATCATGTGGAATAATGGGGCTGAGTATGTATTTTGCCCGTGGACTAGAGTAATCCCCCTTTTTTCTCAGTGGCTCTCTAGAGTCTTGGCTGATAAACTGCTAACCTCCTTAAGGATTTTAGGAGCTATTATGCTCTATTTCAAGTTCTTAGAGAGAATCAAGTGATATGCAAATGATGCAGAAATCTACTAAGTGATCAGCTGGGGAGAAGTGATGCCCTGGGCACCAGAGATTAGGAATCTGGGCTAAACCCACCTTCTAGGAATGACTCTACTGTGTCTAAATCAGAAATGTTGCGTCCCTTCTTTATCCCCACCCCCAAGCTTAATGTATAAGTTATGGAGCCTAGGGGCTTAGATGTTTATGCTAACTTAAAAGAAGCAATATGACTTTAACCAAAAGCACTCTAACAGAGGTCAGTTCCCTTTGAGTTTTCCATTTCCATACATTCATCCAAAAAAGGATGTTATTTCTGAAAATATCCTTTTGTAAAATTTTGTATTAGACATTTTGTATTAGACATTCTTGCTGGCAAATTGACTTGTTTTTAAATTAAGTTTGCTTTTGGAATAATAAACAACTGAACCACTTAAGATGCTCCCTTAAAATTTATGCCAGAATAGAAAAGGCATATAGTAAGTGCTTAATAAATGCTGGATGGATGAATGGGTGGATGGATGGATGGATGCAGCCTTGGCAGTTTACTCTCTTTATAGTTTTTTTTAACATTTCTGTGACTTCCCAATAACCCTTTCCCTGATGAGACTCTCTCTTATAACAAAGAAGCAAACTTAGGAAAAACAAACCTACATATTGAACCATATTTGACAACATATGCCTCATTCCACACCCATAGTCCACCACTTCTGCACTGAGAAGAGGGAAGCAAGTTTCATCATTAGTCCTCAGGAGTCAAGACTAGATATTGTATTCAGTGGGGTTCAGGGCTTTTTAGCATTGCTTTCTTTCACAGTAGGCAACTTAATTTTCTGATGGCTCTGTTACATAGAGATGAATACTCCATAAACTTCAGTATCCTTTTGTTTTACAAAGTTAACTCAAGCAGTTCAATGAACTTTTAAGTGCAATGTTTCATTATATCTCTTTAAACACTAATAAATTTGCATGAAATATTTTGATTCCTATTCTGGAGGCATCCAGGTGACACAGTGAATAGAGTGCTAGGCCTGGAGTCAAGAAGGCCTGAGTTTAAATCTGACCTCAGACACTTACTAGCTTTGTGACCTGGGGAAAGTCACTTAAACCTGTTTGTCTCAGTTTCCCCATTTGCAAAATGGGGGTGATAATAGCACCTACCTCCTAAGGTTGTTGTGATGATCAAACAGGAGAATATTTGTAGAGCCCTTAGGACCATGCCTGACACATAGTAAGCATTTAATAAATGCTTATTTCCTTCCTTTCTAACCTGAAGATTGAAGTAGACAATTGGCCACGGCTTAGCCTATTAAAATATAACACACCATTTGCTGATCGCTGACAGTTTTTCCATTAAACAGAATTTGTATTAGTTGGGTTATCTCCTAGTGGGATACAATATAGCTGCAGAGAATGTTCAAGGTTACTGGACCAAGAAGCTGTATTAGAAGTGTTGAATCTGCTGCTTTTTCCCTCTTTTGGAAACCTGTTCATGATCTACAAATTTGGGTTTTTAATCTTTGGATTTTTAAAAATACCTATGCAGAGGTGACAAGACAGAAATTAATAAAGGGAGGGGGTGGTATTGATGAATCTAGAAAGAATAAAGAGACTGCATGGCTAGAGGCTGCAAAATCAGAAACTAAAAAAAATGAACATTCCCCAAGCACCACTAGTTCATTCATGGTATAATTAGGACTGTAGTATGGCAGTGATCAGTGCTGAAGGAAGGAACTCTTGGTGGCTTTTCACCAGTTTTCATGTACTTGGTTGCAAGGTATTCTTGGAGTGGTATCATTTGCAGTCTTTGGATAAATTCAGTAAATAAATACACAGGAATTATGAAATTTTTAAAGTAAATATTGACTTGAAGGTATCCACTCAGTGCTAGAGTTCTTAAACACCAACCAGAAGCAATCCTCCTGATAGTCAGTGGTCTGGAAAGATATTTCTATGAGCCTAGGCGAGTATTTGTCAGTGTCATGCTAGCCTTGAGCTACTTCTGGGGGAAAGGTACTACCAATCATTAAGAGGGAAAGGTGGGAAGAAGAAAGGAATCTGTAGGCAATGACTTACAAGGAGAAGAGAAAACCATCTGTCTTTCTAGAAAATAAACCATTCTATAATCATGTATTTTGGAAAGCTAATCAATAATAATAGCTTAAATTTCCATTCTTTTTAATGTTTATGGAGCACTTTTCATACATTACCTTAGTTTAGCCTCATAATATTATCTCCTTAGGATAAAAACAAAGGGGAAACACTTGAAGGCAGGGTCTATTTTATTTTTTTCAATGTATCTTTAGCCTAGCAAAGTGTCAGGCACAGAGTAAACATTTAATAGATGTCCACTGAGTGCCCAAATGAATTCCCTCTCTATAGCTGAAGAAACTGAGGATCAGAGAAATTAAGTGACTTAACAGGGTCACCTAACTATCAAGACCGGTGGCAACAGTTGAACACAGGTCTTTCTGACTCCAAACCCAGCAATCTTTTTTACTACATATAATAATGATTCCTTACAGAGGACATAAGTTGGAAGGGACTTTGGAAATCATCTAGCCTGATTCCCTCATAAAATGGTAAGGAAATTTAAGCTGTAAGCAATAGAGTGATTTGCCTAAGGTCACATAGATATGACAGAGTTAGGATTCAGACCCAGCTTCTTCGACTCAAGTCCTATGCTTGTACCTACTTGCTCAGCCCTAATAGTTCAGTAGTCTCTTGAAGACATAAAACTACCATGCTCCTTTCCCAAAGAAAGGCTTACCACTTATGTTAGAAAAACAAAATGGGAAATGAAGATATAGGCTAACAGGATAACAAAAGGAAAGATTAATTTTAGGAGCACCAACCCTGTACCAGCACAGTACACTCTCTTTTCTTGCTCTCTCCTGCCCTTCCTCCTACTTCTCTGCTTCTTTTTAGTCTGAATTGCCAAATCATCTCCATATGTCTCCATCCTGGAGGTCTTCAATTAGAAGTTAAATGGAAGATTCTCCTCAGGGATGTTGCAGAGGGAATTCCTGTTCTGGTTGAACTACAGGGTTTCTGTGAAACCTTTCAAACCCTGGGAATCTCATTCTAGAGAAAGCTGCTGCCCAGCAGATATAAAGTTATGAGGGCAAAGAGCAGGCAACTTGGTTTAGGCAAGTATCTAGTGGTGCAAGAAGCTTATAAAGGGGCTACTGTGAACATTTTCTATATAATTATGTTAGCATATTAAAATGAATGTCTGTATTTCTTATTTGCATATACATTTTTGTTGTTGTTCAGTTGTGTCCAAGTCTTCATGACCCCATTTGGGGTTTTCTTGGCAAAGATACTGGAGTGGTTACCATTTCCTTTGCCAATTCATTTTACTGAGGCAAACAGGGTTAAGACACTTGCTCAGGGTCACACAGCTTGTAAATGTCTGAGGCCACGTTTGAACTGAGTTCTACCTCACTCCAAGCCCAGGACTCTATTCACTGTGCTGCCTAGCTGCCTATCTGCATGGTAAACTTTAGAATTTATTTTCTTTCATATTGAATAGGAGGCATGGGAAGTTTTACTGAAAGCCAAGGGGTTCAGGAAATGAAAAGTAGAGATGGAGAAAAAGGAAAAGCAAGTTATGAGAGACATAGTTAAAAGAGTAAAGACTCTAACTGTCCATTTTCCCAAAATTTTATTCTCAGATAAGGTTCTTCTCACTTTAAAAAAAAATGCTTGAGGAAATTCTAGTCCAGCAAAGACAGATATCATCAATGAACAAAACTGAGGATAAAGACCAATCAACATATATGCCATGGACCATGTGCTAAGTGCTGGGAATAAAGAGAAAAGGAAAACAGAACCTGCCTTCCTGAAGCTTCCATTCTATCAGAATGTCTTTTGTCTATCTCATAAAAAGGATGAAACTTCTTTGTGAATATAAAACATCCAGATACTAAGGTCAATTATTTTGTTAAGATTGACACTGATACGTCATCATATGAAACTCAAACACTGATAATCTGACTAATGGTCATTGTCATTCATGCTTGAAAAGGACCAAAAGAACACCACTATTTTGGGGTCGAGGTACAGTGTGTCTCACAGTGATTGATCAGACCAATATGAACTCTTAAGGCTCTACCACACATCAGGAACAAATGAACATCTGGAATGGAGATGCTTCTAAATTTGCACATCTTACATTTCTTTTCAGCTACTGCAATTCTTCTTTGCTCATAGAACATAGTGCCTTCTTTGATGCAGGCATGCCATATTGGGTGGCCTTATGACAACATCTCCCATGTCTCAAAATCTATATTAAAGTTCTTCAGAGAGGCCTTGAAAATGTCCTTGTACCTCTTCTTCTAACCTCTCTGTGAGGGCTTGCCTTATGTGAGTTCTCTGTAAAATAGTCTTTTAGTCAAATGAATGTCTGGCATTCAAACAATGGGGCCAGCCCACTGAACTGCACTCTCTGCAGTACAGTTTGAATGACTGGCAGTTCAAATCAAGAAAGGACCTCATTGTCCAGTACCTTATCTTGCCAGGTGATCTTCAGAATCTTACTAAGACAATTCAAATGGAAGCCATTCAGTTTCCTGGCATGTTGCTGGTAGACTGTCCAGGTTTCACAGGCACACAATGAGGTCAGCACAATGGTTTTATGGCACTTCAGTTTGGTAGGCAGCCTAGTAAGTCTTCTCCTCCACACTTTCCTTTGGAGCCTCCCAAACAATGAGTTAGCTCTGGCAATGCATGCAGCAACCTCACCACCTATGTGAACATCTCTGGAAAGTATATTGTCTAGGTAAGTGAACTTATTCACAGCATTCAATATCTCTCCATTTGCTGTTACTGATGATTCCATGTATGAATGGTGAGACCTTCTGTTTTCTTGGTGCTAATTGTGAGGCCAAAATTAGCATAAACAGCAAAGAATTGATCCATACTCTGTTGCAGTTCAGACTCAGAGGCTACATTGAGTGCACAATTATCTCTGAACAAAAGACATACTCTAACTCTCCCTCCACTTTAGTCTTGGCTTGTAGCCTTTTCAAGTAAAGGAATTTACCATCAGCATGGTAGTTCACCTTGATGCCATGTTTGTCCTCCTTGAAGGTGTATGACAGAAAACATCATGCTAAAAAGCATGGGAACAAGCACACAGCCCTGCTTCGTTCCACTGCTGAGTGGGAAAGTGTGAGAGCATTGTCCATTATCCAGAACCCACGCAAGTCATCATGGAACTGGCACACAATACTGATGAATTTCTCCAGGTCACCAAATTCTACTGTGATCTTCCACAAAGCCTAATGACTGACAGTACCAAAGGCAGTGGTCAGATTTATGGATGTGTACAGACTTCTGTTCTGCTACTGGCACTTCTCCTAGAATTGTAGGGTAACCAACAACATAGGAGCTATTCCATGGCCCTTTCTGAAGCTACACTGGGTCTCAGATAGATAACCATCCTCCAAGTGAAAAATCATTTTATTGAGGAGGATTCTGGCAAGAATCTTGATGGCAGTGCCTAAGAGAGAGATGTCCCTGTGATTGTCACAGGACAACCTATTTGCCTTTCCTTTACAGAGATGGACAATGGAGACATCCTTGAACTCCTAGGGGATAACGTCTTCTTGCCATATAACCCATAAGACTTCAGTAAGCTTTTCTATTAGCAGTGAACCACCTGACTTATAAATCTCATCTGGAAAAGAAATAGCATCAGGTGCTTTGCCACATGAGAGGAACCTAATGGCATTGAAAATCTCTTCTTCAGTTGGGAGTTTGGCTAGGGAGGGACTGAATTCAACTGAGGTATATGGTCAATGACATCTGCATTGTTTGATGCAAGTCTGTTGAGAACACTATGGAAGTGTTCAGCCCATCTCTCTAGGATCATATCCTTATCACTAATTGATATAGCTCCATCAGCACTGAGTAGTTGAGATGCACTCTAAGTCTTTGGTCCATAAATAGCCTTCAAGGCATCATAATAACACTTTGGATTATTACTATCGGTGTAAAACTGAATTTCATCTGCCTTCTTATTAAATCAAGAAACCTGCATTTCTCTAAGTTTTGTTTGCACTTTCATTTTGATGGAGTTAAACACTTCCTTTCTAGAAATGGACAGATTAACCTGCTTGTAAACCCTGTGGAGTTCTTGTTTTTTAATTAGCAGCTTTTGAATTTCTTCATCATTTTTATCAAATCAGTCTTAATGTTTGCTAGTTTACTTACTCAGATGAATAAAGAGTGGTGCTGTACACCAAATCTCTGAAAGCTTCCCACTCCTTTTCTGCTCCACTGCTCTCAATTGTGTGTTGGGTCAGCATTCCCTCCAAGTTAGCAACAAACTGTTCAGGCTCAGAGAAGTGCTCTAATCTGTCGACAATGAGTTTTCTGGTAGTCATCTTGTATTGGGACCACTGCTTTTGTTGCATGTGAATGTTTACCTTGGAGAAGATAAGCCTATGATTGGTCCACTACTGTGTACCCCAAATCACCTTTGTCACTCTCACATCCTGTCTGTTTCTTCTCCTTATAGTGACATAGTCTATTAAATGCCCGTGTTTGGTGTGCAGGTGCATCCTTAAAGTTTTATTGCATTTAGGTAAACAGAAGACAGTGTTGGTAATGAGAAGGTCATGAGACATACAAGTCTTCAGTAGTAAAGGCCCATTGCTCTCCATTCCACTCAAGGACTCCCTGCCATGTCTGATAGTCCCGCGCCTACTCTGGCATTAAAGTCACCCAGAATTACAAGCTTGTCCTCTTTTGGCACATTGATGATGAGGGTCTTCATAAAATTTTTCTTTGATCTCATCAGGGTTCATCATGGTGGGAGCACAGGCACTAATGATGGGGGCATGCTGCTTTCCTGCAAGTGGAAACTGCATTGTCATGAGCCTATTGCTCACTCCTTTTGGGAGGCATACAAACTTGTTGACTCTACTAATTTTGACTGCAAAAGCTAGGGCTAATGTGTTCCCCATCACTGTGGCCACTCCAGGAAAATGTGTATTCAGTAAGCTGGCCTGCATTTGCCAGCCTTGTATCACTTAGGGCTGCTATTTGGATGTGATACCTGCTGAGTTCTCTTACAAGAGCTATTACTTTTTCAGGAATACTGGATTTTTTTGTTCATAAGTGTGGGCACATTTCACATACCAATGGTGAGTTGGATCATCTTCACAAAAGTTTTTGCACATTATTTTGTGTTTCAAACACAGGATAGGATCTCACTTGCCACAGTAAGCAGGTCAGGGTTAGGTTAGGTGAAGCAGACAATATTTACAGCACCCTTTCTAGCCCCTTTCTTATGCCAGGAGGTGAGCAGTATGGTCCTTAGAAAAGACTGCTCAGACACCCAGGGCTGCTGAATCCCACTGCTGCTTCAGTCCAGTGAGAAGATGACCCCTGGCCTGGGCTGACTGTGTTCAGGGTTGTGACTACAGCTCCAATGTATCGGCACCTCCTGCTTCATCGTTTACCTGTCACCATAGGACTCTGAGATGGGTAAATATAGTAAGATGGTATGGTTCATGCATAAATTGGATTTAAGTGAGACAGGGCTGCGCAAAGTTATAAGCCTTACTCTCTCTTCCAGGATCATTGAAGTCCAGTGGCAAGACAAAAGTTAAGACAAGTAGCAGTGGCTCAGGATTCAGTAAATGACCTTGGTGTCTTCAGTGTCTAACTGAACTCTAAGCATTCCATGGTGTATGCTTCAGCTGCTTTCATGGCCATTACAGCATATTGTTTTCATCCTCTCATTCCACCAGGGGAAGTCTTCACATTCTTAGGGTAGGCACCCGGCTAACTTATCAAGAATTCTGAAACCCCTTTGTTACCCTCAGCCTGGTTGAGCTATCTGCTGAAACAATTTACTGTGGTATGGCTGCTGTGCTTCCTATAGCTTCTTGGAGCTACAGGTGAGAGTTGGCTTAAACAAGTGGGCGCCAAAGGTGGATGAACAGCCCTAGAAAGACCTCAGCAGCCCTCACACTAGAGGAGCTAGTGTTCCCGGAACACCCACGCACCCCAATTGATTACTACACATGATAACACCTAGAGAAAAGGGGGAGGGAATAAATAGCTCTTGGAAATTTTTGTAGTCACATGTGTGATTCATATATGAGCATGTGATCAAATGTGCATATACTCTACTTTTTGGTTTTTTTCCCTTAATATTCATGATGGATTTGTATTATTTAGCTTTCCTGGTGCCTGAACAATGGCATGTGGTAGTGAAATGAATGCTTGGGATTAAGGATATAGTCAATGCCTTTAGAATAGAATGAAGACTCATGGGAGGAATGGACCTGTGAGCCTGACCTTCTTGGTTCTACGCTCTAATTAGCTAATGTGATCAGTCGAGGAGATAATCATAATATTATTAGAAGTAGAAGTGAAATTAGAGATCATCTAATTCAAGCCACTTGTTTTATATGTGAGGAAACTGAAGCCCAAAGGGGTTAGCTTGCACAAAGTCACAAAATTATTAGTGGTGGAACGAGGCCTACAACTCAAGTTTCCTGACTCCCAACACAACTCTCTTTTTGCACATGTGGATGAATTAACACCATTCTAGTCAATACATACTAAAGATATGTGTAATCTCTAATGTTAAGGTAATATACATGAAGGCATTCTAAAAAGCATAACGCTTTACTGGTGGGAATTAATTTTATTAGTCTGATTATTCCAGGGAACATAGACATGCATTCCTATACTAAGTGCATTGACTCATACTGTGTTAGAGAGGAGATTGCAAGAAAATTTTGAAGTAGATAACATTATCTCTTCTAACTGATCAGGAAGGACTCCTCAATGGGACTCATGTTATAGATGAATTTTAAATTAAGAAAGAGGATTAGAAGATGAATAAGAAGAAAGAAGTCAGGGCTTTGAAATGTGGGAGGCCTTTCCAAGTATAAGGGCTATGAAGACTGGTTCTGAAACAAAAGGAAGAGGAAGAGGCTGATTAATAACTTGCTTGGCTAGCATGACAGGCAATATAATCTAAAGAAGACAATAAGGGGAGGACAAAGAGGTGCTTTGGGATATTAGATCTTGAAGTGAGGGACTCTATGAAAGAAGAGAAAACAGAAATGGGAGGCAAGGAAGAACTACTAGTTCTAGATTCAAATGCAGGGCCAAAGTACTTATTTCAACATTTTCGTGTTGTATAACGTGTTGTATGTATATATATATATGTGTATATACATATATATGTATATATATATATGTGTGTGTGTGTGTGTGTATATGTTGTATATATGTGTGTGTGTATATATACATGTGTGTATGCAGCATATATATATATATGTATAACATATAAATGTATAACAACAATATTTAGAATTAATCCCAAATAGATATTGCAGGCATAAGTCTCGACAGCAGCCCACTACATAGGCAGCTGTAATGTTTCCCAGGGTTAGGTAAAGTGAGTAACAAAGTAAAATGACTTGTCTAAGGCACTATGTGAGTCCAATGTCATATCCAGTATTAAAAGTGAGTTCCTGCCCTCAAGCCAATAGCTCATGACTTTAAAAAAAAATGGGTTGTGTTCTCCTTCCTGTCGGCTCAGTGGACCAGATTTTAATATATTCCACAATATAGAAGCCCTTCTCAGTTAATCCTAGGATGAAACATTGGCTCCAATGAGCGAGTTCATTGTTTTCTATAGGGAGTATAACAAGCAGTCAACTTTAACTTGACTCTCAGAGTGTAGAATTGGGAGCTTAGCTTCCTAAGCCAGGTCCTATTGCTTCTCTCTCCTTTTCCCTTCCCAACCAACCTCCATCTTGGCATCATCAAACAATATTTATTGAATATATTCCTATGCATATAGGGCTTGCTGTGTAGATACTGTATTAAAGCAACTCAAATCCACAGAGTGCCTGACTCTGGCAGCTTTCTTTCCTGAGATTTATTTGACAGGCAGTAGTGCACACAAACTGAGAACTGTACAAAAAATAAAACTATCTAAGAGGGAAATGCCTAAAGATGCTAATGTGGTTTAATATGCAGCTCACTGACCAACTTGGATTTTAAAAGGATATGAATAGGAGATAGGAAGTGAGAGCAAGCAGGGAACTGAGAACAAATATGTGTCAAGGTCATGCATGGATATTTTCAAAAATAAGAAAATACAGTCTGAGCTCAAGATGTGATAATTGGAAAAAGTAAAAATAAAAAATGTTTTGTTGGGGCAAAAGAAAAAAGAAGGAAGAGAGGGAGAAAGGGAGGGAGGAAGCAAAAGATGGATGGAAGAAAGAAGAGAGGAAAGGAAGGAAGAAGGAAAGAAGGGAGGAGAAAAGAAAAGAAAGGAAGCAGGGGACAAAAGAAGAAAGGGAGAAAGAAGAAAAGAAGGAAGGAGGGAAAGAAAGAAAAGCATTTGTTAAGTACTTACTGCATGCCAACCATTGTGCCAAGTACTCAGATTACAAATATTAAAGTGCCACAGTCTCTGCTGTCAAGGAGCTTCCAATCTAATGGGAAAGACAATACATAAAAGAGAGTTCAGATGTAGGATGGATTCAAAGACTGGTGGTCCTTAGGGTAGAGTGACAAATTCTGATGGTCCAGAGGGCAAAATATCAAGGAAGCTGGCAACATCCAGTGGTCCAGAGGATACGATGACAGAAAGAAATGGCAAAGCAAGATTTGGTGGGTGCAGCATGATATGACCCAATGGTCTAGAGGACAAATTGGTGGATCAGATCACAAGGCCCAGACATTCTGAGGGTGTATCTGTAGGTAAGATTGCAAGTTCCAGTAGTCCAGAAGCAATTGTACTCCTGCTTAGTGGAGAAGGAAAGACAATAAACAATGGGGAAAAAAAGATGTGACTGTTGAACTCTAATTTTGCTTCCATTTCCTATCAAGGAGAATAGTCTTGGACTAGGGAGGAGAGAACAGTGATGATTGACAGGAAATTAAAACTAAGCAAAAAACAGTAAGAGAACACCCCTGTGAATTAATTCAACTGACCAGACCCAGACAAAGTACGTTTTAGACTACACAAAAACCTTGTATATGTGATTGCTGAGTAGCTGTTAATAATCTTTGATAAATTATAGAAAACAGGAGAAATTCCACTGGCCAAATGGACTCTCCAAATTATAAGCTCATAAATTTGGCATTGCTTACTGATAAAATTCTAGAATAAACTATTAAAAAGACAATTTGTGAGTATATAGAAAGAGAAAAAGTGATCATTAAACAGCTGCCTAGATTCATCAAGAGCCAAGTGGATAAAGTGTCCTTAACCTTTTGACTTGGAGATTCCACTATTAAGCGTATACCCCAAGGAAGCCAATGGCATAAAGAAAGGTTCCACATATACCAAAATATTTATAGCACTCTTTGTTGTAGCAAAGAACTGGAAACAAAATGAGGATTGAATTAAAAATAATTGTGGTACATGAGTGTACTGGAATATTACTGTACTGTAAGAAACAATGAAAATAGAGAGAAACATGGGAAGACATGAATTATTGCAAAATGAAGTAAGGCGAAACAAAAAGGAAACAGTATACACAGTCAACGACAATAAACAATCGAAAGGGAATGCTGTGAAACTATAGTGGCCAAGCTTGACCCTCTCAAAAAAGAAATGTGAGAAACTATCTTTGCCTGATTCTTTGCAGAGATGAGGACCATGGATATGGAACACTGCATTAATGTCAGACCTTTAAAATAATTTGGTTTTGCTAAGTTTTATCTCATCCCTTTTTCATTCATTATAACAAAGGGTGGTTCTTTGGGAGGAGTCAGGGGGATATACTGGGAAATATGTGATGTGTAAACAAAAGATCAAGAATTTTTAAAAAGCTAAGCTCTAATATAACAATATTATATAAACATAATATTATATATATACACATATATATAATTTCCTTTCTTTACAAAGTTGTAATATTAAGGGAATATACTTCATCAAAGTGTCTGACAAAGAAGGTGGAAAGCTGTGGAGTAGATGAAGGCATAGATAACACGATATTAGTAATATTTTTGACATGAAGTAGGAAAGGAGAATGAGTACATGGGATGAGAGAACTGGGAACTCAAAAGTTTCAAGAGACTGGAACAGTGGACTAAAGTTAGGAAAATGAAATTACACACCTACTCAAATAGATCTTTTCCATTTTTCTTGTTTATTTTTCCTCCCATTTCCACCATTAAATGTTTAATGTCCTTAGGATGACTTTGCTTATTTGGTCTCTTACCATACATTCTTTAAAGATCCACAGAGACGTATTCTAATGTTTCATTACAGAAAGAAACCAACCCTGTTTAGTTTTATTTATTTTTGCTTTGTTTGTTTTTGATGATTTTTGTATTGTTATTTTTCAGTCCTGTCTGACTCTTTATGAGCCCTTTGGGGGTTTTCTTGGCAAAGATACTGGAATGGTTTGCCATTTCCTTCTCCCACTCATTTTATAGATGAGGAAACTGAGACAACCAGGGTTAAGTGACTTGCCCAAGATCACATAGCTAGTAAGAGTCTGAGGCCAGATTTGAACTCAGAAAGAGAAGTCTTCCTGCCTCTAGGCTCTGCACTCTATCTACTATGCCACCTAGATGTCCTTACTATTCAGTAACACCTTCTCAATTAAATCAAGATATAATTTCATACATCCTGATTTTGAAGCAGGAATGAGAAAGAATTAATCACCTTATGATGAATTCTTTGGCCATGGTTACCCATGAAAGAAAGAAAAATACAAAATTCCCCTCAGCCCTTTGCAACACACAAAGTGGCAAAAAGCAGGCAGGATATCCTATTAATACACAAATTCAACCTGTCTATAAATTTCAGCTAAGGTGTGAGTAATAAGTAAATGTGAAATCCTTTTTCAATGGTAAGTAGTGGACATACTCTCTGTCATAGATAATATCTATCTTGACATTTTTACTTTAAATCAAAGTGGAAGAAAGAAGGAAAACTGCAGTGAAAACTGAGGTTGGATTTGAACTCAAGTCTTCCTGACTCCAGGCCCAGCACTTTACCCACTGTGCCATCCAGGAGATCAAAGGTTTCAATGTGTCTTAGTCATCAAACACTTGCCTTACTTCCTGAGCCTAAAAATACAGTATCCAAAGGCAGAGCAAGTCTGGAATATTAATTTGTTCATAAAAGCTTACTCAGGATAATGAAACCACACCACCTCATAAAACAGAGAGAAGGTTAGCACAAAATTAATAAGGACGAACATTATGCCCTAAATTTGGGGGAAAAAATACACAATTATAGAATAAGGCAGATTTGTCTAGAAAGTGGGCCATCTCCTCTTCTCTTTCTATATTATCTTGCTCAGCCATCTCGTCATGTCCATTGGGTTCAGTTGTCATCTCTGCATCACTATGAAGGTGATTCTCAGATCTATGGAAAATTCTTAACCCCCCTCTTGATCTCCAATATCGCATCATTAATTACCTCTTAAATATCTCAAACTAAATGTCCTATAGACATCTCAAAGTGTCCCAAACAGAACTCATTGTCTTTCTGTCCAAATCCTCCTTGCTTCTGAACTTTCCTGTTATTACTGAGTGCATTCTTATCCTCCCAGTGACCCAAGTTCACAACCTCAGGGTCATGAGAAAATAAGGAAATCTCCATGGAAAAACCAGATGAGGATGAGGAAATGAATAAAGCAAACCTGTTAATACAATGAAGAAACAATATGGAGTAAGAGAATACCAGGAGAACTCTCTAGGTGAAAATAATAATTCTGCAATAATTATAACTAGTATCCTAGAAAAAGGGCAAAGGAATGGCCACAAGAACACTAAAGATGATTGCAAGGCCTAAAAAAAGGACAGAAGAAAAGACAAGGTACAAAATTAGAATTTCTAAATAATTAATTCAAAAAGATAATGGATGACTTAAAACCAAAACTGTGAAACATTAGTAAATCATTAAACACACTAAAAAAAAAGAATTCTCAAGAGAGAACTAAAAAAATCGATGATGGAACAAGAACTACTAGAGAAAAATCAAGAGTGCAACTGGGAGAACATAAGACCTCTATAATAAAAACAATTATTGACCTTAAAAACGGTACTCAGAGGGAGAGTTTAAGAATTATTGGTCTCCTGGAAAATACAAGATGAAACAAAAATTCTGGATGTCATATTTTAGGAAATCATAAAATAAAATTGACCATAAATGGAATCCAGGATACCATTCAATAGAATGTATAGGATTCCATTAGAAAAGAATCCTAGGTTTAATTCAACCAACAAATATTTATTCAGCATCTACTATGTCCAATCACATGTTAAGCACTTTACAAATGTATCTCATTTGATCCCCAAAACAATTTTGGGAGGTAGGTGTAGTTATTGTTGTTGTCACTGTCACTGACATTTCCACTGCTCTACAACTAGCTGCAGTGTAAGGTGTTTAGGGACAATGAGTACTTGTAGTGTGAAGGCTGCTGAGCTCTTTTCAGGACTGATTTCCACCTTTGGTGTCTACCTAATGCACTCAACTCTCACCTGTGGCTCCAAAAAGCTGCCATACCCAAGTAAACCATTTTGGCAGATGGGCTAAACCAGGTTAAGGGTAACCGGCGGGTCTCAAATCCATAGGCGAATTATGGGAGATGTCTACCACAAGCATATAAAGACTTCGCTCAATGGAATGGGAGGATGAGAACAATTTGTTCCAATGGCCATGAAGGCAGCCGAAGCAGGCACTGTTGAGCACTTAGAGCTTGTTTAGACATTGAGGATGCCACCGCATCCTAAGCCATTGCCAGTTATTTTGACTTTTGTCTTGCTACTTGCTACTGTCTTGCTGCTGCTAGTACTTGTCTTGTTACTGAATGTGATGACTGGAAGAAAAAATGAAGCCAATAAGTTTGTGCAACTCTGCCTTACTTAAATCTATTTCATGCTCAAGTCAAAAGACATCACCTATACCATTTTACCATTTTGCCTACCTTCTGGCAAGTGATGAAGCAGCAGATGCAGATACACTTGGAGCTGTAGTCACAACCTTGTATACATGAAGCTCAGGCCATCATCTCACTGGACTAAAGAAGCAGTGGGATTTGGCAGGCACCTGGACGTCTGAGCAGCCTTTTTTTTAAGGAGCATGTTGCTCACCTTCTGGCATGAGGAAAAGTCTAGGAAAGATGCCTTAAAAATTGTCTGTTTCACTTCCACCCTGGCCTGTTTGTTGTGGCAGGTGAGGATCTTACCTTGCAGTCAAAACATGAACAAAAACATGGACAAAAACTTTAGTGAAAATGATTCCACTCAACATCAGTATATGCAATGTGCACATGCTTATGAATAGCACAAAACTGAGTAGACCTCAAAGACAAATGTCTCTTGTTGCAAGACAACTCAGCAGATATCAAATCCAAATAGCAACTCTGAGTGATATATGGCTGGCAAATGAAGACCAGATTACTGAAGTCTGAACTGTATACATATTTTTCCAGAGTGGCCACAGTTACAGGCAGCATCATAACCCTAGCACAGAATTTGCAATCAAAACTAATCTACTCAACAAACTTGTATGCCTCCCAAAAGGAGTGAACAACAGGCTCATGACAGTGCATTTCCACTTGCAGGAAAGTGCCATGCCACCATCATCAGTGCCTATGCTCCCACCATGATGAACCCTGAAGGGGACAAAGAAACATTTTATGAAGATCTGAAGACCCTCATCATCAGTGTGCCAAAAGAGGACAAGCTTATAGTTCTGGGTGATTTTAATACCATAGTAGGCACAGACTATCAGATGATAGGGAGTCTCTGGGAGGAATGGAGTTGGAAACAGCAACAGCGATGATCATTTACGACTGAAGATTTGTATGTCTCATGTCCTCCTTGTTAGCAACACTGTCTTCTGTTTACCTAAATGCAATAAAACTTCAAGGATGCTCTCTCACATCAAACACTGGCATTTAGTAGACTATGTCATTGTAAGAAGCTGAGACAAACAAGATGTGAGAGTGACCAAGGTGATTTGTGGCACACAGTGCTGGACCACTCATAGATTTCTCAGCTCCAAGTTAAAAATTCACATTCAACAAAAACTGTGGTCCTAAGGCAAGACGACTACCAGAAGATTCAATGTCAGCAGATTAGAGCACTTCTCTGAACCTGAGCAGTTTGTTGCTAACTTGAAGGGAAAGCTCAGGCAACACACAGTTGGTAATAGTGGAACAGAAAAGGAGTAGGTGGCTTTTAGAGATTTGCTGTATAGAGCCATATTTGCTCATCTGGGCCAGAACTTTTGCAGATGTCAAGATTGGTTTAATGAAAATGATGGGGAAATTCAGAAACTGCTAAATGAAAAAAGAAGAACTCCACAGAATTTACCAGCAGGATAGTTTGTCCATTGCTAAGAAAGCAGGATTTGTTTCTATGAAAAGTAAAGTGCAAATGAAGCTTAGAGAGATGCAGGATTCTTGGTTCAATAAAAAGGCAGATGAAATTCAGTTTTACACTGATAGTAACCGATAGTAAAAATACAAAGTGCTTTTATGGTGCCCTGAAGGCTATTTATGGGCCAAAGACCTATGGTGCATCCCAATATACAGTGCTGATGGAGCCATACTGATTAGTGATAAGGACATGATCCTGGAGAGATGGGCTGAGCAATTCCATGATGTTCTCAATAAAGAGAGGTCAGTTGTCATTAACCAATCCTGAAGCCATTGAAATCAATCCCTCTAGCTAAACTTCCAACTGAAGAAGAGATTTTGAATGCCTTTAGGTTCCTCTCATGTGGCAAAGCATCTGGTGCTGATTCTATTCCAACTTAGATTTACAAAGCAAGGGTCCATTCCTCATACGAAAACTGATAGAAATTTTCCATATAACATCACAAGAGGTTATCCCGCAGGATTTCAAGGATGCCTCCATATTCCATCTCTGTAAAGGAAAGGCAAATAGGTTGTCTTGTGACAATCATAGTGGGGTCTCTCTCTTATTCTCTGCCAGCAAGATTCTTGCCAGAATCCTCCTCAGTAGGCTGATCCTTCACATAGAAGATGGTCATCTACCTGAGAGCCAGTGTGGCTTCAGAAAGGGTCAAGGAATGGTTGATTAGGTGTTTGATGCCCTACAATCCCAGAAGAAATGCCAGGAGCAGAACAGAGGTCTGTACATAACATTCATGCATCTGAACACGGCCTTTGATTCTGTTAGTCAGGAAGCCTTATGGAAAATCATGGCAAAATGTGGATGCCTGGAGGAATTTATCAGTATCATATGCCAGTTCCATGATGGCATGCTTGCATGGGTTGTGGATAATGGACAATGTTCTCACACTTTCCTAGTCACCAGTGGAGTGATGCAGGGTTGTGTGCTTGCTCCCATGCTTTTTTAACGTTATGTTTTTAATGATGTTGTCAGACACCCTCAAGGAGGACAAAAATGGCATCAAGGTAAGCTACCACATTGATGGCAAATTATTTAAGTTGAAAAGGCTACCAACCAAGACTAAAGGGGAGGGAGAGTTGTGTGACTTTTTGTTCACAGATGACTGTGCACTCAGGGAAGCCTCTGAGGCTGAAATTCAATAGAGTATGGCTCAATTCTCTGCTCCTTGTTCTAATTTAGGCTTAATTAACATCAAGAAACCAGAAGTTCTACACCAGCTAACACTACATCATCTATATGTGGAACCAATGGAGAAATTTTGAATGCTATGGATAAATTCATTTACCTTGGCAGCATACTTTCCAGGGATGTACACATATATGATGAGGTTGTTGCATGCAATGCCAGAGCTAGCTCAGTGTTTGGGAAGCTCTGAAGGAAAGTGTGGGAGAGAAGAGTTATTAGGCTGCCTACCAACCTGAAGGTATACAGAGCCATTGTGCTGACTTCATTGTTGTGTATCTGTGAAACCTAGATAGTGTACCAGCACCATGCCAGGAACCTTAATTGCTTCCATTTGAACTGTCTTAGGGAGATTCTGAAGATCACCTGGCAGGATAAGGTACTAGGCATTGAGTTCTTCCTTGAGCTGAATTGCCAAGCATTCAAACTCTACTGCAGAGAGTGCAATTCCAATGGGCTGGCCCCATTGTCTTAATGCCTAACATCCATTTGCCTAAATGACTATTTTACAGGGAATTCACACAAGGTAAGTGCTCACACAGAGGTCAGAAGAAGCTATACAAGGATACTCTCAAGGTATCTCTGAAGAACTTTAGTATGGATTGTGAGACATGGGTGATGCTGGCACAGGACTGCCCAACATGGCATGCCCATGTCAAAGAAGGCAATGTTAGCGAAGCAGAATTGCAGTAGCTCAAAAGAAATGTAAGATGTGCACATTTAGAAACATCTCCACTCCAAATGTTCATTTGTACCTGACTGTGGTAGAGACTTCAGAGCTCATATTGGTCTGATCAGCCACTGTGGTCCATACTGTATCTTAACCACAACATACTGACATCATTTTGATCCTCTTTGAAAAATAAGGACACCACACTCCGTAGCTTGGTACCTGCTTCCTCCCTCTTGTAGGCTCCAGTCTTGGTGCACGTCTTTTTGCTTAGCCCTAGATCCTTGCTCTGCCTCCTACTTCCAGGCCCTAGATTGCTATACTTACTTAATTTTTGACTCCTTGAATTTGGAACATGAGCCAGTGTTTGATTTGGGGGTAAAAAATCCATCAAAAAAAGAGTTAGGAAGATAAAAGTAGTTAAGGAGGCAGCAGGTGCCTCCACATTTTGGCTGAAAAGTAGTGCAAAGGGAAAACAAAATAATGATGATAATAACAATGATAATGATGGAGGGTGATGATGAAGATCATAATATAAGTACTGACCCTTTTGTACTTGAGCAGTTTGTTTTTTAAGAAAATAGAAAATTGACTTTGGGGGCAGAAATTGAACTGGTGGATAAAGAAAGCAATACATCAACTTTATTCTTTCTGAATCATCAAATTTTATTTTTAGTTTATGGAATAAAACAAGCAATTTCTAACATAGTAAAATAAAAAAGATGATTGCACATGAAATTGCAAGTCTACTATGCACAATTCACTATTTCTTTCAAATAGACAACAAAATTATCATGTAAATTTCTTTTTTTCTTCTCTCTCCTCCGCCACCCTAGAGATGGCTAACATTAGACCTCACATAGGTATATATGTATGAGTGTGTGTGTGTGTATGTGTGTGTGTGTGTGTGTGTGTGTGTGTAATTATTCTGTTCATACTTCTATTTACCAGTTCTTTCTCTGGATGCAGATGGTATCTTCATATATCCTTTATAGTTAATTTGGGCATTTATAATAGTCAATATTATAATAGTCATAAGATGACTATTAATTTGTCAAAGTCATTCTTAAAACAATATTGCTGTTACTGTATACAATGTTCAGTTGGTTCTGCTCATTTTGCTCTTCATCATTTCTTTCAAGTCTTTCCATGTTTTTCTAAAACCACTGAACTCATTTTTTTCTAGCACAGTAGTATTCTATCACAATCATATATCACAACTGGTTCAGGCATTCTCCAAATGATGGGCATCGCTGCAATTTCCAGTTCTTTGTGATGGCAAAGAACTTTAAAGTTGAAAAAGCACCACTCCTTTTGCATGAAACAGTTTGGTAATTGAAAGGGTCAGAAAAAGAACTTCTGTCCGTGAAAAAAAACCCTGATAAAATACGTATTTAAAGAAATACCATTTTCCATCAAAATAAGGAAAGGACACAGACTGAGAGGAAGACCTGATAAAGATCTAGGAGCTATTTAAGGCTAGAGAAATAAATGAGGCTTCAGGGCATTGTGGTCCTTAACTTCATTTGCAATTCTGAGGGCTGGTTGGGATGAGTGAGCTGGCCCAGGAGTGAAGAGGTGGACACACAACCACTACTTAATAAGTACTACAATAATAGCTTGCTTTTAGTCACCTCTTGAAAATTACAGGACACTTCCAAATATGCCATTGAAAGGCACAAGGTGAGAGGGCAAATTAGCGACCTATTTTCTCCAGCATACATTTTACCTGCTCGGAAATAGTAGAATGGATCGAAAGTGACGAGGGAGGAATAGAAGCATTTTATTGACCTCCTTAGCACTATATAGTGATACTCAAACATTTAAGTTCAGTAAAGACATCTATCCTACTGTTTCCAAGCTTCTGTGGCACAAAAGTAAAATAAAATTAAAAAGCAAGAAATTGGGGGTCACTTTACATAAGGGAAATAGTCACTATAATGGCTAACATTATTTAGTATTAGATCTATGTTATCATAGATGTGAATAAATTAGATCCCACTTGGCAGGCCCTTGAGAAGTAGGTGTTATAGGCATCCCTCTTCTTTCTCTAGCATAGCCTGTGACGCAGATCTTACCAAATGGGCTTAGGGAGAGCAGGGAGCATGAAAAGCACTTCTCCCTGATTTTCCTTCCAACCTTCACTTTCCTTCTTCTGCTCTGTGCCAACCCTTCCTCTACCATCCTCTCTCCTGTGTGAGAGAATTCAGAAACTCTGCTCTTTTCAAGTCTTCCCTCTTTTCCCGATGGTGGACAGGAGTGCCTGCTCTCCTCCAACCTTTCCTGACTTGGCCCAAATGGACATGACCATTTATGTAGCTTGAATAATTCAAGGAGTCACTAACCATAATTATTCTTTTAAGGTGAAACACTTCTACTTCTTACTATTTTTCCTGCACCTATGCCGTTCAGACCCCATCTGATGTGCCAATGTGATATATGTGGTATAGGTTACTGATACGGATGGGATATAGACTCTGAGGAACCCCTTGAACTCTCCCTGAATTCTTCCCACTTGATCTGGCTTTACATGCCCAAATCTTGTTGTCTTGCTATCTCCATGGTCTAGTTACCTCCCAATGGCCTTCTAGCCATTTCGTACCCTTGATCCTATCAAAATACCTATACTCAAGTCTGTTACCATAGCCCTCTATTGTCTGTCATCTCCAGGTAGCCTTCAGCTATTTTCCACTCTGGGGTCTGACCTCACCCCAGTCATCCCTTCCTAAACCCCTCCTCCCATCACCCCAGACTACTAGACCACCCTAGATCCCTCCTACAACCTTTCTGTATATAAGATCCATCTTGCCTCCATGAAGGTGCTCAGATTCAATCTAGCTCAACAGATTGAATCTAGCCCATTTGTCAAAAGGAGTGTCACAAATGGTGAGATTTCTTAGGACTCTACCCAATATGGTGAATCTTTAATAAATTTTGTTTTTCTCTTTGGCTGAAAGAAGGTTTGAGTCAAATTCATTCAAGCAAGACCCAGTGTGTTGGTATTTTGGGGTTCTGAGCACAACCTAAAGCTCAACATATGGTTCTCGGACCTCAACAAATGGATAAGTGTCTTGCCATCTACCTGTGAGGTGAGCTTTATGTGTATTGTCTCCTCCAGTTCAAATGTTAGCTCCTTAAGAGTAGGGACTGGTATGCTTTTGAGTTTATCTTTCCAGCACTTAGTCTTTGCATATAATAAACACTTAAAAAAATGCTTTTTGATAAATGCAAGTTACTCATACATCTTCCCCCACTACTTCCTCCTTCACTCTTACCTCTGATAAAGAGAAATCCCTCTTTCTTACCAAGCCAAATTCCTCTACATGGATCCTTGATCCTATCCCCTTCAAATTGGTCCAACAGATTGCCTCTACTATTGTCCCCACTCTGCCTCTAATCTATGATGTCCTTCTATCTTCTTGTTTCCCTGATGTTTAAAAACATCTCCATGGATCCTCTATCCTAAAAGAAAAACAAAAAGAAAAAAAACTTTTGGTTGATACAACCATCCCTGATAGTTATTATCTCATACCTCTCCTTTTCTCTGCCAGATTGCTTGGAAGCCATCTACACTTGTGCTTCCACTTCCTCTCCTATCATTCAATTTTAATTCTATGAAATTTAATTTCCAACCTTATCATTCAACTAAAAGTTACCAACGACTTCTTAATCACAAAACTTGGGGCAGCTAGATGGTTCAGAGGATAAAGCACTGGGCCTGGAGTTAGAAGGACTTGAGTTCAAATCCAGACTCAGATACTTGGCACTTACTAGCTGTGTAACCCTGGGCAAGTCATTTAACCCAAATTGCTTTGCAAAAAACCAAAAAGAAACTTAATGGCCTTTTTTTAGTTGTCATACTTGTTGATCTCTCTGCCAAGTTGATCACAATTTCCAAATGAATATTCTTTCCTCACTAGACTCTAATGGAACCTTTCTCTTCTGGTTTTTCTTCTACTTGACTAACTGCTCCTTCTCAGTTTCTTTTGTTAGAGGTTAATTCCAAGGATCCTTCCAAAATCCTTTTATCTTATCTCTCTATGGTAGCTTGCTTGTAATCTCATCAGATCATATAGATTCAATTATCATCTCCATACAAATAATCTATCAGATCTATCTATCGGACCTTAATTTCTCTCATCAGTTGTAGCCCTGCAAAACCAATTACCTTTTGGACATCTCAAACTAGATGTCCCATAGGACACTGAGAAGGTGGCATAGTTGATAGAGTGGTAGGTCTAGAGTCAGGAAGATCTGAATTCAAATCCACCATCAAATCCTTACTAGCTACATGACTCTCTCTTCTTCTCTCTTTGTCCACATGGGAAGTCATATCCTTACATGTGGGTGCTCTGTCCAAAAGAATATGAATTTTTATTGCTTATACTTCACAAGGTATCTTAGGGTTTAAGGACTAGATTTCTTTTTCTTCCCTATTTATTTATTCTGTAGTTGTTTTTTTTTCCTCAAAACCTAGGACAATTAACTCTTATCCCATGTAGTTTTCATTTATGAATTCTTTAAAAATGGTTCTGAAAAACCAGGCTTGGCTAAAGCCCATTGTGATTCCAGTGGAGCTACTTGACTGTGCCTTTAAATCCAAATCATTCTGATTTTCACTGATTGGCCAATAATAGGTCCCAGCCCAAGCCTCACCTGCTCCTTGTTTGGGTTTGGATGGCTCCAATCGAAGATAAATAGCAATTTTTTTCTGTTCTGGCTAGAAACTCGAGGGTCTTCACTTCCCAGAGTGGCTCTTTTATGAAGGCTAACTAGGCCATTTTTGGGCTTAATTCTTACCTAGCCTTTAATTAAGGAATGGGCATTGCCTCAGACAGACTGAGACCTTAAAAAGGTCAACGCCACCCACTACATCTATGGCCATCACCAGTCATCTTGGCCTATGTCTTGCTACTGGACTCCAATGACTCTGGAGGAGAGAGTAAAGCTGATGACTCTGCACAACTCTGCCTCGCTTAAGTCCAATTCACTAGCAAGTCCTGATGTCAGTGGTCCTCTTTGAGAACTAAGGACAAATAACAATAACAAACAACATTCTTTGAGGTACTTATAAAGAACTTAGCACAGTGCATGGCATTAAATAGTAATTTATTTATTTATTAAGTGTCAAGTAGGAAATTTATTCATTTGTTTAGTTACTTATTAAGTAGGAACTTAATAAATGCTTGTTCCTTCCTTCCCCTTTTTGTAGGCATTTCAAACTCATTATGTCCAAACCAGAATAATCCTTTCCCCCAAACCCTCCCCTTTTTCCAACTTTTTCATAACTGTCAGTGGGTAGCACCATCCTCCCAGGCTCCCAAGTTCAAAACTCCATTGCCATCCTTGATTCTTCATTCATGCTTACCCCCCAAGATCCAATCTCTTGTCAAATTTTGTCATTTCTACCTTCCAAATATCTCTCATATTTGTCCTCTTTTTTTCCATTTACCCAGCCACCACCCTAGTATAGGCCCTTATCACCTCTCTTAAAGACTATTGAAAAACTTTCTAATCAGTCCCCCTCCCTCAATTGTCTCCCCAATCTAATCCAATATGCAGCTGCCAAAGTATATACCATACCAACCCACCTACTTAATAAACTCCAGTGGAAGCCCATTACCTCCAGGATCAAATATGAAGCCCTCTGGCATTTAAAGTTCTTCACTAGTTGAATCTTTATACTTTACCTTTCTTCTTATACTTTGTTTTCTCCCCCACCCCCTGCCCATGCATTCTATGACCCAGCTACACTGGGCTATTTGCTATTCCTCAAGTAAGACCCTCTATCTCTCAACTCTATGCCTTTGAACTTATTGTCCCCCTTTCCTGGAATACTCTACTTCCTTTGTCACATCTTAGCTTCCCTGGCTTCAATCAAGACTCCTCTTAAATCTCATCTTCTGCATCTTTCACACCTTCTCTCCATCCCCTGATCCCAGCACTTTCCCTCTGAAATTATCTTCCATCTACTCTGGCTATATTGTATGTACATGGTTATGTACAAGGTGTCTTTCCCACTAGAATGTAAACACTTAGCAAAGTGCCTGGCTCATGGTACCATATTTCCCCATGTATAAGACACATACTTTTCTGAAAAATTTGGGGTCTAAAAATTGGGTTCATCTTATACAGTGGTTGTAGATTTTTTTTACTTGAATTTCCCACTTTTTCGTGCTTGTTATCTTTGTGCTCATTGTTTCACATTTGTTACCGTTACATTAGGTTATGTTTTGCCACGTTCTGCCCAGAAATGGCTCAGAAAAGATTTTTGTATAGTGCTGAATTCAAGTTAAAAGTGATCCAGTTTGCGAAAGTGAATGAAAATCGTGCTGCTGAACATAACTTTGGTCCTCCTCCAACTGAGAAAACAGTCCAAGACTGGATACAGGGATACAGGAAGAAGAAACCCTAGTGAAAATGCCATGACAGAAGAAGGCCATGAGAGGCAAGTCAGCAAAACGGCCTGATTTAGAGAGGGAATTGAAGATATGGATTGAAAAGCAAAGGGCAATTGGAATTCCTGTGTCCACAAAGATGGTTCAGCATGAGGCAAGAATTGCTGATGAAAAAGAAGTTACTGATTTCAAAGGAGGACACAATTGGTACTTCAGGTTCATGAAACGGAATGGACTAAGCATGCGTACATGTACCAGACTTGCTCAAAAGATGCCTGAAAGCTATGAGCAGATGAATAAAACTGGAGTTCAATAACTTTATGTAATACATTTTTTTTCAAATTTCAGACCCCAAAATTAAGGTGCATCTTATACACGGGGAAATACGGTGTTTAGTAAATCTTGTTGACCAACTGACTGACTATATAAGTGGCTCTTTCCAGTCTTACATCTTGATGAAGATAACAATTATAGCATTTCCCTGTATGTTTCCTTGGTTGATAAAATCTTGCAGCCTTTTCACCTCCATCATAAACTTCTCCCTTGCCCTTTAGTTGACTGGAAGTCCTTTATTTTAAATACCATGTAGTATCATTGGAAGAATATTAGTATTTTTAAAATGAGTTTTTGTTTCAGGGAACAGCTTAGAACCCTTGAAAGTGCTATACAGTTTCCAAAATGTAATCCAGCATTTCTTTCTGCTATTCAATTTTGGGTCCAGTTCACTCCAATATGCAGTGTCTGTTCAAGATATATGAACATCTCTGTGAGCATTGTCTGTCCAACTACACACCACTGTCTTGAACATAAGCATTCTTCATCCTTGTGTTCTTTTCAGTGTGGATTAAAATTTTTTAGAATGAATCCAGATCTCACTCAGGTAACTAATTAAGATTTTAGGATTTGATTCAATGAGTACGATGTAGTCTGCAAATAGATATCTCTTTTTTAAAGTCTTGAGAAAAAAATCATTCAGACTCCCTTTTATGGCTTTTTTTCAATTAGCAATCATTTATTTTTTCACCATTCTACCTCTTGCCCCACCCCCCAATTTTTTTAAGTAAAAAGAAAAGCATAATCTTGTTAACAAATATGCACAGTCAAGCAAAACAGATTCTTTGGAGTGTTTTTTTGACAGCTATATGAAGGAAGAACTGGTGATGGGAGAGTCTTGTGGCCAATTGACTGGTTAGGAGGCAATAATAATTATCCTGAAGAGTGGTTATTAAAGGCTGAACCCAAAGCATTATCTGTGAGAGTAGAAAGAAGACAATGTAGAAAGTACAAAGCATTATCTGTGAGAGTAGAAAGAAGACATGGCAAATGATTAGACATGAGGGGTTAAAGAGAGGATAGAGTCAATGATGACTCCAAGGTCATGAATCTGACTGATTGGAGACCTGAAAAGATGTCAGAGTTGGAAGATATAGTATAGCTAGCCCAGCTTTTCCCCACAACTACTCCAGCAAAGATCAAAGAAGAGCACCAGACCAAATAGTAACCAGGAAACCCAAGGAGAAATCACAGTGAGCCTAGATCAAAAGAGGGAGACAGCCAGAGCCCTGCAGGCAATAGGAAGGGACTCCAGCCTAGGGTACTCTAGAGGCTTCTAGAATAGGGATTGGGCTGGAGCCTACAGAGCTATACACTAGGAAAAGGAGCCGAGTTTCAGGTCCAAATCAGAAAGGGTTTATGTCTATGTACTGGACAAAGGGAGCAAAGAGAAGCCAGAAGCATCTGTGTGATTCTGACCACAGATCATGGTTGTAGATTCAGCCTGCAGTCCCAGGCCAGTAGATTCGCAACTGAGTAAGCAGAGCAAGGAACTCAGACCAAAAGTGAAGCTGCAGTTCTGTTGCTTTGAACCTGAAGAGCTTTCCAGCTCTCTGAGAGGGCTGGGGCCAACAACAAACTGCTGGAGCTCCAACCAGATCACTGGTGTGAACACTCCTTTCTCTTCCTGCCCTCTTCTTTGTGAAAAGCAGATGGGGAGCAAAGAGACGAAAAATTATAAGGGAATAGAATGGAAAGAAATACATAATTAATGATGTGTAAATAAATTTTTTCCACAAATGAAACCAATGCAGTTAAAATTAGAAGGGAAAGAGTTAACTGGGAGAAAGTAATATCTTTGCAGGATGTTTCTCTGATAAAGTTCTCATATCCAATTAGGATATCCATATTAGGAACTGATTTAATTCTATTAGAACAAGAACCATCCTACAACTGATAGTCAAAGGATATGAATAGATAGTTGACAAAGGAAAAAATCTAAGCTAACAACTGCTATAGGAAGAAAATCATTATCCAAATAGTTACTAATTAGGGAAATGTAAATTAAAACAGCTCTGTGGTTCTACCTCATACCCATGAGGTTGACATAGATGGCAAAAAATAAAATAACAAATTATGGAAGGGCTGCCGAAAAGCAGGCACTGCTGGTGCAGCCATGAATTGGTCTGGCCATTCTAGAAAGGAGTTTGTCACTAGGTCCCAAAAGTCACTTAACTATGAATACCCTTTGACTCATTGATACCACTACTCATCCTCTATCCCAAAGAAATAAAAAAAAAGGAAAACATACACCCACATATTGTTTTTTTGTAGTGTCAAAGAGCTAGAAAGAAAGAAGATAGCCATAAATTTGGAAAAAAACTGAAAAAATTAAAGCATATGAATGTAATGCACTGGAAAAAAATAAAGGAAGTTTCAGAGAAACCTGGGAAGACTTGTGTGAACAGATGTAGAATAAAATGAGCAGAATCAGGAGAATGATTTATACAATAGCAATAGCACTATAAAGATATCATTTTGAATGATTTAAGAACTCTGGTCATTTAGATGACTGATCAACACAATTTCAGAGGAGTTGTGATGAAGTGTCCTATCCATGTCCTGACAGAGAATTGACAGATTCAAGATATAGAATGAGGCATGGATTTTTTGGACATAGTCAATGTAGAAATTTGTTTTGTTTGGCTAAGTATATTTTTACAAAGATTTTATTTTTCTTCCTTTTACACTGGGGGTAAGGGAGATGGAATTGAAAAAAAGCTTATTAATTGAAAAAATAGAAAGCCAAATAATTTTTTAAAAAAATTTGAATAACTTCCTGCTTCTACCCTCAAGAGAAAAAGTTTGGAAGAGAGACAGATTTGGGGATAAGATCATGAGTTCTGTTTTGTAAATGTAAAGTTTAGGGTGCTGATTGGGCAGCTAGGGATTCCTAGGAGGCAGTTGGAGAGCTAGCAGTTGGAGTTCAGCAGAGAGATTAGGAAGGGATATATAGATTTAGGAGTCATCTGTACAGACATGATCATTTGATCATTGAACTCATGGAAAGAAATGAGATCTCCAAGACAGCAAGAATAGAGAGTGAGTAACAAGACATGATAATAATAATAATTATTATAAGCATTTATATGGAGCTTTAAGAGTTGCGACAACTTTTTAAAAATATTGTCTCGTTTCATCCTCACAAGAACACCAGGAAGTAAGTGCTATTTTTATCCTCATATTACGGATGAAAAAACTGAGGCAAACAGAGGTTCAGTGGCTTGCCCAGTACCACAAAGGTAGCAAGTGTCTGAGGCCATATTAGAACTCCTGTCTGTCTGACTCCAGGTCCAATGCTCTATCCACTGCACCATTTTGTTGTTAAGAGCAGAAGGTCAATGTAGAGCATTTTAGGACATGTTTACTGTCAGAATGAGGTAATGACTGTCCAAGAATGAGACTGTAAAGGAATAGGAAGGCAAAGAACCAAGAAAACTAGATGAGAACAGTGGCAGAGGGGTCAATGAGAAGCAGATGGGTTCCAATGCCAATTGCTACAAAATGAACAATGAGAATTTTTAAAAGGCTTTTAGGTTTAAGAATTAGATCATTGGTAGAGTTTAAGAAAGTACTTTCTACAGAGTTGGGTAGCCAGAAACCAGATTTCAAGAAACTGGGAAGTATGACAAGAGAGTAGAGACTGAGAATATGAACAGTCTAGTTAAAAAAGAGAAGATGAGATACAGCAATAGCTTGAGGAAAGAACAGGATCAAGGGAGGTTTTGGTTTTGGTTTTTAAATGAGGAGGTAGACATGAGAAAGTGTGTCGGCAGCAGAAAAGAGATCACTAGACGAGGAGAAACATGATGACAGAAAGAGCACATTCCAAGAGAAGAAAGTGTGAATAGGGAAGATTCTTAGGGAAAAGGGGGGCAAGAAGCAGAAGTAGAGGATCGTAGATCAAATTCAGGTCAGTCACAAATTCCAAGTTGCAGAAGTCATTTCTTCTCAAGGCTGCCATCATTTCTATTTCAACAAGATGTTCTTTATTGGTCAAGATCAGGTTGAGAATAGCATCAATCTTATCTCTTCTTATCAAAGTATATGCTTCCATAATTATAACCGAGTTATAACTCTTACATAGCTGCTACACTAGTTCAGTCCTTCATCACCTCTTTCCTAGGTGATGATGATATCATCCTAATTGGTTTCTCTGCTTCAGGTCTCTCTTCAAACAGCTGTGAAAAAAGATTTTTCTAAAGTGTCCATCTGGCCATATCACTCCTCTACTCCATAAACTCCGATGGCTCCCTATCACCTCCAAGATCAAATCTAAATTTCTCTGTTTGGCATCCCTTTACAACCCAGCACTTATCTATCTTTCTAGTCTTATTATACATCAGTCTCCTTCCTATCAATAATGGTTCAATCAAACTGGCCTTTGTAAAGTTCTTCAAAATGATACTCCAACTTTCCTTCTCTCTGCCTGGACATTGGCTGTCCTCAATGCCTTAGAATGCACTTCCTCCTTATATCAGCCTTTTGGAATACAGATTTCTTTAAGGCTCAGCTAAAACACCTTCTATATGAAGTCTTTCCCAATCGACTCTCATCCTACTCCCAGCTACCAGAACCCACACACTTAATTTACCTTGTATCTATTTTGTATTTAAAGTATATATTTTTTTCCTTGCACCACAAAACTAGATTATTAAACTCCTTCAGGTCAAAGATGATTTTTTAATCTACTATAACTCCACTGCCAAACCCAGAGTAGAACAGCCCATTATCTTTAACCAAGGCTGGCTGTAGCTTCATTTGCCAGTTTGATTTAAACTTGAAAACAGCAGCTGGAGTTACTTATCTAATGGCTTTGCCAGATTGTCCCTAGCAACAGCTTCAAATATTGTTTCAAAAAAGCAGTAACCCACATTCCTTAAGCAGAACAGAACTTTGGAACAGATAATTAAGGAGTTTCATATGTAACATATATAGTACTGACAAATTGTTCCTTACCTCCAAACAAATAAAAAAATAACCCCTAGAACAGGGGTACTTATGGGGGAGGGTCTACAAATTTGTGGTGTTTTATATTTAATAATTATTTCAATATAATTAGTTTCTCTTGTAATCTCATATATTTTATTCTGTTTGAATAAAACATTATTCTGAAAAGCAATCTATAGGCTTCACTGCCATAATGATTTATGACAAAAAATGGTTAGGAATTCCTACTCTAGAGGAAATAGAGTTTAAGCAACAGTGAAATAACTAAATCAGACATAAATAACTTTCTGATGGTAATAGGGAGTCAACACTAGGGTAGCTCCTGAAGGAAGCAGTGGACTCCATCCACATAGATCTATATATAGGGTCTCTGGAGGTATAAACACTGGGTCTCTTCCTGCTCTTCCCCACCCTAGCCCCACCACTCTACTAGTTATTACCAGTGTGACCTTGGAAGCTAGGTGGTACAATGGATAGAGTGCAGAGCCTGGAGTCAGGAAGACCCCTCTTCCAAGTTCAAATCTGGCCTCAGACACTTATTAGCTGTGTGACACTGGACAAAGTCATTTAACCCTAGTTGTCTCAGTTTCCTCAACTGTAAAATGAGCTGGAGAAGAAAATGGGAAACCAATCCAGTATCTTTGTCAAGAAAACCCCAAATGGAGTCATGAAGAGTCAGACACAACTGAAACACTTGAACAAAATGAAGACCTTGGAAAAATATTCACTTCCTTTCTCTGGGCTGAGGTTTCTTCTATAAAATGAGGTGGCTGGTATCCTAAAAGATCCCTTCCTTCTCTTAAACCTATAAGATCTACAAAAATCATAAAGACAACCATATAAAAGCAAGGGGTCTTAACATGGGGTCCATGGACACCAAAAGAGTCTGTGGATAGAATTCAAGGAGTCTGTATTCTTAGGTGGGAACATATTATATCTTCACTTTCACTAATCTCTAACCAAAACCTAGCATTTCTTTCAATTATTTTAAAACATTACCCTGAAGGGCAGAGCCAAGATGGTGGCTAGAAAGCAGGGACATGCATAAAGCTCTCCCCCAGGACCCTCCAAACACCTATAAAAATGGCTCTGAACAAATTCTAGAACTGCAGAACCCACAAAATAGCAGAGGGAAGCAGGGCTCCAGCCCAGGACAGCCTGGATGGTTGCTGGGTAAGGTTTCTCACATGGAGCTGGGAGTGGAGTGGAACAGAGCCCAGCATGGGCTGCGCCCAGACCAACCAGACTGGGATCTGGGCAGAGCAGGCCCTAGTGCCCTGAATCAGTGAGCTGTGGCAGTTACCAGACTTCTCAACCCACAAACACCAAAGACAACAGAGAAGGTTAGTGGGAAAAAAACTGCAGAGACAGAATGAAAGGAGTTCATGGTTCAGCCACTGCCCCAGGGGCAGAGGAGGTGGTGCAGCTACAGAATTACAGCTGCAGTTGCTTATGGCCCCAGACCCACCTGGTGGGAGGAATTAAGTGGCAGATCAGAGCAGGAGTGCAGAGTCTACTCAGATCTGAGTCATGGTCCAGGTTGGTGGTTCTTGGGGGAGGAGGAACGTTGGTGTGGCAGAACTTGCTGTGCAGAAAAAGCTCTGAAAACAACAGCACAGCCCCTCAAGCTTGGGACAAAGTACTCTATACTCTACAAGCAGTCATACCCCAACAAAAAACTCAAGGGTCAAGTAGTTGGCTGGGAACATGAACAAGCAGCAAAAATGGATTCAGATTCAGACTCGGACTTTGGAATCTTTCTTTGGTGACAAAGAAGCCCAAAGCATACAGCCAGAAGAAGTCAACAAAGTCAAAGAGCCTACATCAAAAGCCTCCAAGAAAAATATGAACTGGTCTCAGACCAGGCAAGAGCTCAAAAACGATTTGGAAAAGCAAGTTAGAGAAGTAGAAGAAAAATTGGGAAGAGAAATGAGAATGATGAGAGAAAACCATGAAAAACAAGTCAATGAATTGCTTAAAAAGACCCAAAAAATCCTGAAGAAAATAACACCTTAAAAATAGACTAACTCAAATGGCAAAAGAGCTCCAAAAAGCCAATGAAGAGAAGAATGGCTTGAAAGGCAGAATTACCCAAATGGAAAAGGAGGCCCAAAAGACCACTGAAGAAAATACTACCTTAAAAATGAAACTGAAGCAAGTGGAAGCTAGTGACTTTATGAGAAATCAAGATATTTTAAAACAGAATGAAAGGAATGAAAAAATGGAAGACTGTGAAATATCTCATTGGAAAAACCACTGACCTGAAGAATAGATCCAGGAGAGATAGTTTAAAAATTATTGGAATACCTGAAAGCCATGATCAAAAAAGAGCCTAGATATCATCTTTCAAGAAATTATCAAGGAGAACTGCCCTGATATTCTAGGGCCAGAGGGTAAAATAGAAATTGAAAGAATCCACAGATTGCCTCCTCAAAAATATCCTAGGAATATTGTTGACAAATTCCAGAGTTCCCAGATCAAAGAGAAAATACTGCAAGCAGCCAGAAAGAAACAATTTGAGTATTGTGGAAACATAATCAGAATAACACAAGATCTAGAGGCTTCTACTTAAGGGATCAAAGGGCTTGGAATATGTTATTCTGGAGGTCAATGGAGCTGGGATTAAAACTAAGAATCACCTACCCAGAAACACTGAGTATCATGCTCCAAGGCAAAATATGGATTTTCAATAAAATAGAGGACTTTCAAGCTTTCTCAGTGAAAACACCAGAGCTGAATAGAAAATTTGACTTTTAAGCACAAGAATCAAGAGAAGCATGAAAAGGTAAAGAAGAAAGAGAAATAATAAGGGACTTAGTAAAGTTGAACTGTTTTGTTTACATTGCTACATGGAAAGATGATGTGTATGATTCATGAGACCTCAGTATTCGGGTAGCTGAAGGGAATATGCATAGATAGATAGATAGACAGATAGATAGATAGATGGCACAGGGTGAGTTGAATATGAAGGGATGATATCTAAAAAAATAAAATTAAATTAAGGGTTGAAAGAGGAATATATTGAGAGAGGGAGAAAGGAAGAGATAGAATGGGGCAAATTATCTCACATAAAAGTGGCAAGAAATAGCAGTTATGTGTGAAGGGAAGAGGGGGCAGGTGAGGGGGAATGAGTGAATCTTGCTCTCATAGGATTTGACCTGAGGAGGGAATAACATATACACTCAATCGGGTATCTTACCCTGCATGAAAGAAGGAGGAAGGAGATAAAAAAGGTGGGACAATAGAAGAGAGGGCAGATAGGGGGAGGAGGTAATCAAAAGCAAACACTTTTGAAAAGGGACAGGGTCAAGGGAGAAAATTGAATAAAGCAAAATATAGTTAGTCTTTCACAATGTGAGTATTGTGGAAGGGTTTTACATAATGATACACATGTGGCCTATGTCGAATTGCTTGCCTTCTTAGGGAGGGTGGATGGGGAGGGAAGAGGGAAGAGAATTTGCAACTCAAAGTTTTAAAATCAGATGTTCAAAAAAAAAGTTTTTTCATGCAACTATGAAATAAAATATACAGGCAATGGGGCATAGAAATCTATCTTGCCCTACAAGAAAGTAAGAGAAAAGGGGATGAGGGTGGTGGGGTGACAGAAGGGAGGGCTGATTGGGGAACAGGGCAATCAGAATATATCCCATCTTGGAGTGGGAGGAGGGTCAAAATAGGGAAAAAATTCTCATGAAAATCAACGCTGAAAACTAAAAATATTAAATCAATAAATTAATTAATTAAAAAGAACATTACTGTGAAGAGGGGAGTCTGTAGGCTTTACCAGACTACCAAAAGGGTTCATGACTCACAAAAATGTTAAGAACTCCTATCTGAGATGGTTCAAATTTCATCCTTCTTGAAGATCAGTCCTGGGCTAGATTTCAGATCATACCGTACCAATTCCATGTATGAAATCTTGTTTACAGAGCTGGAACTAGGGCGAACAACAAAAGCTTCAATAAAGAGGGAGTGAGTGATGCTTGCTCCTCAGTAGATGCTCTCCTGCCCAACATGTTCCTTCTCACACGGCTCAATACTTTGCTTCTGGACCCAGATCCAGGAATGGTCCTGTTGCCATTATACCCCATTCCTGGGGCCTAAATTTCCCCACTGTTCCCTCTCTATCTACTATCTCTTGGGGGTTGAGAGACTAAATATCATTGACTCTGCTACAGAAATATATTAAGTTCTTCTACATCCCTCCACCCCCAGTTGAATTGCCCTAGGCACCAGAATTCCTACATATGGTTTAACATGTGCATCATCATACTAGAATACAGAATGCTATTTTGTCTGCTGTGCCTTTTTTCTGATGTCAGCAACCATAGTGAATACATCAAAATTCCTGCAGGGTTGCAAACAAAATGGATTACACTGCCTGTACAATTCTGATTGATGGAGACATTTAGTATGCAAAACAGAAACACAGATCTGACTGTCCTTTCACCTACAAGCAATTCTTAACATCTGTTGGCAAGATCACCTACAGCAATATCCTAGACAGCCGTTGGCCTGGAATACTATGACTGATAAAAAATTCCTAACTTATTAATGGAGACATGGGAAAAGGAATATGCTTAAGAAACTTTCTTCTATTGCTTGACCTAGGTGACTGCAAGCACATAAAGCTTTAGAAATGCCAAAGAAACATCCTGATGCAATTTAATGTCAAGACCATAGTTGGCTTGCAGATGACTTTCAAAAAAGTGAGTGAGAGTGCGAGTGTGTGTGTGTGTTGAATAGTCAACCTCAAAACTGTTTGTGTGTGTTGATGCATGCGTATACAAAAACAGTATCAAATCTATGTGATGCTTTTCTAGTTTCCAAAATACAACATGCTGATAAACTTGAACTCACTTTGTCTTAAGAAAATGCCAAAGAAGATAAGTTAAAGCAGGTATTACTACTCTGAATTTACAGATGAGGAAACTGAGGCCCAGAAAAATAAAGTGACTTTGTCCAAGTTCACACAACAAACTGATGACAGACTCAGGATCGTAACCCAAATTTCCCGAGTTTTAATGTGGTGTTCTTTCCACATGATACTGCCTCCAAATTTGAGCAAGAGGGTCATGTAGCCACAGAAGGAGACCCCAAAACAGAAAGTGAATGTAATAGCTACTTCACTGTTAACAGGCAAATAACTAGATGTAGTGAGGCAAGTACATTAGATTATCATCTGGTATCCTTTGCTTTTAGTATTGTCATAAATGATAAATAAAGCATAATTTAACAAAATAGTAGCATTTATTAAAATACCTACTATGTGCTAGGTATTCTGCTAAGCACTAGGGATGTAAAGATATTCTTTTTATAATAGAAGATAAATTCCATACATGTCTCACATATGTAGGAAGTACCAGGGCATAGTGAATAGAATGTAAGTGAAACCAAAAAGAACTGGGTTCAAATCCAGCCTCAGGAGCCTACTAGTTTTGACCTGGGAAAACTTTTCTGAGGTTTCAGTGTCTTTTAAATGGGGAAAATGGTAACACTTGCCTCACAAAGTTATTGTGAGGATCAAGTGATATAATGTATGTAAAGCACTGTATAAACCTTTAAGTGCTGAATATGAGTCAACTCATATTTTACAGATGAGGAACTGAGGCAAACAGGGTTAAGTGACTTTCCCAGGGTCACTTAGCTAGCAAGTGTCTGAGGCCAGATTTGAACTCAAGAAGAGTCCTTGTGACTCCAGGCCCAGCTCTCTAGCCACTGTGCCACCTAGCTGCCCTAACAACAGCAACATGTTCAATATGAGCTAGCTATTATCATTATCTCTTTCTCTTGGTAGATTTATATACCCTGTGTTTGTTGGCACTTTTAGTCTTTCTATATTTTTATGATCTAAACACACCAGTCCTAGTAAACATCTCAGAAATCTCATTTGGACTTTCTCTGATTTCTAGGTTTCTTTCTTCTTTAAAAATGACACTTTACTTCCTCGTGAAAACAGATCTTTTCATATGCTAATTATGTATGTTAATTTTGTAAAGAAAGAACACACAGAAAGGATGCTGGCAGAATGCCCAAATTAGCTTATAATAAATATGAGCCACCTGGAAAAGGGAATAGAAGGAACTCTCAGGAAAAGAGAGAAAAATCAACAAATCTACTTGGCAGAACAGAAACTGATCCAGCAGCCTGAATCAACAACTGGGTCTGTGATAGAGTTGCTGATACTGAGGATTGTGCTATATACTCACATGACAAATATCTTCCCTGTCTGTGAGCTTAGCTCTTCCTTCACATTCTAGAATGTACCAGCATTGCCTATAAAACAACATTTCTGAAACTATGTTCCATGGAAACGTTCACCCAATATGAGTAGAGGATGCATGAGAATATATCAATGGTACTGATATTTTTCCCTCTAAAATTTTAAAATGTACAAAGTTATATATTAGGAACACATATTATTTATATAGCCCATTCTCCAGTGCTCAGCACAGTTCCTGGCATGTTAAATGTTTATTGACTGAATGACTGACCAGTTCTTGAACCTTTACCTTTTCTCTGCCCTCTTAAGATGAATAATGCTTTCTGAGGGAATACATACCTGGAGACTTGAAGAATCAGGAATTTTTTTTAGAGTTTAATTGATTTCTTTTATTTTTACATTGCAATCATTTCTGGATATGTTCCTCTTGCCCCAAAGCTTTTCCTTAGATCAAGGAGAAAAAACAAACCATTAGCAAAAGCAACCAGTATATCATCTGGCAATGTATGCAACATTCTACAAATAATTCTCAGGCCTCTTTAATGAAAAGGAGATGCATTTCCTCATCTCTTCATAATTCAATAAATATTTCAATACTTAAAAGAGATAAGTGGTGCTTCGTGAGCTCCAGAATGTGTGGGCAGTGTTCCCTAGGGTTATGAGAAACTCCTCTTAAGTGTCAAAGATTTGTAGTCAAAGATTTGTATCTGAATTTAAAGTTGAAATGGGGGCTCACTAGAAGCTCAAAAATGACAAGAATCCTATCCGCCTAGCAAATTTTGAGAGGAAGTCCATAGGCTGATATTCAGTACAGTGATTCAGTGAGAATAGTGTCTTCAATAGTGAAGGCTGTTGGTTTCATCCCTACTCCCACGTTGGTGCAAGGTCACATCTGGGGCCTCTGAGGAACTTGAATATTTCAGACTGTAAGTCTCTGGGGATTTCTACCAGTATTTGGGAAAGGATGACTAAGTGGAGAATATCTATTTGCCAATAAGTTTTGAAAATAAAGCTCTAACAAACCAACAGGGCATTTTCCCTGGCACATAGGAGAGGCTTTCTCTAACAGTTTTCTTTACCTTGATATCCCTACACTGACACTGTTTGCTAGAGAAAGGTCAACAAGGCAAACTTGAGGAGCAAAAGTATAATTCTGGGTGATAGAATGGATTAGAGATATAAAAAGTATTCAAAACACTTTAGATTAACCCCCACAAAGGAAAATCAGGATTTAAGTTACAGATTATAGAGAGCTATTGGTCTAGTTTGATATATTATTTCTTGTTTTTATTTCCTTAGTTTGTTCTAAGCAAGCTAAAAGTCTGCATAAGGAACACTGGGATGTTTCAGGATGTCAGGAAGACTTTTTTCTACAATAGTCCTCAGAACACAAAAAATCTTTTGAAGGTATGCCTCCAAGACAGTATCTATGCTCATTTGAAGTCACTACACCAGTATAATAAAGGGAAAGGCACCCCATCTACTCCTTCCATGAGCACCAGCTGTGGATTACAAATTTTATTCACATGATCCCCATCCACCTCCAATCCAGTCCTAGGAAAGTGAAACAGAAGGAATGGATCTCTCCTCATTATAGCACCCAATATCACCTGCCTCAGGGTGCACTCTTTGTCTTTTTGTAGCCCCAGTGCTTAGCACAGTGCCTAGCACATAGGAGGCTCTTAAGCAATACTTGTTGATTGAATGATTGTCATGGAACTTGACTGACCTCATTAGCCATATAAAACACTCTACCATTAATCGCAACAATTTAGATTAGATCTCCACTTAATAAGCAAAGTGAGAGCAAGCAGTAGAACTGAAATAGGAAAGAGAGGATCTATACAATGAATGTATTGAAATTATTGTTATGGTCTAAATATTGACTATATCTCTAAAATGTGATATCTTTGAAAAAATATTAAATTTTGAATTGAAATTGAAAATGGCAGAAATTATAGTTCATACTGTCAAATTGAGAGTGGAGGAGAGTAAGAGCCGGCTGTATATGGGCCAATCACTCAAGCATTTATTAAGTACCTACCATGTGCCAGCATCCATTGGCACTATGAAGAATACAACAAAATGTAAAATCTGTGTCTTTGCTCTCCAATGAATGCAATGTAGCTGGGAAGACAAAGTCAGACAGAGAATTTAAAGGAAATAGGTAATCAAATGCTAAATGATGTGCTATACATTAAGAGCATTATGAGAATCATTAGTTAGAGAATATGTCAGGCAGGGGCTTCTGAGTTTTACCTTGGAGGATTATAGGATTTGAATGGGTGGGGTGAAATGAAAAGTATTTTAGGCAAGAGAAGTAGTGTCAGCAAAATTCTGGAGGTGAGAATGAGAATGGCAGGGTGGGAAGGGGAAGTTGAGAGATGTTATTGAAGCAGGATGGTGAAAAGAGCACTGCATTTAGAATCAGAAAACCACAGTTCAAATCAAAGTGCTGATATTCACTAATTGGGTGAATCTAGAAAAAATGGGGATTAAACTAGATGGCTTCTTAGGTCTCTCCCATCTCTGGATCTATGATTCTATGATCTTGGAAGTTCTTTCCAGTTCTAAGTATTTAAACATCATGAAGTGCTAGATAAAAGTAGCCATTACAAGTCCTTTAGTTAAGCATCCGGAAAAATCTAAGGTATTTTAATAGTCTTAAAGTGCCTACTATTTGTTTAATGATTTAAATGTAGTAAAAAGCTTTCCTTCCCTCTGATACCCAAATATATGAGTTCATAGATAATCAAATATGGAAAGGAACTTAGAGATCATCAAGTTAAGCTTCATTTTATAGATGAGGAAACTGAGACCCAGAGTGATGAAGTAATGTGCACAAGGTCACAAAAGTAGTAAGTGTCAGAATCAGGATCTGAACCCAAGTCCCCTTTCTATAAGTCTAATCCTCTTTTCACTGCCCCAGAATTATTGACCTAGAAGGAGGCATTACTTCTGACAAAAACTTCACCCTAGAACTATCATTTTTGTCCTTAAAGCACATAAATATTGCTGGGAAACTGGAAATTAATCTGAAAATCAACATAATGCCTTCAACAACACAGTGCAGCAAGCAACCCAGATTTTACTTAATAAGAGGAAATGGACTGAGGATAGAGTTAGTCTGGTGGATAGATTTGGTTTCATAGCCAGGAATACCTAACTCAAACATCGCATATTGGTCATGTGACCCAGGGCAAGTCACTTAGCCGCTTTGTCAACTAAGACTATAAATTACAGAGAAAGTGCCAAACTGCTTTGGTAGTGTGAGTTTCCCCACCCTGAAATCACAGATGCAATCCCCTTCCATTTTTACTGTCCTAAAGGACAGTAGGTTGACAGCAGACTGGAACATGGTTATATCAGTTTGAATTGAGAAAATTTTTAAAGTATATGTCATTAGTAACCTTTTGCAGAAATGGAATGTTTTAAATTATAAAAAATAAAAATTTTCATTTGATATAGGATAATATATAACTGTGGTCTATTGCCAGGAAGAAGTAGATGCCCAATAATTTGTTTGGTGATACCAACATTAGAATGAACTAGGGAAAAATAGATTCATAAAATAAAGAGAAAAATCCTGAAAATGCCCAAGATCATCCTAAAAATTCCATCAGCTAGACAATCCATACTTACTCTGTGACTACTGTGTGCACGTCACACATTATGATCAAAGTACTATGTGTTATGCTGTTTCATGGATGTGACAGACTGGAGTTTAGGAACCAGGTCACTGAAATTCGAGAGAGGACCTGATTGGAGTAGAATAATATTTTTTCACTATAAGAGAGATGGAAAAAACAGAATTTCATCTGTTTGGAGAGCAGCTCCTGAAAATCTGCTCATATTCCCTACTCTGAAGGCTACGGGAGATAGTTTGCTGTCCAAGGTACTGGTTTGTGTTGCAATTCAGAAAACGTCAATATGATGTTTCTGTTCCATGTCAGTTTGCCTTACTCTGTTCCACCTCCTGAGGTCCAATGAATGATCTTTCTAAATATAGAGAATAGCAAGGGAAACTCTATAAATAGCTCATCATAATGTCATATGGTTGGGATTGGGAGAAGGTGTTTAGGCTGGGGATGGGATAGAATGGAGGAACTTGCAGGTATTTTGCCAGGATTCTTCTAGGTTCCTTGATGATTTCTTAGATGCAAAGTTCCTATTTTCTGGAAATTGGCATATAAAACACTATTTCTGATCTCTTTATAGCCAGGAGTACAGTTCTGGCTGAAACAGAAAAATAGCAATTGCTCATTTATATAGTACTTTGAGAAACAGGGTGACATAATATATAGAGGGTTGTCCTCAAAGTCAGAAAGACTTGGATTCTGGTCCTACCTCTGAAACATCCTAGATATCTGACCTTGTACAAACACTTAAGTTCTTGGTGTCCCCAAACAATTCTATAAATTACAAATTATAGAGGAGCTGTAAATTTTCATCAATAGAAAAAGTTATCACGGTAGAAGTTCTCTCACATGGATAAAATCTTGTGTTCTACAAACTCTAAGGCTCCCTCTTAAAATGCCTAACTTCTTCCTTCCTTCCTTCATCTTTGTTCCTTCCTTCTTCTTCCCTTTCTTCTTTTTCTTTGCTTCCTTTCCTTTTTGTTCCCACTTTCCTTCTTTCCTTCCTTCCTTCCCTTTCCTTTTCTTTCTTTCTCTATCATTCTATGGTTAAAAACTTTACACATGAAGTATTATCTAATTTTAGCCTTATATCAGTCCAGTGAATAAGTTAATGTATTATAATTCCCATTTTAAAGATGAGAAAAATGAGGTCCAATGAAATTAGATGACTTGGTAAATAACATAACCAATAAGTGGCAGAGCAGAGATAAATATTCATATCATCCAGGACTCTTTCCACTATACCATGCATCCTCCAAACTAAGTCATTTGGAAAGGATATGTGATTATGATTTTTATTATGTCGGACATTTTATGAAAGACATGAGAGTAGGACTCAATAAATTCTCCTGAAATCAAAGGAGAAAATCAGGCCCAGGGAAATAATAGGTAAAATACACATAGCCTAAAAGCTAATAGGTATATTTTCCCTAATTTTACTCCTATTTACTAAGTATATCCTCATTTTCCTAAAGGAAAAAATACCACCGTTCAAGGCCCATGTTCCATGTGCCACTAAACAACAAATTCTGATGGTATGTCAATGTCACAAAAACAAAAAATGACTTGCCCCTTCAGTGTATGAGTTTATTTTTTAATAAGTCTGGATCTCTGGGCTGCAGACTTATTTTGATTTATACCTTGCTTGTTTCCTCTTCCCACTGTCTCATTCACGTTTATTCTCTGCTTGGCAGTATTTTTCCTTGTTATACGCACCTTAGGGAGTTTCCATTATAAAACTGTTGCAGAAGGTCTTAATGGTGTCAGCTCTTGTTCAAATGGTATGTATTTTCTCATTAGTGCAGGACCAACCATATAAATGCATTCTCCTTCTTCTTTATTCCCTCTCAGAGGACAGTCATTTCCCTGAACACTCTATTTGTTTAGTGCATTCAGAGCCAAAATTTCTCTGCTGTTTACCACTGTTTAAGCTCTCAACTCAACTCACTATCAATGCTAGAACTCAGTCAACCAGTGAGAAGTACAAATTATCCCCCTAGCTCAAATGTGTTCTTTTCATAAGGAAGGCTCATTTTATTAATTTAAAAAAACAGATTTTCATAGGACACTAAAGGGTGGAGATGTGGGAGATAAGGTGAGGAAGATAGAATAGGACTAGATAACCATGAGCTTTGTCATAATTAACAGATAATACGCATAAAAACTAAAGTTTTTGAGCTGGCCCAAAGCACTGAGTTGTTAGATAAAAATTCATTTAAAGGATGAGTGCTGTGTCTACATTTGATGAAGAGGTTGTTTGGTGGGCTTCCTTTTGTTGGGGATGCAGAGGATACTCTGCCCCTTCCCTCTTCAAAATAGATTAGAATGAAAAAGAAGTTGCTGGCAAACTCCCAGAGAATGAAACCTACTTTTATCTCAGCATCTGAGGTGACAGCCTTTAGAAAAACATTCATAGATATTTAATGAAAAGGTAGCCAGAGTTTTCCTGAATGGCATCTGAATTAAAAAATAAATTTATCTTTCCTTTCTATGCCTTTGACTGTTGTCTATGCAGCAGTAAACACTTAAGGAGCTCTGTGGTTGCTGAAATAAAATGGATTCCACAGTGGTCTCTTTCTGGATTGATGGAGACAGTATAAAATACCAAGGGGAGCCATCAATGATGTTGGTCCATCACCTTTTTTACACCCATATGACCATTATACGATCCAGACCCTTATCACCTGTCACCTAGACAATTGTCAAAACATCTTAATTGGTCTCCCAACTTTCTAATACAACCTCTTCAGACCTACCAAAGTGATATTCCTAAAGTATAGGACTGATCACTTCAGTACTCTGCTCAGTAAACTCCAGTGGCTCCCTACTGTCTCTTGGACCAAACACAAATTCCTTTATGTGGCATTTAAAGACGTTAACAACCTGTCTCCAACATATTTTTACAAACTTATTATACTTTACTCCTCTTCACAAACTCAGCGGTCTAGCCAAATTTTCTTCTTGCTATTCCTCACACACAAAAGTTAACTTCCATCTCTGTGGTATTGCACAGGCTGTCTCCCGTGTCTGGAATGCACACTTCATTTATACCTCTTAGAATCCCTAATTTACCTCAAAGCTCAATTCAAGTACCACCTCCTATATAAAGCTTTTCCTTATCCTATTCCCCAGCTTCTAATGCCTTCCCTCTCCACCAAAAATTCTTTGTATTTATTTATACTTTATACGTATATACGCTATTTTTTCCTAATAGAATACAAGCTATTAGATAACAGAGACTGTTTCATTTTTGATTTTGTATTCCTTAGCACTGTGTCTGGCAAACAGCAGGTGCTCAATCAATGCTTGTTGATAGTTTGCTTTATTCCATTTATTAATTAGGATTCACTAGAAGTACCAAATAGATGCAGCTAGAAGGGGACCTGTAGGTAAATTTTTGAACCTCTTGGTGCATTTAGCTATTTGCCAGCACTTCTATGAAATAAGAAAACCACCACTAAAATTCAATTCAAGAGGTATTTGTTTTATATTTCCTACATGCAAGGCTCTATGCTTGGTGCTATGAAAACAAATTTAAAAAGTGCCCTCAAGGAGCTTACATTATAAATGTGGGTCACCCCAAAAAACTTCAAGAAAATAATAGGGAATAGAATAAAAATCCAAGCCTACATCCCTCTGACTGTCAATATAGTTATAATTTTAATATATGAGGAAGATAGTGAGGTTTTTTTTTGACATTTTGGGCCTAAGGGTTCAAATCATATGAAAGAGATTTCTGTTAGTATAAGGAAAATCTCCTTAGGCATAACAGTAGTGAGATACTGAAAAGAACCAACCAGGGGGCTAATAAAGACTTCATCCTTAGAAATCGTCAAGAATGAAACATAATGGTAAAGCTTGGAACAAGTCTAGTCAATTTTGGATAAAAATTTGGAATGATGCCCCAAAAGTCACTGAACTATGTATATCCTTTGACCCAATGGTACTAGTAATTAACCTATACCATACATCAAAGAAAGTGGTAAAGGATTCATGATGTACACAAAATACTAACAGCAGCACTTTTGTAATAGTTGAGAACTGGAAACTAAGACAGTACCCATCAATGGAGAAATGGCTAAACAAATTATGGTATAAAAATAATGGAGTATTATTGTGCCATAAGAAATGATGGAAGGGAAAGACTAGAGGAACTTAGGAAGACTTGTAGGACCTGATGAAGAGTGAAATGAACAAAACCAAGAAAACAATTTATACAGTTTAAGAATTCTGACTAATACAGTGACCAAACAGGATTCCAAAAGGGAGGAAGATGACAAGGAAAGGTGAAGATTCCTGAAAATAATTGGCTAAACAATTAGTATATGGGAAAGGAGCAGGTAAGACTCTCTGGAGGGTCATTCAGTTAACAAGGATTTACTAAGTGCTTACATAACATATTAAGTGCTTAACACAGACACTGTGTTAAGTACTGGGGATATAAACAGCAGTGAACAGTCCTTGCTTTTGGGGGGCTTACATTCTAATGGGGTAAGACAATATAAAAAGGAGCTAAAAATGTGGAGATTGGGGGAAGAGGGCGCCAGCCTTTATCGCTGGAGAGGGAAGTAGATATTTTGGCCTTAGCCTTCTCTGTAAATTGAAGGTAGCAACCAGCCCCTCAGAAGGTTGGACTCTAGGGACAGAGAGCACTTCCAAGGTGAGAAGTGAGAAGTAGTCCAGGGGTGGAGTAAGCTTCCAGGGTGAAAAGGTTTCTGTGACATAGTAGAGAAAATCCTGTGAAGATGAGTCAGCAGTCTCCCAACTAGAGAGGAGTAAAAGAAGAGGCAGCAGACAGTCTAAAATGTGTTGGGAAGTGTATTCCTCATCCTTCACCCCAGACAAATGTTCCCACTTGCTTCTACTTTTGGATTTACAGTCTCATTCCCATCCTGAACCCATTCTGTAAATTTCTAGCAAATCCCTTACTCACAAAGCCTGACACTCCACCTTTGATGTGAATACTCCACATCCATGAAAATCCTTTATCTAGTTTCTTACTTTATATGGTTCAGTCTCTGACTCTGACTCCCAGCAGATCCTTTCCTCTATAGTCTCCTGAACCCTCATAAATAACATCCTGGGCTCTCAACCTTCCCTACCTTTAGATGGCCTCCCTGTAGTCAATGTCTTACTTGTTTTGCCTTTTGCTATCTTCCAGACCTCATCTGCTCAGCTGGACTCCTAATCCTAATCCCTCCTGACCTATCCAGTCCTGTCACCACCCAAGTCCTGATATAACAGTATGGTGCATGTCAGAAAAAAAATCATGCATTGAAAGGTAATTTGGAACAGTTTCTTGAGATTTTTTTTGAGAGATAAGAGGATATCATAACATAAAATTACACCTCCAGAGTTTCTGAATATGGGTGTTTTTGGGGGGAGAAGAAAAACATACTTTATAAAGAATTAACAGAATATTATTAAAATACCAAAGTAGCAATCGAGACTTATTAAATCATTATAGAAATATTTTACAGAAACATTTGGAAAGAACTCGTTAAAACCAATAATGGTATTTCTCACTTTGGTTTAGATTTCCTTTGAAGAACCTGAGTTTGCAGCTGAGACAATAGGGCACCAGCAAGTTTGATCCTTTGTGGAGTTGTAAGAGGTGTGGGGTGGAGATGGCTAGCTGGCAGATAAGAGCAAAACATTTTTATTCCACAATCAAAATCAACAAAACAGTTACATCTTCTTAGGCCATAGGTCTTCTCATAGTAAACAAGCTTCCACTGACCCCATATTTACATAAAAGAGAAAAGGAAAAAAATGGCTCAAAGGAACTGTCATTATAGGTTACAGAATTGTGAAGTCATTACTGACCCTGGTTGGTGTCCTGGGGAGCAAGAGCCAGCTGTCCTTATACTCTGATGTCAGGGATCACTGATTTCCATGCCCAAAGCTATCTCTTTTATTCAACTAATATTCATTCTGTCCCTGCAAGGTGAATGATACTCTATGTTTGATCCCTGGCTAAAGCATAGACCTTGGTTAGCAGCACTCAGGTTAACAATGACAAACTACATCATGTGGGAGGGAGTTATATGAAGCCTGAGAAATAAACATAGACAAACTTGTCCTCTGTCCCTTCTTTAACAAATAAATATGGCAGCATCATATTTTTCCACTAAAGAGGCAACAACTAATCTAAGAGAACATTCAGTCTTTCCTTGTTTTGGACACCATGTTTCATCTCTCATCACCGTGTCTTTGCATGGGATATACCATGTGCCTGGAATATACTTTCCCCCTCACCTTTGCCTCTTAGAATCCCTATTTTTCTTCAGTTCAAATGCCAATGAAGTTTGAGGCCATTCCTGACCACTGCCTCCAACCCTGCTGCTGCTTGTACCTCCTCACCCCAATTCCCTTGTATTGACTTTGTATATATTCATATGTATATGCATTATTTCTCACTAGAGAATATAAGCTACTTGAGGCCAGAGACTTTCATTTTTGTCTTTTTTATTTTCAGAGCCTGGCATGTGGGAAGCATGTCAGTGCATTTTGATGGATTGGCATATTGAAAGCCATTACACGCCAGAATTGTGGAACAGGGAAGGGTATTTGTCAAAAACTGGGACAATGAGTGCTAATCCCCACTGGGTACCAGCATAGTAAATTTGTGTACCTTAAAGTAACCCTCAGGTACTGTTTTCTAAGTTCTCAGTTCAAGAAGCAGAAGTAATTATGGATGGCTTTTAGCTGCTAATTTGGCTACTAAATAGCCATCACTAGCAACAAGGACTGGCCCTTTTCCCATCCCAGTAGCCACTGGAGAATTCTCTCTACCCTCCACCCTCTCCTCTTCCCTCCAAGAGCTCTTTAAGGCTAAATCTAGAGAATCAGGGTGTGATAGCCACAAAGGTCCCTTGAGACAATCCTCAGTGTCTGTCCTCAAAAGTATGAGAGTCCTGGGAAACTAGTGGTCAATGACCAGTACCTAACTACCTGAATTTAGTAGAGGGTATAGTAGGATATATGCAAACATAGCAGAATAACTACCTACTCTGATTTTGAGGGGCACTCAAAGGCCCACCTATGCCAAATATCTTTGTGATTATACCTGATCCAGTGTCTGAATGACTATGGTGAAATGGATGGGGTGCCAGGCTTAGGGTCAGGAAGAAGTAGGCTCAAATTCCATCTCAATTTACTAGTGGTATGATCATTGTCAAGTCACTTAAGATCACATCCTCAGTTTCCTCATCTGTAAAATCAAGGCAGTAACACTTATAGTATTTACCTCAGGAGGCTGTGATGAGGACCAAACAAAATCATGTCTACAAAGTGTTTTATACAACTTCAAGTGTTATATGGATGCTCGTTGTTTTATCACTACTATTTGACCAATTCCTCAATTGGAATTTCCCATGAAAGCTGCAATATAGAATCATAGTTTTTTTAGAGTTGGAAGGGATATTAGAAGCTATCATCCATCTAACCACTTGATTTTACAGATGTGGAAAATGATGGTTAAAAGAAGCTAAGGGATTTTTTCAAGGTCATACATTCAGTTGATGAGAGAGTTGAGATTATAACTTCCTGTCTCTGACTAACCTTGGAGTTCTCCAGTGGACACATTTATCTGCAGCTCCAATTACTCATTTTGCTGACCTTACTTGTAAAGAAAATGTCATCTTTCCAAATAGCATCAGATACATTAGCATTTTTTAAGCTTTTACTTTTCAAGTGAGAGTTTTTTGTTTCCATGTCTTGTCTAAGAGGGAAAGTCTGGGCCTTATAATCAATTGGTCTAAAGTAGTCTTGTCACGAATACACTCTTTCCTATATTAAATCCATGCTTCAGAACATTGCATTGGGAGGTCAAGAAGTCCCTCTTCTCTGCCTGAAGCTCAGAAGTATTTGCAGCTGATGCAATACCTGCCATAGCCTGCTGAACCTGGGGTGTGAGAAATAGGAGATTGCTTTGCAGACTGAGATTATTGTTCAGAATATTGAATAATCAGGATTGCTTCTGGGAGGCTCCAGAGCACTTCCTGAAGGCTTGAGTTTGGGTAAAATGTTAACTAAAAAGGCTTCTGGGAAAAGGAGGAGTTTAAAGACCCTGACAACTTGTAGCACTATGAGAAGCAGGAGATGAGGCAGAGGGAGTGGCAAAGGAAAGGGAGGCATAGGGAGAGAACAGGAGGAGTAAGGAAAGGGAGGAATGATGGGGAGGGAATGCTTCCCTTTAAACTCATAGGATTTTTTTTATTCAAAGCTGGCACTTGTACTGTAAAATGGTATCTAATTCAAAATATATTTAATAAGCACCAATGAGCAAGGCTAGGCTCATTCTGTTCTCTCAAGGAGCTTAAATGATACTGAGGAGAAGCAATACTTATAAAAATAAGCAAGGAAAGGAAACCAATTATATTGAAATTCAGATATCAAAGTATTATAATGCTAATCAGGGCAGGACTTTTTTTACTGTTTTCTCTTTTGGAACACTTAGGTAATCAAGTGCTTTTGATGAGTCTGGCCTTTGTTTTTTTGATTAAATTGGGAGTCTTTGATGATTTGCTTACATCAAGGGAAAGCCTAGTTCACATAGGTTTGAGTTGCATGGTTGTGATGCCTGAAGAAGTGTCACATGGTTTTGAGTTACATGGTTGTGACACTCTTTGACCTCGAACAGGGTATATAAACTCAGAGGTTAGCATTTTGCTGGGGGCTCTCATTCACTGGAAAAGTGTTGTGTGATTTGACCAGATGAGACTCTGGGTAACCGTTGTTAAGAGCCCCCTCGCTTTGGAAAATCCAGATGTTGGTGCTTCTCTGGTAACTATATATATTGCAATCTGGTTAGACAGAAATGTTGATCTGTTTATATTGCCTCTGTTTATAATTTCTGTTTACATTCTCTCTGAAGTTCAGGCTGCTGACTTTTCCCCTTGAACTTGCTTTCCTTAGAAACCCCTTAAAGTTGCTTTCCTTAGAAAAGCAGATCAAACAATCTGTGTTGGCAGCCCTTCTGTGTGCTGGTATTTTTGGCCTTACACAACCACAGTGGCTGCTAGCAACTTTGTTGTTACCAGTATTTTTTTAAATTAGCAGATGGACCCCAGACTAAGACCCTCTGCACTAAACAATCTTTTTACTTGACTGTTGCACTCAGATACGCACCTGTCTTCATTTTAAAGATTTTCAGTTAATGCCATTTCTTTATCCCTGACTTCACTAAGTCTGCCATTCACCATGAAGAAGCTTTCTTTATGTAGTACAGAGAAGTCCAGATGAAGAAATAGCCCATACAAAGATAATATTTAACAAGCTTTATTGGTACTCCCAAGAGAATAACTGTTAGCATGGACAATGTTGGTGTTCAGCCCTCATGCCTTCAGTAAGCAATACAGTTGAGAGAAAAGAGATAGCCATATTCCAAGTAAAGGCCCAGATCCCCTCTAGGTTCAAACTTATATTGACTTTTAGATTAAAAAAAAAACAGAATGACACCAATAGGAGACTACCCTATAATTTACAGGACCAATAAAGTGAGGACATTTTCTAAATTATCTAATAAAGAGTAAGGAATGAGGGACGGGGATATAGGAAAATTGACCCTAATTGTGCAAATCCAGCAAGAGACTGGGGGGGGGGCCTTATTGTATAGCATCTGGGTTTATTAGTTTTAGTATACATGCATCATGGAGGGGAAAGGCATATCAGTTAAACCAGTTTTCAATGGTCAATACTTTATATCTAACATTAATCTCACCAGATTCATGCCAGGCTTAGGTCAAATTACAAAGCATATAAAGCTTGCTTTCAGTGCTCTGCCCCTTTTCTGTATCTTTTCTTTTATTACCAGGTTACTAATGCCCTCCACCACTCTCCAGCTGCACAGACCACATCCAGTGTCTCATAGCATGACTTTTATTGAGCTTTTGGTCCAATTAAACCTTGATCTGAACACTTAGAGAACTAGTCATGGTGGCAACAGAAGGTGACTTTAGACTAGTTAGTTGTTCTAATGTTGGCTTAGTAGAAAAAGATGAACTCAAAGGCCAAGAATGTCTGCATGCAAATCTTAACACTTACTAGCTATTTGATCACAGGCAAATCACTTTCATTTCTCTGAGTACCAAATTTCTTCACCTGCAAAATTCAAGTTACAATACACTATCTATGTTGTAGAGTTCTTGTGAAGACAGTCATCTGTAAATCTTAAAAGCATTGTGTACATGTGAATTATTATGAAGCTGATGGGACCCGATAGAGATTTATGAAGCAACAACCTCTTTCCAACAAGTACCCTTCACTGTTCAATGACTTTGGCATGCAGTGGCCTCTAGTGGCCGTAGCGTGGTAAACACCAGGAAAAAATAAAACATCCCCAGTTTTACTATTTCATACCCATTCCTTGCTGGAAAACATGAAAACATTGGAGAAGAAAGTAAGATTTGAATCATTTCAAATGATATTTCCAATCAGAGTTAGGTTTGATGACATAAGGATTATGAATTGTACTGGTAGATACTTCCACCCATGATTGTATGTCTCTATCCAAGCTTAGACAATAAATTGTCTACAATTTGAACAGCAAGCACAATTTAAATTAATGGAAATAAGTTTAACTCAAACAGTGCTGTCATCTTAATGTGATCTTTCTTAATGTAATATTTTCTACTGAAGATGAGAGAGGTGAATGAAAGAGAATGGAAGGTAGTAGAAGGAAGGAAACTAAGGGAGACTTCCTCTTTAGGCTGGGCTTCATGGAGTATCTGTGAAAATGAAGTTGCCACAATATAGACACTGGTCCACTGTTTTTCAGGGGCAAAAGCTCAATTTTATCAATTTATTTAGGAGTAGTCATACCTTTGGGAATCAGTTGATTCTCATAGCAAACTCATAGTAGACCAGTCAATAAAGCAGGATGCCAATTCATTCATTTATAGTAGGAGATGACAGCTAGCAAAATAAACCTGCTCTGGATATTTGCATAGGTCTTTCCCTTCTGGTGGGTGAGTTTATTCTAAAGAGCAATACTAGATTGACAGTTGGATGAGCATAGAATTAGAATTAAGAAGTTGGATGCTTTTTTTCAATTTTTAAGCACTTTTATTTAGAGTTTTGAGTTCTAAATTCTATCCCTCCCTCCCTTCCCCTTCCCTAAGATGGCAAGCAATCAGATATAGGTTATACATGTGAAATTATGTAAAACATTTCCATATTAGTCATTTTGTACAAGAAGACTCGAAAGAAAAAATGAAAGAAAGTGAAAATAGCATGCTTCAGTCTGTATTCCAACAATATCAGTTCTTTCTCTAGAGGCAGTTGGTATACTCCATCATTAGTACTTTGAGATTGTCTTGGATCATTGTACTGCATTCACAATTCTTCACCAAACAATACTGCTGTTCTCTTGGTTCTGCTCACTTCACTTTGCATCAGTTTGTGTAAATCTTCCCAGGTTTTTCTGAAACCATCCTGTTTGTCGTTTCTTTTTAGCACAACAATATTACATTACAATCATATACCACATCTTGTTTAGCCATTCCCCATTTGATAGGCATCTCCTTAATTTCCAATTCTTAGCCCCTATAAAAAGAGCTGCTATAAATATTTTTGTACAAATAGGTCCTTTTTCCCTTTTTTGGATGTCTTTGGGGTAATGACCTAGAGGTGGTATTGCTAGGTCAAAGGGTATGCACAGTTTTATAGGTCTTTGGGCATAGTTCCAAATTGCTTTCCAGGATAGTTGCATCAGTTCACAATTCCACCAACAGTGCATTAGTGTCCCAGTTTTCCCACATCCCTTCCAACAAAGTTGGATGTTCTTAAAAAATACTTCCATCAAACTGAGGCAGCTTCACCATCATTCTTCCCCATTCTAGCAGATATTGTCATCTAGGTAACTATGATCAGTCATCAGAATCAGAGCACCCTTTCTCCTAGACAGGCCTGGAAACATATGAACTGAATTCTCATTCTTTAGCTCTCTTTTTCCTAGACTCCATGCAGACTTTCCTTAGTACCAATTACATCCATAGGAAGATACAATCGAGTGGCCAGAACGGCCCATCATATTCTATAAACTAATAACACTTACTGTGTTTAATTTTAAACACTAAAACCTTTCAACAATCAATCATCTGTGCAATTTTAATAGATCTTGATTTCCTTGTGGGGAGAGAAATCATGGCTCCTTAAGATGATATTAATGCAAACATTTTGATGAAAGCAAAGAAAGAAATGGGGACTACTAATTTGTACACAAGGATCTCTAAACGTGTATATTGACTTACTTTTAAAGTATAGTCTTATCTACACTTTAACTTCATTTGAATTTTTATTTATTTTGTTAAATATTTCCCATTTTAATGTGGTTCCAGCAGTACTCAGGACCACATGTGTGGGCTGCATGTTTGACTCCTCAGATCTACACTGTCTCATTTAATCCTCAGAACAGTCCTGTGAGGTAGGTGGTATTAAAATCCTGATTTTGTAGTCCAGAAAACTAAAATTGAGAAATATTAAATGATTTGTCTATATCATCTTGACTCCCCAACCCTTGACCTTTTGCTGTCCAATGACTTGCAAAGATTTCTGCAGCTTCCTTCCACTCTGGAGGATTACCATCACAAGAGACTCTTACATTATCTAAAAAAAAGTTTCTCTTATAATAAAAGCTAGTATTTATATAAACTTTAAAGTTTGCAAAGTCCTTTACAAATATTATCAAATTTATCCTCACAGCAACCCTGGAGAGAGATGCTATTATTATCTCTATTTTGCCACTGAGGAAATGGACACATAGATACATCAAATGACTTACCTAGTATCACATAGCTTATAAGTGTCAGGCTGAATTTGAACTCACACCTTCTGACTCTAAGCCTAATGCTCTATCTGCTGTGGCTTTTAGTTAGCCAGCTAATTCTAAAAGAGTTATTTCTCAAAGGTCCTCTCAACTCTCAATAACCTCTCAAAACATGAAATGTTCATTTATAGTTTATATAGCCATATCTGTGGAAACGTATCTATCGCTTCCTAGGAAATGTCTCCTCCTTTATGTGAGCCCTGTTCCTATGGAGGGGCAGCTAGGTGGCCCAGTGGATAGAGTATTGGGCTTAGAATCAGTAAGACGTCTCCATGAGTTCAAATCCAGCCTCAGAAACTAACTAGCCATGTGACCCCAGGCAAGTCACTTAACCCTGGTTACCTTTGTTTCTTCATCTGTAAAATGAGCTGAAGGAAATGGCAAATCACTCCAGTATCTTTGTAAGAAAACTCCAAATGGGGTCATAAAGAGTCAGATATGACTGACACAACTGAACAACAAGAAGAGAATACCTATTGAGATGATGGTGTGTTATGGCAGAAAGTACATTGGATTTGAAGTCAGATGACCTAAGCTTGAATTCTGGCTCTACCACTTACTACTTTTATGGCCTTAGGCAAGCCATTTAATCCATAATTTAAGCCTTAATTTCCTTACCTGTAAGAACAAGGAATCTGGTCTGCTAATTCCTAAGATTCCTTCCAGTTCTGAACCTGTGTAAGTTACATCTTTATGACTACAATGGAAATAGATGATAGCACAAAAAATCCATTTTCTTTGCTTTGTTAGGGATCATTTTACCACCAAAATATTAAGACCCTGTCCACTTCTGTATTGTTTCCAACTAATATCTATAGATGTCATAGCAGATCCAATTTAGCCATATCAAATTGATGAAATGTACAAATTTCCTTATGCTCTGTAGGGATTATTTCATTATTGCTAATAACTTAACAAATTCTTGGTTCATTCATTCTTTCAAATGATTACAAAAGTGAGGTAAATTATACCCATCAGAGACATGAGCAGTAATTTGCATTTATTTGGTCTCATCCTGTGATTTCATTGATGGAGGGAGCTGCAGATGAGCAAACTCTCCCTGCCAGTGCAGATCAGCAGCAATTCTGCAACTTATAGTCTTAGAAAGTCACCTTGATGAGCTACAAATACTGGCTCTCCATTCATTATACTATCTTGCTTCTCTTGAGTCATGTCTTAAGATATTTAATAATTTGCCATGGCAAAGGTAAATTGCTTTTCAATGGAGCAAACTCTCCAACGATTGTTAAAATTTTTTGTCATGTCTATAGAACTTTTAAAAACACATACATTCTCCTCCCTTACCTGACCACGTCTCTTACTGATTTTAATAGTTCCATGAATTTGGGGTGAAGAAATAAAGAAAGTAAAGTCATATAACAAGTCTCAAATTAGTCACCAACAAAACAATTTAACACACCACTCCTTTCCAAGGAAGTTTTCTAATAAGCACTTATTAAAATCTGCTATGAGCATTGTTCATACTTAATGATTAACCCCTAGGCCTGCTTTCAATGTTTATTTTTCCCTTATTGTTCTTGTCCTGTCTTTATTAAATTGAACTTGAACAGACCCACAAATAGAAGAGTTCAAACGACATTTTCATTTTTCATCCATATTCTCATTTCTGTCCATTTTATCCAGATGACTGTGGTTTGGGAGTTGTAGGTAATGATTTAATTCAACAAAAATTTATTGAGTACGAGTTTTGGGCAAAGAAGCACAGTGTTAGTTCCTGGGTATATGGAGACAAAAACAAAGAATCCCTGTCCTCCTTCCAATGGGAGAAAGGAGGAGGGAAGTAGGGATACCTGTCAACAAACATCTGAAGTACAAAGACAATTTAAGGGACAGAAAACACTAATAATTGGGTTGGGGGAGAGGAATTCAGAAGGCATCACAAGAGGAAGCAGTATTTGAGCTAAATCTTTTTTTTAAAGGAGAAAAGGATGTTGATATGAAGTTTCTTCCAGGCATGGGAAACAACTTGTGCAAATGCAGTGAGGCAGAAGGTGCAACACTGAGTTTAAGAAGCTAATTATCCTCTTTGGCCAGAATGTAGAGTTAATGAAAGTCTATGAAACAGATTGGGGAAAGGAGAAGACAGCCCTAGCCATGCTGAGGAATTTGTATTTTCTCCTATAGGGATGAGGATCCAGCCAAAGTTTTAGAGCAGAGGAGTGACACGGACAGATCTTTGCTTTAGGAAGATAATTTTCACAACTAGGTAGAAGCAGGATTATAGAGGAGAGTGATTGGAAGCAGGGAGACCAATTAGGAAGCTATTGGACTAGTCCGGGTTAGAGGGGGCAAGTGCCAGAGCTAGGGCAGTGGTTTATTGTTAGAAAAGAGAGAGATGTGAGAAATGTCATTAAGGTGGAAGTAAAAAGACTTTGGAACTGATTAGATATGGGAAGAGAGGGAGAGGGGAAGAGTCAAGGATTGAAGTGCCCTCAACAAATGTAGAAAAGATTAGAGGAGTGGTAATTTTTTTAGAGGGTGAAGACAGTGAGTTCTGTTTAGTACATATTAAGTTTAAAATGCCTGCAAAACATCCAGGAAGAAATACTTAGCATGTAGTTGATGGCTGTTGTTGTTGTTGTTCAGTTGTGTCTGACTCTCTGTGATCTCATCTGGGGTTTTCTTGGTGAAGATACTGGAGTGGTCTGCCCTTTCCTTCAGCTTATTTTTTACAGATGAGGAACTGAGGCAAACAAGGTGAACTGACTTGTCCAGGGTCACAAAGCTACTGCATGAGCCTGGATTTAAACTCAGGAAGATGAGTCTTCCTGGTTTCAAGCCCAATAATCTATACATTGTGCCACCTGGCTGCCCCTGTAGTTGATGAGGGGAATCTGAAATTCAGGATAGAGATTGGGGCAGGATATATTAATTTGAGCATCATATGCATATAAATAATACTTGAAACCAAGGGAGCTGATGAAATCACTAAGAGAAAAAAATATAGAAGAGAAGAGAGCCCAGGACAGAGCCACGGGGAACACCAGTGCTAAAGGGATAAAACATGAACAGTGATCCAACAAAGGACAGTGAAAAAGGGCAGTCAGGTGGACAGGAGAATGAGGAGACATCAATATCAACAAAGGCAAGGGAAGAAAAGCTGTCTAAGAGGAGAGTGTGGTGAACAGTATCAAAGCCTTCAAAGAGGCCAAGGAGATAGCAGTTTCAGTCTAATTGTGGGGCAGAGGCCAGAATGCAAGGGATCAGGAAGGTAGGAGGTGATGAGGAAGAATGTCAACAATTCTTTCTAAGATTTTGCAATGAATAGAACAGATATAGTATAATGACTTTGGTAGGTGGCAAGGTCAAGTGAAGGTTTTTAAATGATGGAGGACTGGGTATGTTCTATAAGCAATGAGAAAGAACATACTAAATATGAAAGAAAAAGGAGATGATTAAGGTAACAATATCTGGAAGAGAAAAAAGAGAATGAGACCGAAGGTTCAGGCAGAGCAGTTGGCCTTGGGAAGAGGGACATATCTTTCTCAGAGACAGGAATAAATGAAGAAAGGCTAGTTAAAACTGCAGAAAGGTTTTAAGTTGGGGAAAAGAAGGAGCTCACAGTGAATTGGCCTTTATTCTATAAACAAAATAGTAGGTAAGGACATAAGCTGAGGGGATGGACAGAAGAGAAAATTTGGAACAGCTCCTAAGCAGAATAATACAGTAAGCCAATCAAGGAGGAATAAAAGTTTACCATTCAACAGCAAGAGCCCAATTGAGATTAACTTGCCTGCCTTTGTAGATGAAGCTGTCACAGTGGCATGACTTCCTCTAGTAGGAAGTAGAAGGAGCAGAGAAGGTTAATGGTGAGGGCAATACAGAAATGAGTGTTTGTGAAGGAGGAATAATGGTAGGACAAGGGGCCAAAGAAATTAAGAGGTAGTCAAGAAAACGTGGTTGAGCTGGTAAACTACAGGGTCAAGCCCCTGAGAAAAGTAAAAGAAAGCCATAAAAGAAATGGTAGCCTGGGAGAACATGGAGGGACTAGAAGTTATGGTAAAGGAAAATAACGGATTCAGGAAAAGTGAAGCATAAGAAAAGAAGGAAGGAAAATTGATTATCATTACATAGAGGAACATCAGAATTAAAAATCCTAAAAGTGATAGATATACTTGGGTAATGATGAGCTCTAAGGTGTGGTCATTCCTGTGGGTAGCTGAGGATGAGCGTAATTATAGGTCATAAGACCTGAGGAGGTAGAGGAACTGGGAGGTCAAGGCATTTATGTAGGTAAATCAACATGTACATTGTTGTCCCAAGTACGAGGGAAAGTATTAGGTTGAAGAGAAAAACGAATCCAGATGTTGAACTTTTTGAGAAAGGAGGGACAATAACCTGGAGACAAGCAGATCACAGCAGGATTTAGATTAGGTGATACAGATGGGTAAAGTGAACCTCAAAAAAAGAAAAGTTAATGGGTCATAGTACCAGAGAGAGCATCTGATAATGAGGAATGAAAACTTTGCAGGATTCTCTTACTGACCCAGTATGTCAGAGGATACGAGAAAAGTGAAAACAGGCCTAGAGAGGCATGCATCTTTCACAAAGAGAAATAGATTTCCAAAAGACTGTGAAAAGAAGGGATCAAAGATAAAGGGACGTTTTGCTAATGATCAGTTGGGGGGTTCCAAAGGTAGCAATCAATAGAATGAGATGACAGAGGAATTAAGAAAGTTAGGACTAGTAGGATTAGGCCAGAGGAGGACAGGAACACAAACAAAGGAAATAAATTGAATGAGGGATGGAGGAAGAATGGGCATCAAAAATTTTATACAATTATTGTCTCTGATCCTTATGTACACATTTATACTATTTTTAACAAAGACTCAAGAATGGATTCCTTCCTCCCTTCCTCTTTTAAATGATGTTACAATATATGCACTGCTAGGCTGTCATCTTTTAAGACAGCACACTCTACTTGTATTTATATCTGGCAGCATGATGACGGGAATCAGCATTTAATTAATTATGCATATTAAACAACTGTAATCACGCTTACAGTCTAATACCTAGAATGTCTGCTGGGATGCTTTGTGACTTCAGAATCCTGGATTAAAGAGGATGTGCAGATGTTTCATTTTATTAGCTGATTTATCAAGGAGGTCATACTTTAAATGCTCTTGAGATTTACAAGATGTGCATTTTGTGAAATTATACCTATTTTGCTGTTAACGTTTCTTGCATTGAAAAGGAGAAAAAAAAATTTGCATCTTAGCTTTTCCAGAATCCCAAATGGCTGTCAAGGAGAATCTGTATGTAATTACTCATTAACTTGTTCTGCTTTTTGCTATCTGCATGACCTTTGGAAAGTAGCTTAACTTCCCTGGGCCTCAGTTTCCTCATCTAAAAAATGAAGGATATTTACAAATTGGCCTCTAAGGTCCCATCCAGCTTTCTATATTTTCCTCATTCCTGAAGATTTTCCTGATATTTCCTCCCCACCAGCAAATCACTCTGTTTTTACTTTGTGTGTACTGTATGTATATATGGTAGTTAGGTGGCTCAGTGGATAGAGTGCTGGGCCTGGAGTCAGGAAGACTCATCTTCCCGAGTTCAAATCTCAGACACTTTGTGACCCTGGGCAAATAATGTCATCCTGTTTGCCTCAGTTCCTCATCTGTAAAATGAGCCAGAAGAGGAAGTAGTAAACCACTCCAGTATCTTTGCCAAGAACATCCCAAATGCAGTCACGAAGAGTCAGACATTACTGAAATGCCTGAACAAGAGCAATTTTATGAATACTTTTATGTGTACATATTGTTTATAAGGCGGGTAATCTTCTTGAAAGTAGGGATTGTTTCATGAATTATTTTTGTATTCCCAGTACCTACCACAGGGCCTGGTACACAGTGGGTGCTTAATAAGTGTTTATTGATTGGTTGACTAACTATGACTTGTTTCTCTTCTCCAGTATATAGAACTGCAAAGATTAAAGGGGTCTTTGTTACAGAATTATAGTGGCAGAGTCCTGGCCTCTTCTATGATCAGACCCACGTATCCCACACTGGGTGCAATGTTTCTAAACAAACCATCCTAGATTACAGAAGCTTTAAGACTGAATTAATGAGATTCCCTGGTGCTTTTCTCTCCAAAACATATTTGTGCTAAGTTACACAAATGTTATTTGGATCGGCAAATAGCCACTGTGTGGACTTAAAATGAAGCATTAAAAAGAGATTTGGGAAGATGGAAAGCTAGTATTTAAGTGGGCACAAGTATCTGATTTGGAAATCATCCCCCTCAACCCCTGACATCGATGTTTAGAAATGCAGATCATGTTGTTGGTGATGATTAGCATAGATGTTCAGCAAATACCTTACTTGATCAGTGAATGCCCAAATGCACAGGTTCATTCTGAGACTCAGAGAGGAAAACTCCTCTTCCTGCACAGTCAAGCCGTTTGGTCAATAGGGCTGAAGAACCATCATCTTGCAGCTGCATTCATTTTTTATTCTCTCTCAGCTTGATCTGCTTATAGTCAAGATGGAGAGTAGAAAGGACACTCTCTAGCTTTTAGATTATATATCTCTTATCAATGTAGATTATTCAGTCTTTTCAGTTGTGTCCAACACTTTGTGACCCCATTTGGGGTTTTCCTGGCAAAGATACTGGAGTGGCTTGCCATTTCCTCCTCTAGATCTTTTTACAGATGAGGAAACTAAGGCAAACAGGGTGAACTGACTTGCTCAGGGTCACACAGCTACGAAGTGTTTGAGGCCAGATTTGAACTCAGGAAGATGAGTCTTCCTGACTCCGGGCCCAGCACTCTATCCACTTTACCACACAGCTGTTCTTACCAATACTAGGAACCACAGAATATTAAGCTTTCTCATAAAGTGTGTTAGCTGGTAAGAGGTAGTAACACTTCCACCTTGTTCACATATATGAGACTAGCTTGCAATAAAGAACATTTACCTGAGCTTAATTTGAATCTATGAAATAGGAGAGGAAGACAAGAAGGATTCAATTACCCCAGCTGTTACTTGTTCCTTGTGATTATTGTATTTATTTTGAGATTTACAATTGTGTAAAAGAAAATTAGGAAGTGAAATCCTGAAATGCTTTTTCAATCCCTAGATACAACGATTAGGTTGTGATTAATAAATTTCATACACCAAGTGCCCAAGATAATGAGCTCTCTCTTCATTCTGCTATTGGTGCTTGTCTTGGGATTTACAGTTTCCTGACCCACTTTGAGTAAAGAAAGACTCTCAACAACTTCAGAGCTGAAGATCTCACTCACCATTGAAGTGCAAGCCCCACTTTACCCAGGCCAACTGTGAAAGCACTAAGTAATAACAGCTCTGCATCAAAAGCATTTGGCCAGAGACATCTGATGATGATGATTTGGGGGAGGAAAGTAGAAGGCTGAGAAGAGAGGCAGTCAAGTCGGTGATGTATACATCATACTGCATACCTTAGAGGAGCAAACTTCCTCCACCAATGAAGATTGGCCATTCATTAGTCAGTCAATATGCATTTATTAAGTGTCTGCTCTGTGTTAGGCACTACATTAAATGCTGGGTATACAAAGAAAGACAAAATATAGTCCCTGTTCTCAAAGAGCTCACAGTCTAATGTGTATGTGTACGTGTCTAAATAATACATAATTAACTATGTACAAAGAAGCTATACACAAGATAAACTGGAGACAGTCTCATAGAGAAGGCACTAAGACTATGGAAGTCTGGGAGCAGACCTCTATAGAAGGGGAGACTCTAGCTTAGACTTGCAAGAAGCTAGGAGGAAGAAAAGAGGAGGGAAAGGATTCTAGATAGGGAGAAGAGCAAGAGGAAATGCTTGGAGTGGGGAGATGTAGAGGGGAGTAAGGTATAAGAAGATTGGAAAGATAGGGATTAGGTTATAAAAGGGAATTAGATGCCAGAGTATTTCGTATTTGATCCAGAAACAACAGGGTGCCACTAGAGTTTGTTGAATGGGGAGTAACATGGTCAGAACTGCACCTTAGGAAACCTGCTTTGGCAGCTGAGTGGACTGGATTAGAGTGGAAAGAAGAAAATATTTATTCAGAAAGTATTTATTAAGTATCCACTAGTCAGAAAACAAGTCAGAAGCACAACAGAACTCATGGAAATGATCAATATCCATACTGCAGCCCTCTCCCAGAGGATGTATAACCTCAGTCATCTATTTTCAGTCATGGTGGGATAGAACTCCCAGCCAAGTGTCACTTATAGTGTGGTTTCTCATCATGTGCTTTCTACTGATGCCCTCTAATGTGTCAGCATGGAGTACCATGATTTCTCCCCATCACTGCTACCTTAGGTTGTCTTTGCTTACAGTTCCCCACAGAAAGAGCTCAATGTACTCTTTGAAGCTCCCAGTCAGTTGGTATATCAGGAGTGAGGCTCCTCAGGTCAATATCCCCTTCAGAGGCCTGTCTTGTAGCTTTAGAGCAGGAGTTCTTAATCTTGTTTGTGTGATGAACCCCTTTGCCATCTGGAAGAGTCTATGGACCCCTTTTCAGAATAATGTTTTTAAATACATAAAATAAAATACATAAGACTACAAAGGAAAGCAGCTATATTGAAGCAGTTATCAAAATATTTTTTAAAAGTTTACAAACCTGATCCAGCCATTTTGGAGAGTAATTTGGAACTATGCCCAAAGGGCCGTAGGAATGTTCATACCCTTTGACCCAGCAATACCACTTCTAGGGTTGTATCCCAAAGAAATCACACAAGAGGGAAAGGGACCCATATGTACAAAAATATTTATACCGGCTCTTTTTGTGGTAGCCAAGAATTAGATATCAAAGGGATGCCTATCAATTGGGGAATGGCTGAACAAGCTGTGGTATATGAAGGTAATGGAATACTATTGTGCCATAAGAAATGAATATGATACAGACTTCATAACAACCTGGAAAAACCTACACGACGTAATGCTGAGTGAGCGGAGCAGAGCCAGGAGAACATTATACACAACCACAGATATATGGATTCCGTGAGGACCAACCCTGACAGACTTCGCTCTTCTCAGCAACACAAGGTACAAAGACAACTCCAAAGGACTCACGATGGAGAATGCTATCTGGATCCAGAGAAAGAACTATGCAGTTTGAATGCAGATTGAGGCACACTTCATGCTCGCCTTTTTTTTGCTTCTCTTTAGTTTTTGTTTTTGGGGTTTTTTTTGGGTTCTGTTTCTTCTTTCTCATGATTCATTCCATTGGTCATAATTCTTCTCCACAACTTGACTAGTGTATAAATTAATTCAATGCAAAGTTATACGTGGTAGTTATATGAGATTCCATGCCGTCTTGGGGAGGGAGAAGGGAGGGAGGGGAGAAAATCTGGAACTCAAAATTATGTAGAACCGTGTGTTGTAAACTAAAAAGAAAAAAAAAGAAAAAAAGAAAAAATAAATAAAGCAGTCCCTAAAAAAAAAAAAAAGTTTACAAACATCAGGTCAGGGTATACTCCAGAGCTCCCTCATTTGAATCAGTGATACTTGCTTTTTGTGTCCAGTTCTAATTCAGAGTAAAACTATAGACTTCATTCCAGATTGCTTCTTTCCAACTATTTCTGCTGCTCTCTAGGGTCAAAGAACCTTGCCTATTTATCCATCCCCAATATCAGGTAGAATAAGGGTGAATTTCACATCTGATGTCTTCTCTACTCCCATCACCTGGGCAATATAGCTTTGGCCCTTATCAACACCTCTAACAGGTCTAGAGCAGAGGTTCTTACATTCTTTTGTGTCATTGACCTTTGAAAGTCTAGTGAATCGAGTGGACCACTTCTCATAAATAGTGTTTTTAAATAATTGAAGGAACCGCTAAATTTCAGTTAGAGCTTAGTGAAAATAAAAATGTAATTCCCTGCCCCCCCATCCAAGCTCACGGATCCAGTGAAATTTACCACAGATTCCAGGTTGAGAGCCACGGATTCAGAAGCTTGTCAGACACCTTCCCCCATTACCAACTGCTCTTTCAGGCCATGCAATTCCCTCTTGAAATATCTGAGTAGGATTAGCCAAGTTATTCAATAATATTTCCTCACACAGCAGATTAGGTGAATGGAACTGAGTCCTAGCCAAACACTCCCCTGACATTATCATTTTCCAAGGAGAAATTTTTACTCTCCTGATTACAATAGTGTACCCAGAGACTGGGTTCTAGTTGCTCCCAAAATGTCTAGTAGTCAAGGGTGGTTTGTTTTCTACCAGGTTTCTACCAGAAATTCTACCAGAATCCATACCTAGGAAACCCTAGAAAGGTTCTTTGCAGTGCTAAATTAATATCAAGCAGTAATAAGTATTGAAACAGAGTAGTGTATTATTATCAAAGATTTTTTTGACTAGATATAGAGGATATCTAATGCTGTTTCTTGTCCTTCATTTTCAGGATGGTGATGCCATGACTTGCAAGTGAATTAGATTTAACTGAGGGAGAGCTGTGCAAAGTCACCAGCCTCACTTTTTCCTCTGGAGCCATATGATTCCAGTGGCAAGATATAAGTTGGGATAACTGGAGATGGCCCCGATGCAGTGGGAGACCTTGGCCTTTTTAAGCTAAGGTCTTTCCCAGGTCTCAGTTTGACTGAGGCAATGCCCATTCAATGATTAAGGCTAGGTAAGAAATGAGACAAAGAATGGCCTCTTTTACCTAGTCAAAAAATATCAATCTGGGAGGGGAAGACCCTCAGGATTTCTGGCTAAAACAGAAACAGCTGCTATTTGCATTCACTTTGAGCCATCGGGGGCCTAAACAATGACCGCTGAATGGGGCTTGGGCTTGGGACCTATTGTTGGCCAATCAATGAGAGCTAGAGTGAATTGGGTTTAAGGCGTGGTCCTTAAGAAGGAAGTCTAGCTAGTCTAATGCAGAATCTAAATGAAAGAGGAACTCCTCAAAGAAGGTAAGGTCTTACAGTTGCTTCTGTTTGAAGATTACATTATACTAATTGCACTGCACCACAAAATACTACAGAGCCCACTATATGAGATCCACAACCCTATAAAAGAATCTCCTAACAATTCCCACAGGAAAAAACAAGTGAATGAAGAATGCTTCTTTTCCAGACTGTGATATATGGTTGAAAGGACACTCCATTAATTTAGTATCAATGTGCATATCACAAATGGACACAGCCTTTGGACAATAAGTTGAATCCATGATTGAACGAGAGGAGAAGAATTGATGTGTTGTCATCTGAGAACTAGTATAGAACTTCTAACAATCCCTAAGTGGTCTCTGAAAGAAAATCCCATAACAAATATGGGAAGGATCCCATAATTCTACTTGTCTAAAGATCATGGAAATCTCTGAAAAAGTAAAATTCTAGTTGATCACTAGGGCAATAGGGAAATGCAGAGTGGGTCTAAAAAGGTTATAGCATATTTCCAGTAATGACATGCGTAAGAAGTGGTGTTAGTGAAAATGTAGGAGTTCAAAAGATAATTCAAATGGAAGCAGTTCAGTTTTCAGACACGGCATTGATAGACTGTTCAGGTGCCACAGGCATAAAACAGTGAAGTCAGCACAACAGTTCTGTAGACCTTCAGTTTGGTATGCAGCCCAATACCTCTTCTTTCCCACACTTTCTTTAAGAGCCTCCCAAACACTGAGCCAGCTCTGGTAATGCATGCATCAGGCTCATCATCTGTGAATATAGCCCTGGAAAGCATATGCCAAGGCAAGTGACCTAATTTATTGTGACCAATGGCTCCAGAAATAGATGGTGCAGTACTGGCTGGTGGAGAACCTCTGTTTTCTTTATGTTGACTGCCAGGCCAAAATTAGCACAAGCAGCCGAGAATTGATCCATACTCTGTTGTATCTCAGCTTCAGAGGCTACATTGAGTGCACAACCATCTGCAAACAAAAAATCAAGCACCAACTCTCCCTCCATGTTGGCCTTGGTTTATAACCTTTTCAGGTTAAATAGTTTACCATCAGTGCAGTAGCTGACCTGATGCCACTTTTCATTCTCATTAAAGGCATCTGACAACATCTTGGAAAACATCATGCTAAAAAGCATGGGAACATGCACACTAACCTGCTTCACTCCACTGGTGACTGGAAAAGTGTGAGAGCATTATCCTTAATCCAGAACCTGTGCAAACATGCCATCATGAAACTGGTGTACAATACCGATGAACTTCTCCAGGAAACCAAATTTTGCCACAATCTTCTACAAGCCCTCACAACTGACGGTATCAAAGGCCTTGGTCATGTTGACAGACATTGTATGCAAACCTCTGTTCTGCTCCTGGCATTTCTGCTGGAGTTGTCATGCAGCAAACCCATGTTTCCCATTCCTCTGCCATTTCTGAAGTCACACTGGTGCAAATGAAGGATCAGCTGATTAAGGAGGCACAAATCTTGTTAGTAATGACCAAGAGAAAGATTCCCCTGTGATTGTCACAGGACAGCCAATTTCCTTTTCCTTTTTAGAGATTCTGAAGATTACCTGGCAAGATAAGGTACTGGACACTGAGGTCCTCTCTTGAGATGAACTACCAAGCATTCATACTTTACTGTAGAGAGCACAGTTCCTATGGGCTGACCATATAGCCCAAATGCCAAATGTACTTTTGCCTAAAAGACTATTTTGTAGAGAACTCACATATGGTGGTCAGAAGAAGCAGTGCAAGGACACTCTCCAGATCTCTCTATTAAGAACCTTAGCATAGATTGTGATAGCACAGGACCACCCAGCATAATGTTTCCTCATCAAAGGCACTGTACTCCATGAGCAAAGCAGAATTGCAGTAGCACAAAGGAAATGTGAGCTACACAAATCCAGAGATACAACCATCCCAAATGTTTAATTTGACTATTTGTGCCCAACCTGTCGACTAATCAGCCACAGCTGAGCACACCTTTACTCCAACATTGTGAAGTCATTGGTCCTCTTCAAAAATGAAGGCTGAGCAACAACATGAAAAAAAGTTAGGCTAATCATGTACCAAGAACAGTGGACGGTCAAAGGACAGACTAAATGTTGCTCTAGTACCCATACGATGATAGATGACCCAGAGGAAGGTCTCTGGTGCATTGTGTGGATCCTTTATGGAGGATTTACAGAAGGACAGGGACAAGAGTCACACAAGACAAAGTATTAGATCATAGGCATGATGAAGTATTGAAGTAAGCAGTGCTATCCTTAAGAATTTGTTCTCACTATAATTAAGCAATGTATTTTGCTCACACAAAAAAGGAAAGAATAAAGAGAAGGCAAGGAAAGGCAAGGGAAGGGAAGGCTTGAAGGGGGGAGAGGGATGGAGGAAAGGCTTTGCCTACTACATGTGCATAGGAAAAAATGAAATTAGTTGTTATTGAGGGACAATTTTGTATGCAACCAATGCATTGGTACCCTAAAAACTCTACTCTTCCTTCTCTGTGATGGTAATTCTAACTGCACCCTTTCATTCTTGTACTCCACAATCACCCAGAATTTCCTAGAGCATCAACCAAGGTTTCCACTGCTTGTCACCAACCACCACTTTAGGGACCAAATTTTAATTTAAGGTCTCTACTCTTTCTTGTCCTTTAAGGATTGAGAATTATTTCTGGGATTCCCAAAAACCAGAAGTGAGGAAATATCCAGATGAGGTAACTAAATAGTCTTTTTCTTCTATCCATACCTTGTCTCCCTCTGGTGATAGCAAATATTTTTAAAAAGCCAACTCAGAAATATTGATTTGTGGATAAAGACCTCTGAGGCCATAGATCCCAGTCCTGTTCCCTTGAATAAGCTTTTCTAATTTCCTGGAATGCTCTCCCTCTTCACCTCTGCCTTCTATAATTTTAAAGTTAGGTGCCACCTCCTGCAGGAGGCTTTGATCCTTCTCTTTACCATTAATGCTCTTCCCTTACCCCTAAATTATTTTACATCTACTTTCTCTTGATTTGTATATATTTGTCTGTGTACATGTAAGTTTTGGGACATAGACTGTAAAATCCACAAGGGAAGAGTTTGTTTGATTTGGAGGCTTGTATCCCTAGCACACATCAAAATGCCCATCATAGTCAATGTTTCTTGAAGTCAGTCTTCTTATCAATCCCTTCTACTTTAAGGATCATGATGGTGGTAACCATTGTTACAATGGTAATAGACAAGATTTTGTTCTGAATCTGATGCCTCCCTAGATATGTCTGAAAAATAGCCAGTGAAAAGCAACAAGGAGATCCCTAACTATAAGAGCCCTAGTTTCAATCATTCCTCATTTAACATTTATCAGGTTTTTCAAAGTTCTTTCTTCTCTGTCTCTCTTTGTAAACTCCAGGAATGAAATAGACCTTAGAATGAGAACATCTGTGTTTGATAAAGATCTATTTATCAAAACCTTGTACACTGTAGGCACTTAATAAATGCTTGTTGAATCAAATTCTTTCAGGTAGGACTTTATCATAACAAATAAAAAGCTTTTCTTTTAGCCATATGAGGATTCATTTCCCTTTTTCTCTCCCCTTGCTCCCCCTGGAGATACCCAAATTAAACCTGTACACATGATATATTTTATAATTGAAGTCAGAATCTCAGACATGAAAAATGTAGGGAGAGAAAAATTCATGAAGCTGTCCCATCATAGTCCAATTAAAAGGACTTAAAAACACCTCACCCTCAACTCATGTGCTCCAGCAAATTGGAAGGATTACACACAGTAGCTCCCCTCTATGATCTCTGCAACCACTTACTTTTCCTTCTAACAGTTAATCTAATAGCCTTGCAGGAATGGAAACAAAATTATGTCAAGCTTTAGTAATGATTGAGTGGGTAATAGATGAATGTGAAGACAAATACATTAAGGTCTTTGGTTTGTAGGATTTGCTACAGAAAAATAAATGATGGAACTATTTTCTGGAGCATAAGGAATGGATGCTGCTCATTAAACACGTTTTGTTTCCCCGAAATGTGCTTCCTGTGCAAATGTGTTAAAGGCACCAAATCAGTGCTTTTATACAGTTACTTCAAAATTAGAGCCCCTCTTTAAATTCCACCCCTAATCAAAATTAATAGCATGCCACTGTGTGAAGCATGAGATGTCCAAGGAAATTATAGTTTGATTTCACCATGTAAAAGTGTTGCCAATTGATTCTGAGACTGCTCCAACAATCCCATGGATTGCTTTTATACTTTTATTTACTGCTTTGTCATTTTCTAGATTTCACTGGCCAATAGTCTAACCCATATGAAGTGAAAGCTATTAGTGTGGTGTGGGAGTGGGAAGAGCTGTAGTCGATTAAGCAAGATTTTAATGGGGATATGAAAAGGAAGATGAAAACTACTCCAGCACTAGGATAGAAACTCACTGTTCATATACCATAGGTCAAAACTGCTCTGAATTTCTCCCCAATCTTCTTGGAGGAATCAAATTATGTAGTTGCTATTATCCATTTCTCAGGGGTGACTGTGTTAGTATTTTCAACTTGTGAAAGCGAGTTCTGCAAATACAATACAGATGATGACAAGGTACCTAGTATGCAATGAAGAGAGACAGCTCTTTTTTTTCAACTGTCTTGTCTCCCTGGCAATACCTTAATTCTAAAAAAATCATGGACTCCAGAGGTAATCTAGTCCAATCCCTCTTTGTAGGCTCATAGATTTTGAACTAGAAGGAACCTTAGAAGTCTACTTTAATGCCTTCACTTTACAGATGAGGAAACTAAGGTCCAGAGAGGTTGTCATTTGCCCAAGGTCACACAGCTAATAACAGAGATGAGATCTGAACTTAGTTCTTTCAATCCCAATGCCTTTCTGTTACACAAACTATTAAAGTTGTAAGTATTTATCAGGATAAATCTATCTTAATGAAACCATATACTCCAATGTGGACAGAGATGGTTCCTTCTTATGTTTTATAATCAGTGACAAAAAAGTATTGTTTGAGGGGCAGCTAGGTGGTGCAGTGAGTAGTGCACCAGCCCTGGAGTCAGGAGGACCTGAGTTCAAATCCGGCCTCAGACACTTGACACACTTACTAGCTGCGTGACCTTGGGCAAGTCACTTAACCCCAATTGCCCTGCCTTCCCCCTTCCTGCCTGATAAATGGTCATAATTATGATTGTTACATGATTATAATGTTTCAAGGACCTTGGATTTCACATCATCTTGGATGCTTTTCCCACTATTGATCATAACTTTTTCCATATCTCATTGGAAGAACTTTATATACTACTGTAGCCAAAAACAACCATTGCCTGGTGAGCAAGCTTGAGTGATGAGCCCTTCATAATCTAACCTGGCTGGACTGGAAGGCCTGTGCCAAACATTACACTGTAGCCCTGCTTGCCATTCCTGTGTTTTTGTGGACCAAAGTGCCACCTCTCTGGGAATGACTCTCTTTGTATTAGTATGTGTGTCCCCAAATCTGGAAAGTAAAGTCTGTTATTTGGCCCAGTTTGGGAAGATAAGATCCAGTAGAATCCAATGGTCCGATACAATTCAGTTCAACAAGCATTTATTAAGTCCTCAATATGTATAAGGTATTGTGCTAGGACGGCAGATACAAAATGAAAAAGTCTCTATCCTCAAGGAGGTGCTAAAACATGTAAACAGATAAGTAAATGCATATGTGATTATTTGAGTAGGCAGAGAATAATGACAACTAAGGGTATCAGGAAAGGTTTCCTGTTGGAGGTGACCATGGAAGGAAGCCAGGGATTATAAGATTGAAGGAAGAAAGGAGTGCATTTCAAGCATCAGGGAGTCTGTGCAAAGGCACAGAGACCAGAGATGAAATGCCAAATTCAGGCTAAAGAACATAGGCCAATTTGGCCAAAATGTAGAATGCAGGAACAGGAATTGTATGAAATAAACTGGGAAATATAATCTGGCAGCTGATTCCAAAGGGTTTTAAATGTCAAGTCGATATCTTTGTGTCTTCTCCTAGACACCACAGGAAGCCACTAAAAATTCTCGAGAGTGGGAATAACATGGTGTAACAATGATGTGGCTAGCAGCTGCTGTAGGGGTGTAAAACCCAACAAGACCAGCCACAAGAGCTATGAGCACAGGTTCTTTGATCTGCTTTTCTAAGGAAAGCAACATTAAGGGGTTTAAAATCTCACTTTAATTAAAAATACATATATTATTCATTCCGTTCAGTCCTGAACTTCAGAGCAAATACAAATAGAAATTACAAACAGAAAATATGAACAGATCAAATAACACAATTCAACAGACAGGCTTTGTCTGATCAAGATATCACATACATAATTATCAAAAAGAGAAACACCAATATCTGGGTTTTCTTCAAAACCAGGGGCCCAAAATACCACCATTAAGTGGAGCTTGGGCAGGGACCTATTTATGAGCTTCAGAGTAAACCGGGTTTAAGGTTTTGTGGAAGGAAGGAAGGAAGGAACAAAGGAACGAAGGAAGGAAGGAAGGGCAAGATCTACACACCAATAACAGAAACTGTTTAGAACAGAGAATCCAAAATAGGCACCCTAAAACCTTTAATTCCATGAGGAATATAGGAATAAAAGGCTTAATCAGTATAAGGGTCATGGAATCAAAGAACAAAAGTCTAGAATCAACAGAAAGGGAAGGTAAATAATGAAAAGGGTAAGGGAAAGAAAAAGGCACCAAAAATTAAATTTTGATCATTAACAAATAAAAGAAATTAAAAGAGAAGAGAGAAGAGAGAATTCTATTTCACTAATTAATGGAGAGGAAAAGAGGGAAAGATTAAATAACTAGAGAAGAAAAAAAAGGAAATAATAAGCAAAGCTCCATATCAGGGAAAAGGATAACAAACACGAATGAGGAAGAATTGGCTTGAAGGTGACAGGAGGAAGACCAGTGGAAATGACACCACATGAAAATAGATTAAGCTAAAATGACTGAAGAAACATAGTACTGTATTTACAGGAAAAAAGGAGAAAATCTCAATTTGGGAAAAAATCATAATGCAGAAAAATGGAGGAAAATATAAGCCTAACTTCCATAACTTTAAACGACATTGAATTAAACAATCCAATAAAATGAAAAGAAATTACAGACTGGGGAAGAAAAGAAAATTCCACAATACATTGCTTACAAGAGACACATTTAAAAACTAAGACATGAGGAAGGGGGGACGGAGCCAAGATGGTGGCGGGTAAGCAGGGACTAGAGTGAGCTCCGTACCAAGTCCCTCCAAAAACCTATAAAAAATGACTCTGAACCAATTCTAGAACAGCAGAACCCACAGAACAGCAGAGGGAAGCAGGGCTCCAGCCCAGGACAGCCTGGATGGTCTCTGGGTGAGGTCTATCACACACGGAGCTGGGAGCTGGGAGCTGGGAATGGAGTGGAGCAGAGCCCAGCCTGAGCAGCGTGGAACTACCAAACTTGGAGTCAGGCGGATGGGGCCCCTAGCGCCCTGAATATGTGAGCTGCGGCAGTTACCAGACCCCTCGACCCACAAACACCAAAGACTGCGGAGAAGGTTAGTGGGAAAAGCTGCAGGAGTGGAAGGAGTTTGCGGTTTGGCTTCCAGCCCCGGGGGGCAGCGGAGGTGGGGCAGCTACAGCTGTTGTTACTTCCGGCTCCAGGCCCACCTGGTGGGAGGAATTAAGTGGTGGTTCAGAGCAGGAGTGCACAGCCTGCCGAAGATCTAAGCCCAGTCCGGGTTGGGGGTTGGGGAAGGAGCAGTGCTGGTGTGGCAGAGCTGGCACCTCCCCCCCAAACGTGGAACATAGAACTCGTTAGTCTACAAGCAGTCATACCCCACTGAAAAACTCAAAGGTCAAGTTAGTTGGTTGGGAATATGGCCAGTCAGCAAAAGCACACCCAGATTCAGTCTCAGACTTTGGATTCTTTCTTTGGTGACAAAGAAGACCAAAACATACAGCCTAAAGAAGACAACAAAGTCATAGAGCCTACAACAAAAGCCTCCAAGAAAAACATGAACTGGCCCCAGGCCATAGAAGAACTCAAAAAGGAGTTGGAAAAGCAAGTTAGAGAAGTAGAGGAAAAATTGGGAAGAGAAATGAGAAGGATGTGAGAAAACCATGAAAAACAAGTCAATGACTTGCTAAAGGAGACCCAAAAAAATACTGAAAAACACACTGAAGAAAACAACACCTTAAAAAATAGATTAACTCAAATGGCAAAAGAGCTCCAAAAAGCCAATGAGGAGAAGAATGCCTTGAAAGGCAGAATTACCCAAATGGAAAAGGAGGTCCAAAAGACCACTGAAGAAAATACTACTTTAAAAATTAGATTGGAGCAAGTGGAAGCTAGTGACTTTATGAGAAATCAGGATATTATAAAACAGAACCAAAGGAATGAAAAATGGAAGACAATGTGAAATATCTCCTTGGAAAAACCACTGACCTGGAAAATAGATCCAGGAGAGATCATTTAAAAATTATTGGACTACCTGAAATGCATGATCAAAAAAAGAGCCTAGATATCATCTTTCAAGAAATTATCAAGGAGAACTGCCCTGATATTCTAGAGCCACAGGGCAAAATAGAAATTGAAAGAATCCATCGATCGCCTCCTCAAATAGATCCCAAAAAGAAATCTCCTAGGAATATTGTCGCCAAATTCCAGAGCTCCCAGATCAAGGAGAAAATACTGCAAGCAGCCAGAAAGAAACAATTTGAGTATTGTGGAAACCCAATCAGAATAACCCAGGATCTGGCAGCTTCTACATTAAGAGAACGAAGGGCTTGGAATGCGATATTCCAGAGGTCAATGGAGCTAGGATTAAAACCTAGAATCACCTACCCAGCAAAACTGAGTATCATGTTCCAAGGCAAAATATGGATTTTCAATAAAATAGAGGACTTTCAAGCTTTCTCAGTGAAAAGACCAGAACTGAATAGAAAATTTGACTTTCAAACACAAGAATCAAGAGAAGCATGAAAAGGTAATCAAGAAACGGAAATTGCAAGGGACTTACTAATGTTGAACTGTTTTGTTTACATTCCTACATGGAAAGATGATGTGTATGATTCATGAGACCTCAGTATTAGGGTAGTTGAAGGGAATATGCATATATACATGTTTATGTATATATATAAGTGAATGTGTATGTATGTATATATCTATGTGTATATGTATGTATGTGTATGTATGTATATATATGTGTGTGTTTTTATATGTGTATATATATACATATATATGTAAAAGAGAGAGAGCAGACACAGGGTGAGTTGAAGATGAAGGGAAGATATCTAAAAGAAATAAAAGGAAATTAAGGGATGAGAGAGCAACATACTGAGAGAGGGAGATAAGGAGAGATAGAATGGGGTGGATTATCTTGCATAAAGGTGGCAAGAGGAAGCAGTTCTGTGGGAGGAGGGGAGAGGGCAGGTGAGGAGGGAATGAGTGAACCTTGCTCTCATCAGATTTGGCCTGAGGAGGGAATACCATACATACTCAGTTGGGTGTCTTACCCCACAGGAAAGAAGAGGGAGGAAGATAAAAAAAATAAATAAAAGGGGGGGATGATGGAGGGGAGGGCAGATGGGGGTGGAGGTAATTAAAACAAACACTTTGGAAAGGGGACAGGGTCAAGGGAGAAAATTCAATAAAGCGGGATGGGTTGGGAGGGAGCAAAATGTAGTTAGCCTTTCACAGCATGAGTATTGTGGAAGGGTTATACATAATGATACATGTGTGGCCTAGGTTGAATTGCTCAACTTCTTGGGGAGGGTGGGTGGGAAGGGAAGAGGGGAGAGAATTTGGAACTCAAAGTTTTAAAAACAGATGTTCAAAAACAAAAAAAAATGTTTTTGCATGCAACTAAAAAATAAGATACACAGGCAATGGGGCGTAGAAATTTATCTTGCCCTACAAGAAAGGAAGGGAAAAGGGGATGAGAGGGGAGGGGGGTGATAGAGGGGAGGGCTGACTGGGGAACAGGGCAACCAGAATATATGCCATCTTGGAGTGCGGGGGAGGGTGGAAATGGGGAGAAAATTTGTAATTCAAACTGTTGTGAAAATCAATGCTGAAAACCAAATATGTTAAATAAATAAATTTAAATAATAAAAAAAAGAAAAAAAACTAAGACATACACATAATAAGAATGAGAGGCTAAAAGAAAATTTCCTGTTCAACTTATGAGTCCAAAAAGCTGAGGTTGAAATTGTGCCAAAAAGACATTCAAAACATGAAAAAGTAAAAGCAAGCAAACTGCATTTTGCTGAAAAGAACCATAGACAACAGACCAATATCAGTGTTTGATAAAAACAGAAAACATAAATTACTCAGGAAAGAACTTGCTATTTGATAAAAACCACTGGGAAAACTGTATAGCATGCTGGCAGAATTTAGGTTCCAGGGGTGGGGAACCTGCAGCTTCAAGGCCACATGTGGCTCTCTAAGTCCCCACGTGCAGCCCTTTGACTGAATCCAAACTTCACAAAACAAATACCCTTAAGAAAAGGATTTGTTTGGTAAAACTTGGACTCAGTCAAAAGGCCACATCCAAGGACCTAGAGGGTCGTATGTGGCCTCAATGCCACAGGTTCCCCATACCTGATTTTAGGCCAACACTTTACACCGTATTCCACAATATGTTCTAAATATACATGTAATTGTAATATTACAGATCATGCTATTAAAAAAATTAGAAGAGAGGCAGATCATCTATCCCTCATAATTCTGGGTAAGAGATGTATTCTTAACCAAGCAAGGAATAGAGGCAATTACAAAAGATAAAACAGATAACTTTGATTTCATAAATTTGCAAATTGCCTGGACAAACAAAATTAATGTACCTGGGATAAGAGAGGAAGTGGTCAATTGGAGAAAAATGTCTTTATATCAGATTTCTCTGATATGGGTTTGGTACCCAAGATATATAAACAATAAAGCACTTAGCACACAATGCCTGGCACGTAGCACTACATAAACGTTAGCTATTATTATTATTATTATTATTATAATTAATAGATGATAGATAGATAGATGACAAATAAACATTCCTCAATAGGTAAGTGGTCAAAGGATATGAGGCATTATGAAAAGAAAAATTGCAACGTATTAACACCTACATGAAATAATTCCCCAAATTACTAATGCTAAGAGAAATGCACATCAAAACAACTCTGAGGTTTAACTTGACACCCTGTAAGTTGGCAAAGATCACAAGAGGGCAACAGTTAATGTTGGAGGCAATAGTTAATTGGGAAGACAGACACACTAGTGCATTGTTGATGCAGTTGTGAATTGGTACAACTATTTTGAAAATTTGGAATTTTGCATGTAATGTGATTAAAATTTCCATACCCTTGACCTAGAAATTATATTACTGTGATTATCTTCCAAGGAAACTATTGGTAAGAAGTTAGTCTTCATATGCAACAAAAAAATTATAGAAGCATTTATGTGATAGCAAAGAATTATAAACAAAATAGATTCCTATCAATTGGGGAATGGTTAAACAAATGTGGTAAATAAATATAATGGAATATTAGCATGCAGTATTATTTGAATGTGATAAATAAAGAGGATGGAAAGAACTGCATGAGCTGATACAGAGTGAAATAAACATCCAAGAAATAAAGAAACAATATACAGAATTGCAACGTAAAAGAACACACACCCCTAAAAAAGTCAAAAATGAATATTTTACAATTATAAAGAACAAGCATGACTCAGAAGAAGAGATGAGAGGATTCCCAAATCACCACTTCACAAAGGTAAGAAGTCTACAGCTGCTACAAATGTTTTGGAACTTTTTCGATGGACTGATCAGTTGTACTGATTTTTCCCCTTTTTTTCCTTATCTTTAAAAAAATACTATTTGTTATACTAGAGGTCTTTTTGGGAGTCATTCCAGAGAAAAAAGAGATAGTAGGAAAAAATTATGGAGGTGTAAAAAAAAAACAAATCAAAAAACTTACTTTAAAATAAATAGAAAAAGATAAGGGAGAGGAAAGCATCAAGGATGACACCAAGCTTACATATCTGAGTATCTAAAAGTATAGAAGTTCCCTCAACAGAATTAGGAAAGTTTGGAGAAGTGGATTTAGGGAGAAGAAAATGAATTCTGTTTTGGACAGGTTGCATTTGAGTTGTCTATGGGACTCCTAGGTAGAAATGACCTAAAGACAATTGTTGACGCATGGCCAGAGTTCCCAAAAGAAACTGGGACTTAATAAGTGGAATTCATCTGCATAGAGATAATTGAACCCACAACAGGTATTGAGATCACCAAGAGAAAGAGTGTGGAGAGAGAAGAGAGCCCAGGACAGTCTTGAGGGACACCTACAGTTAAGGGAAGAGACATTCATGATGATCTCACAAAGACCACTGAGGAGTAGTCAGATAAGTAAGAGAAGAAACAAGAGATGATGATGTCACAAAAATACAGAGAAGAGAGAATATTCAGAGAGAGGATATAGTCAATGATGTAAAATGCTACAGAGATCAAGAAAAATGAGAAATGATGCCATTGAATTTACAATCTCAGAATTAGGAGGGATCTCAGAGATCATCTAGTCTAAGCCTTACATAACAGAATTCTCTATACCACATTCTGGTTTAACGTAAAGAGCACTGAGGACCTAGATTTGAATCTCACCTTAGACACTATTTGTGTGACCATAACTAGTCATTAAACCTCCCTGGGCCTCATTTTTCTCATCTGTAAAAGAAAAGATTGAACAAGATAATCTCTGTGGTCTCTTCTGTCTCTAAATCTATAGTCCTATGTTCCATAAGTACATTCAGCCTCTTCTTGAAAACTCCAGTGATGGGAAAACCACTGTCTCCCAAGGTCGCTACATTCCATTTTTGAAAAGCCACATTTGTTAGGAAGTTTTTCCTTATGTTAAAGACAAGTCAAGCTTGCTGTAACCTCCACCCATTGCTTTTAGTTCTTCCTTCTGGAACCAAGCAAAATAAGTCTATCCTATTTTCTACATGACAGCCCTCAAAATAATTGAAAACAAATATCATCTCCCCCACCCACCTACTCTACCCCACTGCCACCCTCAGTGATGCTCTTCTTTGGGATAAACAAACATCTCCACTTCCTTCAAGCAGTCCTCATATAACATGATCTCAAAGCTCTTCCCTATCTTGGTCACTCTACTCTGGAAACACTCTAGTGTATGAAAGCTACTTTTAAGATGTGGCACCCAGAACTGAATACCATCCTTCGAAAATGGTTTAACCAGGATAGAGTATAACCAAATTATGACCTCCCTTGCCCTGAATATTATAGCTCTCTGAATGAACATTACGCTTTTATTTGCTCTTGGGGCTGCTGCCATCTCATGCTATTGACTTATATTGATCATGCAGTCCACTAAAATCCCCAGATATTTTCCACAGGTATTCTTGCCTCATCACATTTCTCAACCTGTATGTGTTCACTTTTAGACCCCAAATGTAGGTTATTACATTCATTCCTATTAAGTTACAGTTTGATACTAATGAAACAGTGTGGTATAGTGCGGCTAGAGAGCTGGCCTTGGAGTTTCAAAGATCCGTGCCTCTGATACATGCTGATTTTGTGTCCCAGGGCAAGTCCCAGAGCCCCATTAACTCTAAGACCATAAATTGAATAATAGTTGCAGTTCGCATTGGTGGAAGAAGTTTTCTAATTGGGAGGTTCCCTACACCAATGAAGGTGTGGGTCCAAGAAAAAGAAATCCATCCTATTAGATTTGGTCCATCATTCAAGCCTATGTAATTCCTTTTGGATTCTGACTTATCAGATGTGTTAGCTATTTCTCCTATCAATCAACAAGTATTTTAGGTACCTACTATGTGCAGAGCAATGTGTTTGGTTGGTCTCTAAGATGACCAGGATAACAAAGTCAATGTTATACTAAAATACAATGCAGATGAAGCAAGAAGTACTGGAGATGCAAATAGAAAGAATTTGATGAGCATGCTTTCCCTACTTTCATCCAAGTTAGTGATTAAAATGCTACAAAAAAACCAGGACAGGGTGCTTTAGAGCTTTCTCTGTGCTGGCTTACCCTTTGAGAGCCCAGAATTATCTTCATGGTTCAATGAGGCAACAAAAGAATAGCTATAGTGGTCAAATTTTCATAATAATTTTAATTTATTAAAGACAATGTGGCCGATTAAACGTGGTGATATTTTATAAGATCATAGAGCTGGAAGGTATTGTCAAAGGTCACCTAGTCTAACCCTCTGCCTGAAGCATGAATCTTGATGTAACATCACTGACATGTTTTTGTACAGCCTCCAGACAGAATAATGGCACAATTTTTGTTTCTGGTCTTTTATAAATTGGATAAAAATTTCTAAATCTAAAAAAGAAACACTGATCTGGAAAGAATGGGTTTATCTCCCTTCCCCAGGGCTGAAAAGCTAATATCAAAAAACAAAAGGCCTTTCTGGGATTATTCAATTGTCTACTGTCTGAATTCTGCAGCTTCTTTTCAAGCTCCGGGCATTATTGTCTTGATTTGGCAGGTACATTTTTAGTTCCTCCTTCCCATTTGGCCAGAATTGAAACCTTAGCATGTTACATTCTCCTGAAACCTGATTATGCATCACATCTGTGTCTTTACACAAGAACAGGCTGGAGTTCCTCCTTGGGCTCTGGGAATCCATACAGCTGGGCTAAACAGTGATTTTATATAGACGTGAGAACTGGAGAATCACAAGCAGAGTTATATCTCAGGAAGAAGAAATAAAAGAATTAAAAGCAGTAGAATTTCATGAAGAAGGGAAGCCACGGGGGTGCTATGGTCCCAGATATACATATAAAGAGTTGAAAGGAAAATGTTGACATACTGTATGTTAGTGGACTATCATGGACTTATATGACTTGAAATAATTTCCTCAGGCTACATTAGCACCAAAAGACTGAATAGATAGCAATAAAGATAGACGGACTGAGTAGATAGATATAAAAGACAGACACAGAGAGTGTGACAGATAAAAGACAGAGACAGAGAGAGAATCATGAAACAATTAAAAAGTACACACCTCATAAATAAATAAATTGCAATTTTGTCACTACCAGGTTAAATTTAATTTAAATTTAAATTTAAAAACAAGCTATATATAACAGAAGTTCATATTTTCATATATATCCCCTTTTTTCTTTTTATATTGAAATGTTTGTGTTTGTTGATGATTAAGTTCATCATAAAAAAGAAAATTTAAATTAAAAAACAACCATGTGCTGTTGCTCCAGGTCCACATGTAAATTACAGCCCCTGTTCAGAGAGAATGTAATTGGTGATATCAGGTTGGGCAATCAATGACTTTTATTTCTCGAGGATATATTCATCATCAGCATTTTCACTGGTAAAAGAAGCTTATTTTTCAATATAGTACCTTCGAACAATATCATGATTGTCAGAGTCAGGGCTTGGCTCAGTGCCCTTCTTTGGCTTTGATTGGATGTATCAGCATAGGAAAGAGTCAGAAATACTACTTAGCAGGTATTATAAACAGTGACCCAGTTCTATGAGCTTAACTTTGTCTCTGTTTTTTCACAAACCACTCACACTGGAAAATGATGCATAGTGTTAGAAAGCTTGCAAAGTATAATTCCCTGAGGTCTTTGATAGTTATTGGGCAAATAACAGCTACCTAGTTTATGATATGCTAGGTGGCTCAGTGGATAGGGTGTGGGCCTGGAATTTGAACCTGAGTTCAAATCTGGCCTCAAATACTCACTAGCTGTGTGACTCTGGGAAATTCACTTAACCTTATTTGCCTCAGTTTCTTTATCAGTAAAAAGAGCTAGAGGAGGAAATAGCAAACTTCAGTGTCTTTGCCAAGAAAACTCCAAATAGAGTTATGAAGAGTCAGACATGACTGAAATGACTGAACAACAATGCAAGGTTATTGTGAGGAATGAAAGAGATAATATTTGTAAAGCACTTAGCCTATGGTAGGCACTTAATAAATGCATATTCCCTCCCCCCTTCATGGGGATGCTATAAAGAAAGCATTCTATAAACCATAACATTCCAAAAGACCAAATACTACCTCTTCTGTACAATTCTTGGGACTGGTTGCTGAGTCTGTAGAAGGACAGAAAAAAGGGAACAGAGGAGGCCTGTTCTCACTCAAACTCAGGATGATCAGTTCTCCATGAAAGGACAATCAACATAATTATTATTTGTTAATGATCTCTACTTCTAAAAGATAAAAAGACCAAATCACAATGTTTATCATAGCAGAAAGCAGTGGAAGGTACAGAGTTGGAGCTGGAGCCACACCAGCCTTTAGGAATCGTGATTTAAACAATGGGGGTTAGTTCCTTTGCCTGGATGTTCAATTTCATCATGAAACTGACTGCCATCTGTTCATGAAGGTGATGATAATATCAACCTGAATCTTTCAGTATAATGCTGAAGAAATCTTAGAAATGAGTACTAGGGAGAAAAATCTTTTCCCTGAAGAGAGTATTCAGGTAAGCTTTGAAGTTCTTGGTGGTTTATGAGAAATCAATTCTGAGATTACTTAGAATTTTCAGCATTTCACATGGAGAGGCGCTACCCAAAACTCCAACTTCCTTTAAACATGATCAAGTCATGAAAGCATTGCAAAAGAAAATTTATGCTACTCATGGACCATTAAATATTCTTTTGAGTGTTCCGGAAAAATAAACAATCCATAAACATTTCTTTCTTTTCCCCTGTGTACTACATATGCAGTCAGTGCTGGACTTAGAGTAATTCAATTTCTGTTGATTCACATTTACAAATTCCCTCCAGGTTACCAAAGCATGGCACCTGTAGTACATAAATGAATTTTTGTCTGTCAGGCTGTTGCCCATTGTGTCATTTGTAGGTTGCTCTTGGTTGCCAGACCTAATATGATCCATCTGTCCACTCTCTCCCAAGCCAAAGGGGTGCATTATGTGACTGTAAAGTAATGAGTTTGTTCTTGGTGTGGTTGCAGAGCCATCTCTGTGGGTAATCTTGAAAACAATATTGGGAAGTCAAAAAGCTTTTCATTTATAGTGTCATTTTAAAATGGTATAGCCTTTGAAGGGGTCTACTTTGAAGAGCAACATTGTTGTAATGCACAAATTCTCATTCATTCCAGAGCCTTTGTGCTAGTGCTTTCCTTCTGTTGATTAGCTCTAACATTCCCTGAACATATCTTGTTTGTACATATAAGTTTGCATGTTGTCTTCTCCATTGAACTGTGATCTCCTTGAGAGCAGGTACTATTTTTTTCAAACCTTTCTTTGTATCCCCAATGCTTAGCACAGAGCCTGACATGTAGAAGGCGCTTCATAAATGCTTATTGAATGACTGACTGGCATTCAGGAAAGTAGGCTCTACTGCTAGGTCTGCCAGGAACTAGTCAGAGCAAGACCCAGAGAGATAGTAAGGTCTTTTTTGCTGATAATATTATGTTGATTATATCACTCCTGGAATATTTCACAGTCTTCTAAATTAGGACCGTGATCACAAATAACTATATATCAAAAATTCATGGAAAGTGCTTAAGAGAGAAGCAAATAAAGTGCTATGTGAGGTCTAAGGTAGGAAAGAGTTCCTTTTCCCAGAGAGATTAGAAAAGATTAAAGGAAGACTTCTCAGTTAAAGAGGTGTTTGAGTTGGACTCAAAGAGGCAGAGATTCAAGGAGATGCCATTCTAGGTTAACAGAAGAATGTGAGCAAAGCTTCACAGGCAGGAGAATATGAGGCTTACTTTGGGCCTCAAAACACTTTTTCAAGTAGATAAATGGGGACAGAAGGAAAAAAGTAGGTCCTTTGCAGGATTGGGGAAATGCAATTGTGTTTGAAGATTGACAGGAAGGAGCCATCGGAGGAAAGACTAAAGGTACATGAGAAACAAGGAATTATTTAATAGGCAGGAAAGGATGAAAATAAGAGATCAGGTAAAGGGGTGAGTCTTAACAAAGAGTGATAGCACTTATGGCTTTATGTTAATAGTAAAGAAGAAAATAATGGTGGATATTGCTGAGAAGTTTTCATGAAGAAAGAGAGGAAGCCAAAGTAGCTCTCCTCAGATGGAAGCTAAATTATTTAAAGTGTAAAGGGTGGGATTATAATTACAGCAAGATTTATTAAGCTGGGGTGTGTGAACTTGGTTTTTGTTGTTGTCGTTTCTGGTAAATAGTTTGATAACTGTTATTTCAATTTGCTTGGTTTGCTTTGTAATCCCATGTATTTTGTTTTATGCATTTAAAAACATTATTCTGAGGAGTCCAGAGGCTTCACAAGACTGCCAAGTGGGTCCATGAAACAAAAAGGGTAAGAACCCCTCAGTCAGAGCCTTGAAGAGAAAAGTTTTGAAATAGTCAACTTATGAAATGAGAAAACAGCACTTAATAAGAACAGAGTTGTTACAACTAAGCATTGGTGGGTGAAGTTGTGAATTGGTGGGTTAAATTTGTAGTTGGTGAAATCCGCTCAATTTTTCTTCACAAACTGGATGAAAATGCTCTAAAGCCCTGCCCAGATGTCTCATAATGGCATAGAGATGACTCAGTTCTTGAAGGCTATGCCAGCAGAGTACAAGCACTGTCAGGCTCTGCCAAGCTGGGAAAGCTTTGAGCTCTGCTCTGGCTTGGCAATGGGCTATATAACTGAAGTTCAAGGACCAGCCTAGCCCTGCTTGAAAGACTGGCCACAAGGTCATCTGCTTCACTGAATATTGGATCTATGTCAATAAAATGATGAACTTTGAAGTTTTTATTTAAGTGAAGGCACTAATAAATAAAACTAGGTGCTAGTTTTATGAAAAAAAAAACCATTAGTTAATTTGATTTCAAAAAAAGAAAACCAAATTACCAGTATCAAAAAAATGTAAAGGGTGAATGTATCACCAATGAAGATGAAATTAAAGCAATTATTAGCAGCTATTTTTCTTAGTTATATGCCAATAAATCTGACAATCTAAGTGAAATCATGAATATTTACAAAATATGAATTTCACACATTAACAGAAGAAATAGAATACTTAAATAATCCTATTTTAGAAATATAAATTTAATAAGCTGTCAATGAACTCACTAAGAAAAAAATCCCCAGGGCCAGACAGATTTACAGTTGAATTCTACTGAACATCTGCCAAGACAAAGCCAAGAACCATACAAACACAATTATAAGACACATCCCACAAGTAGAGATCTAAACCACTTGAAGATATAGTCATTGCTCATGGGTAGGCCAAACCAATATAATAAAATGACAATTCTGTCTAAATTAATTTACCTATTCAGTACCATAGCAATAAAATTACCAAATAATTCTTTTATATATCTAAGGAAAAGAACCAAAAAATTTCATCTGGAAGAACAAAAGGTCAAAAATATCAAGATATCAATGAAAAAAAACGTTAAAGAAAGTGGCCTAGCAGTACCAGATTTCAAACTATATTACAAGGCAGTAATCAAAACAGTCTGGTACTGGCTAAGAAATAGAGTGGTGGATCAGTGAAATAGGTTAAGTACACAATACACAATAGGAAATGACCATAGTAGCCTAGTGTTTGATAAATCCAAAGATCCAAGCTTTTGGGAGCAACAACTCAACTTTTGACAAAAGTTCCTAGAAAAATTGGAAAGTAGTTTTGCAGAAATTAGGCATAAACCAGCATCTCACACTGTATACCAAGATAAGGCCAAAATGGGTATATGATTTAGATATAAAGGGTGATATAAGAAAATTAAGAGATCATGGGAAAGTGTACCTGTCAGATCTATGGAAAAATGAAAAATTTATGACAAACAAGACACAGAGGGAAATCTTTAAATAGATAATTTTAATTACATGAAATTAAAAAGTTTCCAAAATCAAAACCAATATAGCCAAAATTAGATCAAAAGCAGGAAACAGAGGAAAAATTTTGCATTTCTCAAATATATAGGGAACTGAATCAAATTTATCAAAATGAGCTATTCTCCAATTGATAGTCAATGGATATGAAAAGGCAGTTTTCAGAATAAGAAATCAAACTAATTATAGTTATATGAAAAATACTCTGTGACTATTGATTAGAGAAATGCAAATTAAAACAATTTTTAGATACCACCTCACACCTATTAGATTGGATAACATGATACATAATTGGAATAACAGGCAAGTTTGGCCTTGGAGTATAAAATGAAGCAAGACAGAGACTAACAGAATTTTGTCAAGATAACTCACTAGTCATAACACTCTTTTTCAACAACCTAAAAAGCAACTCTACACATGCGCATCACCAGATGGTCAATATAGAAATCAGATTGATTATATACTTTGCAACCAAAAGTGGAGAAGCTCTATACAGTCAGTTAAAACAAGACCTAGAGGTGACTATGGCTCAGATCATGAGCTTCTTGTTACAAAATTTGGACTTTAATTGAAGAAAGTACAGAAAAACCATCAGACCATAATAACATTCCTTATGAATATGAAGTGGAGGTGATGAATAGATTTAAGAGATTAGATCTGACGGAATGCCTGAAGAACCATGGACAGAAGTTCACCATATCTTGCAGCATGTGGCAACAAAAAAACGTTCCAAAGAAAAAGAAGAGCAAAAAAAAAAAAAAAAAAACAAATTGGCTGTCTGATGAGGCCTTACAAATAGCTGAGGAAGGAAAGAAAGTGAAAGGTAAAGAGGAAAGATAAAGATAGAGCCAACTGAATGCAGAATTCCAGAGAACAGCAAGGAGAGATAAGGTTTTCTTAAATGGGCAATGCAAAGAAATAGAAGAAAACAATAGAATAGGAAAGACGAGAGATTTATTCAAGAAAATTATATATTGTCACCTTATTTATTTAACTTATATACAGAGTACAGCATGTAAAATGTCTGCATGAATCAAAAGCTGGAATTAAGGTTGCTAGGAGAAATTAACAATCTCAGACTCAAAATTTTTGAAGATGAATGCTAAAAATCATAATTTTATAAAGATTTGAGGGTTTCTTGTAGATGTTACTATTCAATAGCATGGCATGGTGGTCATGGTGGAGGAGGAGGGGGATGAAGAAGAGGAAGAAAAAGAAAGAAAAGGAAGGGAGGGCAAGAAAGAGGGAGGGAGGAAGGAAGGAAGGAAGGAAGGTTTTGTGATTAGTTCTGTGCACTATACCAATAGATGGGAGTTCATCTTCAGGGAGATCCTTATCCATTTTTAATAAAATTAAACCAGAGTGACAACTTGACTTGAAAGATAACAGGTATGTGAATTGACTGCCTCATTCCTGACCAATCCAAATCCCCCTAGCCATTCTGGGAAAATAAAGTTCCTAATACTTCCTGACCCAGACATCTACCAACTCTCAATTACAATATAGGTGGGCCCTGGGCAGAGACAGCAAAGCAGGGAAGATAAATTGTCATTTGTTCTCTACCTGAAGCAAACCCACAGATAATTACTAGAGGGAAAATTCTCTTATTGTCTATTTCATTTTTGTTATTTCACTGCAAAGTTAGAAACCTCAACACCAGCTGTTCTTGGGCAGGAGTAGGAAGAAAGCTGCAGTCTCTGCAGCTGTCATCCATGAAGCTCTTCCCTGCCCCCTACTTCTTCCTCACTGCATCCCCAGCCTGGACTCAGGGCTCAGTGAATGACAAGCTGTCCTGAAATACATCTTCATTAGATGAGTATGAGCAGAGGGTTGCACAAGGTCAAGTACAATATAGGATCTGGTCTCCTCATTTAGCTCAGTACATTGCCCAAGCAGATTAAAAAAAAGCCACCACACCTGATTCATCCACTTAACAATAGTGGTACAAAACAGCACATTGTGAAGGACCTTCTCACTGCTTTCCACTTTCAAAATCACTTCTCCCGTTTGCCAATAGAAGCAACGTGTGTGTGTGTATGTGTATGTGTGCACGTGCACGTGCACGTGTGTGCATGTGTGTGTGTGCATGTGTGTGCATGTGTGTGTATGTATGAGAGAGAGAGACAGAGACAGAGAGAGAGAGAGAGACAGAGACAGAGACAGAGACAGAGACAGAGAGACAGAGAGAACAGGCTGAGACATATATCAAGCAGGAAAATCTGGATGTCCCATAGACACCTAAACCCAACATGCCAAAAACTGAACTCATCTTTCCTCTCAAAACCCTTCCCTTTAACTCTTTTATTTATTTTATTATTTATTATTATAACTCTCCTGCCTATAACCATTGAAAGTAGTGCCACCACCCTCCCAGTCACCCAAACCTGAAATCTAGGTATCATCCTTGACTTCTCTCTCTCATTCCCCATATCCAATATGTTGCAAAGTCCTGTCAGTTCTACCTTTATAACATCTCTTGTATATATCCCTTCTCCCTTCTGACCCTGCCACCACCCTGGTGCAGACTTTTGTCAGTTCACACCTGCTCATTGGTTTCCCTGCTTTGTCTCTCCCCACTTCAAGTCCATTCTCCACTCAGCTGTCAAAGCAATCTTACTAAAGCACAAGCACCTTCCTCCCTACTCAATAAATTTTAGTGGTTCCCTTTTACTTATGGGATCAAATATAAAATACTCCGTTTGGCATTTGAAGCTATTCATAACCTGGTTTTATTCTACTTTTCCAGTCTTCTTATACCTGACTTCCCTCCACACATTCTACAATCTAGCTACTGGCCTTCTTGTCATTCCTAGAACTCAACACTCCATCTCTTGACTCATTACTTTTGCATAGGCCATCTCTCCTGCCTATAACTCTTTACCTCCTCAAATTTGCCTCCTGGCTTCCTTCAAGTAACAGATAAAAATATGCCTTCTACAAGAATTTTTTCACAGTTCTCCTTAAGGCTAGTGACTTCCCTCTGAAATTATCTCCAATTTTTCTTGTATATATTTTGTTTGTTGCTTCCCCTATTAGATTATGAGACTGTTTTTGCCTTTCTTCGTATCCCTGGTGCTTAGCATAATGCCTGGCATACAGTAGACATTTAATAAATGCTTGTTAGCTTGACTATTATTTTTCTATTTGCTATAAGGGACAGCTTAAAGGGGGGTATATATTGAGAAATGAAGGTTATATAAAAGAGGTCAATAAAAAATTAAGGGATGGTCCCTTTACACAAGTAGTTTATAATAAAGGTACACAAATATAAAATAGTGAATAAGATATTAATATTATAAATATGTACTAAGTACAAAATTATGCAGCAGAAAGCTACAACATAAGAAAGGGACTTGTATAGTGACACGTTAAAAAAAGAAAGGAAATCATATAGACATGAGTTTGTGTATCAGAACTGCAACTCAATCAACAAACAATACCAGGAGAAATGTCTTCGCCAGACCAAGGACTGACAAGATCAGTTTGGAGCTAACAGGCAGTACTCAAAAGTACCACAAATAATGGTATCATTAGATGAAGTTGCCTACAGTCAGATTAATTCACAAAATCGAATTCCACTTGTATTTGGACTACATTTGTCATTTTGTCATATTTGGTGTACACTTGTAGTTTCCATGGAGCTCAAGACAAAAACACCATTGAGTTAATTTCATTTCTCTACATTAACATGGAAAGATCTCATTATAGCATTCTATTATGCTATGTACAATAGAGATAGTCTTTACTGGAGCTGTTCATTTGCATTTTCAGAATAATTTTTGCCTTCTAGTTTTACCCAATTAGTAAATAGTTTCCCTTTTTGTACTTCAAAGTCTAGAAATGCATTTCCTTTCTCTTGGATTTGTTGATTTATAAACAAGGATCCAACTCTGGCTTTCAGGGTTGATAGGCCTCTAAACCATTGGTCTCCAAACAGGGGGCTGAATACCCCTAAGGAGCCACAGTATGACCCCAAAAGGTGTGTGATTAATCTGAGGGTAGAAAGATGAGTGATATCTCCTATTAACCACAACAGACAAGCATGATCACTTCTTTATAACAACTACACTATCTCTTTCATCCATTATCTCCCTCAGGGTACTTATAAATTTAATCATATCTAAGGTACCCGTGGTAGCCAAGCAGGCAAATATCTCTTCTGCTCCACCCCTAGCATCCCTTTACCTTGCCCCCTACCCCAACACTCAGTAGTAGCAAATGCATGGCTCTGCACATCAGGGCAGTGACCAGGAAGAACCTCACTTGTTTAGAGTGGGAAACAATGAATCACTTAAAAGGATGAGCAGGTATGCATAGATATCAGTCTACATTGAGGATTTATAATTGCTGCAAACTGATCCCTCTCTGGAACATTCCTATTTTTGTTGAGGGCACGACCATCCTTTTAGTCAACCAGGTTCAAAACCTCTGAGTGTCATCCTCAGTTGCTCACATTTACCCTATATCCCCAATCAGTTGCCAAATCTTGTCATTTTTGTCTCAACATATTCATATATATGTGTATGTATATGTATGCATATGTATATACACATACATGCAAATATACACAATATGTCCCTTCTCATGTATATGTATATGCATGTGTATATACATATATGCATACACATACATATGTATATAGATATATACATATATTCCTTTTGTCTATTCACAGTTACTACTGTATTTCTGGCCTGAAGCACCTTTCACCTAGACTATTGCTATAATTGGTCTTCCCTACATCTTCTCTCTCCAATCTACCCTCTGCAGTAGTCAAAGTAACCTCCCTATCAATCAATCAATAAAATATTTATTAGGTGCCTACTATGTGTCAGGCACTGTGCTGTAATAGTAATCATGGTGGGACTTTTTTTTACTGTTTTCTGTTTTGGAATGCTAAGGTAATCAAGTACCTTTGATGAGTATTGCCTTTCAAATGTAATGGCAAGCAAAGTGGGATCTTTTGTTTTGAAGTGCTTCTCAGCACTGAGGCAATCAGGTGTCTCTGAGTCTTGTCTTTGTTTGAATCAAGAGTCATTGATTGGAAACAATGTATATGATGTGGCGCTAGTAATTAAAGATCTTTCCCATACTCTTTTTGCTAAGTAGGGCTCTGAGCCCTCAGGGTCCTGAGCAGGGTATATAAGTTCTGAGATTAGCACTTTGCTTTTGGGGGCACACTCCTTGGAAGAGTGTTGGTGTGGAGACTCTGGGTAGTTTCCCCAGCATTGAAAACTCAGATGTTGGTGCTTCTCTTTCTGGTAACTATGTATGTGATGTCTTGATCGGACAAAAGCCTGTCTGTTGATCTGTTTATATTTTCTGTTTGTATTTGCTCTGAAGTTCAGGGTGCTGACTTTTCCCCCTGAACTAAGTGAATGATATATGTATATTTAATTAAAGATTTTTAGCTCCTTAAAAGCTGCTTGCCTTAGAAAAGCAGATCAAAGAACCTGTGCTAATAGCCCTCCTGTGTACTGGTGTTGTTGGTCTTACACAGCCACAGTAGCTGCTAGCAACATTGTTGTTGCATGTGCTAAGCACTGGAAGGGTTGATGTGGCCATATCACTTCCATAACTCACTAAGTCCTGGATACTCACTATTGATTCAGTTGATCAATTCTTTCATATTTATTTCATTGTCTTAATTTCCATTTTCTGTATGTTTTGTAATGTACATAATTATTAGTATAATGTTACAGGTAGATAATTCATATATAAGCAAATATATATATATATATTAAGGGTACGCACCCATTGCTTTTTTTTAACTGAGGGGTGTGTGATCAAAAGAAATTTGGAGACTACCATTCCAGGCAAAGCCTCATAGTGCCAAGTCATTTAGGCAGTGGACCCAGGCTAACGAGGTTGGCAGGCCTAACCCTAGGGAGAAGAAGAAAAACGTAAAAAGTTTCCATGATCTATGAAGTAAATTAGTTAATCTGGCTCATATGGCACAGAAACATAAGATGAAAATGGTAGAAAAGTCCAATTAATACCAAGATTCCCTGTAATACTCTATATAGGATTCAATTGGTACCTAGAATCCCTTTTATTCTTTGGAGTTTTCCTCTTCCCATATTTAGGAGGAGAGACTGGGGGAAAAAGAAAACTTTTTTAAAGTGGGTAAAATAAGTACATAATAAAAATACTAGGTAGTTACAACTGAAGCTGTGCCCAGACTGTGCCTCTACATTTGCAGTGAGGTTAATTTCATTACAGGTACTTCACACTTGAATATATTAGCTACAGTATGGCACACTGTTTGTTTAATGGTTTTCCCCCCCTCATGGCTTATCATAGTTTCCACTAAAGAGGAGTAGAAACAAGACTAAAATGTACATAGTACAGGAGAGTGGCTCAGGCATCTCAGTCCAGTTATGACTAAACTTATATTTTCTTTCATGATGTCTGTCATGAAGGCAATAAAATAGCATCATTGGGATTTTTTTAAAATTATATTTATTCATTTGTGTAAAGCAGAAACTTTTTTATCATTTTTTTAAATTCCAAATTCTCTCCCTCCTCCTACTCCCTCCCTCACCCAATAAGAAGGCAAGAAAAACAAAACCTATTACAAATACATATAGTCAAGCAAAACAAATGTTCACATTAGCCATATTCCAAAAAATAAAGAGGAAAAATATTTTTACTATGTATTCTGAATCCAACCATTCTTTGTCTGCAATTAGGTAGCATATTTCATCATGAGTTCTCTGGAATTGTGGTGGCTCATTGTGTTGATCAGTTACTAAATCTTTCAATGCTGATTTTCTTTACAATATTGCTGCTACTGGATAGATTGTTCCTCTGGTCCTACTCACCTGGCTTTGCAAAAGTTCATACAATTCTTCCCAGGTTTTTCTCAAACCATCCCCTTCATCATTTCTTATAGCACAATAGTATTCAATCATATTCTTATATCATAAATTGTCCAGCCATCCTACAATTAATGGGTATCCTCTCAGTGTCCAATTCTTTGCCACCACAAAAAGACCCATTATAAATATTTGTATGTATATGAGTCTTTTTTGACTTCTTTTGTTCTCTTTTGGGTATATCCCTAGTAGTGACATTACTGGATAGAAGAGTATGCAGACTTTAAAAGTCTTTGGGGGATAGCTAAAAATTGCTTTCCAGAAGAGTTGGACTAGTTCATAGCTCCAATAGTGCATCAGTGTACCCATTTCCCCATATCCTCTCGAGCATTTGTCATTTTCTTTTTTGTCATCTTAGCTAATCTCAGGGATGTGATACTTTATAGTTATTTTAATTTACATTTCTCTCATTATAGGTGATTTATAGGATTTTAATATGGCTATTGATAGCTTCAGTTTCTTCCTTTGAAAACTGCCTAATCATATCCTTTGACCATTTATACTTGATAATATTCTTATAAACTCCATTTACTACCTATTTTATAAATGAGATCTTTATCAGAGAAACTTGCTGAAAAGATTTTTTCTATTTCCTGCATTTTTCCTAGCTTTAACTGTATTTGTTTTGTTTTTACAAAAACTTTTTAATTTTATAAAATCAAAAGTTATTCATTTTGCCTCCCATGAGCATCTCTCTCAATCTCGTTTGGTCATGAACTCTTCCCTTATCCATAGAACTAACTCCCAACTCCACTAATTTATTTATATCCCCATTTTTGTCTAATTTTGAACTTATTTAGGTATATGGTATGAGATGTTGGTCTTTGCTTAGCCTCTGATACACTACTTTCTAGTTTTCCCAACAGTTTTTGTTAAATAATGAGTTTTTATCCCAATATCTGAGATCCTTGGGTTTATCAAACATTAGGTTACTATGTTCATTTGCTTCTGTATTGTTTAGGTATTGTGTACCTTAATTGATTTGACTCATCAACTTCTATATTTCTTACAAATTACCAAATTGTTTTGATAATTGCAACTTTGTAGTATAATTTGAGATCTGGTACTACAAAACCCCCTTCCTTCCCATTTTTTTCATTGATTCCCTTGATATTCTTGATCTTTGTTGCTCCAGATGGATTATTTTTTTCTAGCTCTATAATTATTGGGTAATTTGTTATGACACTAAATAAGTAAATTAATTTGGGTAGTATTCTCATTTTATATACTAGCTCAGTCTTCTCAAGAAAAATTAATATTTCACCAATTATTTAGATCTGTCTTTATGTGAAGTGTTTTGTTCTTGTGTTCATACAATTCCTGTAGACTCCCACATATTTTATACTGTCTGTAGCTGCTTTACATGGAATTTCTTTATCTCCTTCTGCTGGATTTTGTTCATAATATAAATGCTGATAATTTCTGAGGGTTTATTTTTATATATCTGACAACTTTGCTAAAATTATAAATTGTTTTGATTAAATTTATATTTTATTATTTTATATTTATTATTTATATTTATATTTATTTATATATATTTATATATTATATATATTTATATATATTTATATATATATTTATATTTATTATATTATAATTTATATTTTCTAGCATTCTTTAGGTTAATCCTCACATTATGTGCAAAAAGTAAAAGTTTTGTTTCATCATTGCCTATGTTTATTCCTTCAATTTCTTTTTCTTGTCTTATTGCTATCTCTAACATTTCTAGTAAAATATTGTATAATAATGTTGTAATGGACATCCTTGCTTCACCTGTGATCTTACTGGAAAGGCTTCTAGCTCATCTCTATTACAGATAATCCTTGCTCTTGGTTTTAGATATTAGTTATTTTTAAGGAAAACTCCATTTATTCCTGTGCTTTCTAGTGTTTTTGAGAGGAATTGATGTTGTACTTTGTCAAAAGCTTTTTCTGCATCTATTAAAATTATGCAATTTAAAAATATTATTAATATGGTCAATTACACTAATAGTTTTTTCTAATATTTAACCAGTCATACATCCTGGAATAAATACAGACTGGTCATAATGTATGATCTTTAAGATATATTACTGTAATTTTCTTGCTATTATTTTAAAAATTTTCTATCAATATTCATTGAGGAAGTTGGTCTAAAATTTTCTTTCTCTGTTTTGACTCTTCCTGGTTTAGGTATCAAGACTGTATGTGTGTCATAGAAGGAGTTTGGTAGGATTCCTTCACCTCTTTTTTCAGTTTATGTAATATTCGAATTGTTCTTTAAATGCTTGGTAGAATTTGTCTGTACATCCATCTGGTCCTGGTTTTTTCCCCCTTTAGTGAGTCATTTAAGGCTGGTCCAATTTCTTTTTCTAAGATAGGGGCATTTGCATATTGTATTTCCTGTTCCATTAATCTGGACAATTTTTTAAAAAAAATATTCATCTGTTTCATTTAGATTGTCAGTTTTATTGGCATGTAGCTGGGCAAAACAGCTCCTAATAATTGTTTTTATTTCATCTTCATTGGTTGTAAATTCACCTTTAACATATTTGATACTGGTTAGAAACTGCTTTCTAGTTTCATCAGTTAAATGTTTTGTTTTGATTTTAGTTTTGTTAATCTCTCCTCTGATTTTCAGTATTTCAATTTTTCGTGCTTAATTGGGAAATTTTGTTGTTCTCCCGGTTTGTTGTTGTTGTTGTTGTTGTTGCATGCCCAATTCATTGCTCTACTCTTTAATTGATGCAAGCATTTGGAGATATAAATTTCCTGAGCGCTGCTATGTCTACATCCGCCAAATTTTACTATGTTGTCACATTGTTGTCATTATCTCTAATGACATGGTTGTTTCTAGGATTTGTTCTTTGACCCACTAATTGTTTAGAATGAGATTAGTTTCCAATAATTTTTAATTTATGCTTCAAAGGCCTTTTATTTAATGTAAATTTTATTGCATTATTGTCAGAAAAAAAGATGCACTTAATATTCCTGGCTTCCTGAATTTCTTTGTGAAATGTTTATGCCCTAAAGTATGGGTCAATTTTTGTGAAGGGGCCATGCACAGTTGGAAAATAGGTATACTCCTTTCTATTCCCATTCAATATTCTCCAGGGGTCTATCATATTTGACTTTTCTAAAATTCTAATTATCCCCTTAACTTCTTGAGTTTTTTTAATAGTTAGTCTAAGTCTGAGACAGATAAATTGAGGTCCTTCACTACTATAGTTTTACTATTTCCTCCTGAAACTCATTTAACTTTTCCTTCAAGAATTTGCACACTATGCCATGTGGTACATTTAGTATTGATATGTCTATGAGACCTTTTAGTAAAATGTGGTTTCCCTGTTTATCTCTTTTAATTAGGTGTCTTTTTGTTTTTGCTTTGTCTGAGGTCATGATTGTTACACTTGCCATTTTTACTTCAGCTGAAGATTCTGCCCCAGCCCCGTATTTTAACTCCATGTATGTCTTTTCGTTTCAAAATGCATCTCTTATAAACAACATATTGTTGGATTCTGGTTTCTAATCTATGCTATCCTTTTGTTTTATGGTAAGCATCCAATACATATTCAGTTATGATCGCTGTTTATTTCCCTCCATCCTATTTTGTTATACTTAACCTCTTTTTAAAAAAAATGTTTCCTCCTTAAGAGTCTGTTTTGCTTCTGACCACTGCCTCCCTTAATCTACCTCCCCTTATTTCCCCCTTGCTTTGTTTTAATAACTTTCCTGTTGGGTAAGGTGAATTTCTGTACTCAACCATGTTTATTCTTCTCTCCTTGAACCTATTCAGATGAGAGTGAGGATCAAGTGTTGCTTCACAGGCCCAGTGCCTGCATCCATTGTAGAAATTCTTCTTTGCTGTACCATTTATATGAGATAGTTTTCTGTTCTTCCTCTCTGGTACCCCCTCCCCCAGTGCATTCCTCTTCCCCATCCTTTCATTTTTCTTCTGAGATAATCTAACACTAGACAATCACACCCAGGCCCTCTCTCTAATTAGATTCCCTTTAAGAGCCTTAGACATGATAAAAGTTCTGAAAGATTACATATGTCCATTCTCCATGTAAAAATGTTTAACCTTCTTTAGTCCTTTATAATTTCTCTCTCCTGTTTACCTTTCTCTTGAGTCCTGTGTTTGAATGTCAAATTTTCTATCCAGCTCTGGTCTTTTCATCGGGAATGCTTAAGTCTTCTATCCATTTTTCCGCTGAAAGATTATGCTTAGTTTTGCTGAATAGGTTATTCTTGGCTGCAATCTTAGATACTCTGTTTTCTGGAATAGCATAGTCCATGTCCAAAATTTCTTGACAATGATGGCTGCTCAAGCCAGTGTGATTCTGCGGTTTCAAGGTATTTCAGTTCTTTCTTTCTGGCCACTTGTAGTATTTTGTCCTTGATTCTCAAATTTGCCTGGGAGTTTTCATTATGTAGTTTCTTCAAGGAAGTGCCAGGTGGATTTTTTTCAATTTCTACTTTTTTCCCTCTGGCTCTAAAATATCTGAGCAGTTTTTCTTCATAATTTCTTTAAATATAATGACTAGATTTTTTTTTGGCTCAGGTCTTTCAGGAAGTTCAACGATTCTTAAACTATCGCATCTTGATCTATTTTTCAGGTCAGTTGTTTTTCTTATAATTCACATTTTCTTCTATTTTTTCAATCTTTTGATTTTATTATTTGTTGATATCTCATGGAGTCATTAGCTTCCATTCCGTCAATTCTAATTTTTAAGGAGTTATATTCTTCGGTAAGATTTTGTGGCTCTTGTACAAAGCTATTAATTCTCTTTTCATGACTTTTTTTGTATTGCTCTCTTTTCCCATTTTTTCTCCTCTGCTATTTAGTTTTTTAAATTGTGCTCTTTTTTAACTTTTTTAAAAACTCTTCTAAGAATTCTTGTTGAATTTGTATCTGATTTGCACTTTTCTTTAAGGCTTTGCTTGTAGATGTTTGAACTTTGTCACCATAGTCATTTTTCATGATCAGGTTCTTTTTATGTTTGCTCACTCTTCCAGCCTACTTCTTGACTTTGGACTTTTTTAGTATTGGGCTCTGCTCACTTCTGAGTAGGGTGGTGGGATGTCTGACCTCTGCTTTTTTCTTTTTATGTTCTGCTGTTTTCACAGCACATTCTGGGGACCAAAAGTTTTTGGTACTTCCGAGGTGGTATGATCAGAGGAGAAGTTTGTTCACTGCCCTTCCAGTATAAGTTCTACAAGTTCCTGATATAGATTTGGGCCTGTTGGTTTCTGTGCTTTTGAGTTTCTTTAGATGATTGCTGGACTCAGTTACTGTTAGCCTGCGGGGAAGTTCTGCAGTTTCAAGAGTGACTGAACTGCTTGACTCCCCTTTGTGGTTTCGTGCACTGGTTATTCTAGTGCAGGCTTATGTCCTGGGTTAAAGTATAAAATAGTCTCCTTTCTGTTCTTGGGATCAGAGCCACACAGTCAAATTTTTGGAATTTGCTCCTTGCTCCCTCCACACCTAGGGTCCCACTTGCTTCTGACCATGACCACTCTTCTCTCCCCTGGAACCATGAACCATAACCGGGTAATGAGTAACAGAGTTACTAGCCCACATCTGTTCCTATTCCCAGTGCTGGTTCAGGAGTCCTCTGGGATCCCTTTCTGTCCTGGTGCTTCCAACCCTTGTTTTCAGAGCCCGAGGACTAGAATGCTCCCCATAATTATAGTCACTGCACTCCTGGCCAATCCCTGCCCCAGTGTCCACATACCTCTATCTTCCTAAGTTGCCTTGAGCTAGAAAAATGGCTAACTGTGACTGTTTCTTATTTTTCCCCCAATAAGAATTCAGCTTGGTGCATTTCCTAGCCTGATAGGGAAAATACGTGTTGAGTGAGCTGGGCAAAAATGTCAACATTCCCTCTGCCTTCTTGACTGCACCTCCCCCCATCATTATGATTTTAATGGGCACTATGAGAGGAAGCCTGGTTTAATAGATATAGGCTAAACCTTTAAAAGGGAGCATGGTATAGCGCTAAGAATCCTAGAGCTTGATAAGCCTGCCTCAGGCAACTAACTGGCTATGTAGCCTCGAGGAAGTCAGTTAACCTCCATAATCCTCAGTTTCCTCATCCATAAAGTAAGGGGGCTAGGTGGAGCAGTGAGTAGAGCACTGGCCCTCAAGTCTAGAGGACATGAGTTCAAATCCAGCTTCAGATACTTGACACACTAACTAGCTGTGTGAGTTGCCTTCCCCTCTCAAAAAGAAAAAGAAAAGTCTACAAAGTAAGAGGGATGGATTTGATGGTCTCTAAGGCCCTCCAAGCTCTAAGTCTGCAATCTACTAATGATCTGGGTCCCTGCCACATAGTTGGCTGTGTGAGGATTGTCAAGTGATTTTACTGCCTCAAAACTAATCTCTAACTTACAGGCAAGTTGTTCAAGATGCCTTGAAAGAACCAAGGGATGGCAACGTCAACATTTGGAATTCCTAGGTTCAAAAATTCACGTTAAGCTTTTTCTATCTATGTTCTATGCTTAACACAAACAAATAAACAAAAATAAAGCAGGGAGTATCTAGACTGCCAGAAAGTTTCCACACCAGGGGTACCCAAAAACCTAATTAAAATCTCTAGTACAGACTGCCTCCCCACTCCCCCAAAAGGTTCATTAGGCTTAAAAGACTTAAAAGCAGGAGGAAGGGAAAAAATAGCAGCTGCCAAAACTAACCCTTACAGTTTCCCTCATGACTAAGCAGCTTTTCCCCATGGATGTCATATTTTATTATAATGATAGTAGCTATCATTTATATAGTGCTTTATACATGTTCTCATTTGATTTTCAAAATAACCCTGTGAAGTAGATGCTATTATACTCATCTTCAGATGAGGAAACTGAGGCTGAGTGGATTGCCCATGATCACAAATCTAGTATCTGAGGTAGGATTTGAACTCAGGACTTCTTGACTCCAAGTCCAACATGCCAGCCACTGCACTACTAAGCTGCTCTCTATATGGCAGAGTAGATCCACTCAAAATCCTATCTATCTATTTATGAATACTATGGTTCTAAAGTAGGTAGTGCTAATTTCATTTTCTTGCTTTCAAGCACATGCTTATGATAGTTGATTAAATCAAACCTAAAGTTCATTTAGGCTTAACCACGAGATTCCTATGGTATACTAAACTACATTTCTTCCCCCATCTCCTGTTTATTCTTTTCGGAAGAACTATAGTTCTTGGTTTACAGTCTCCCTGTCGCCTATCCACCTGAGCTACTTTTGTTCCTTTCCTTCCCCTTCTGTTCAGTTCTCAGAGAAGGAAAATGGTTACCTGCACAAACCCTTACCAATATGGCAACCGTTGGACTCTCCAGATCAGACCCCTTGCTCCAAAGACCTCTAAAAGACTTCATAACTTAAAAAAGGATTCATTTCATTTATAGCTCATGACCAAAGTCCTAATAAACAATAAATAGTAAATAAGTGAAGCTTGACATAATATTATGAGGCAAGTGTTTTATTTAAAAAATTAGTCTATATTACAAGCTACTTAAGTCTCAATGACCTTTAATACATTTACATCTTTAAAAAGTGTCAGCTATGTTTAGCAACACTTGCTGACCTGACCTGCAGTGCCCTATAAAAATACAAAGATCAACACTGTTGATCTTGAGATTAAGTGCTTTGTTTCTGGAATTTTATTTCAGAGGAAGAATTGCAGGTGGTTCCATAAGGGAGACACGCAGGTACCTGCAATGAGACCACAAAACCAATTTGTAATCATGGGCTAAAAGACTACAATTCACAAAATTCATTCAGATAGCTTAAGCCAGAGAAGAGTACATGTAGCAAGTATTGGCACATTTAATCCATAACTTAAGTCAGCTGACAATAACTTATAAATGGTCCCCTCCCTCTGCCACCAGACCCCACCCCAAAGAGAGAAATAAAAAGGAGAATCAAGCCCAGATCCCAGGCTTTACTGACCTGAAGTCAGCTTCCTCCTCTAAATTGAGCCCAGCATACCTTATCTTCAGGCCCAGAGATATTGCCTCATACACCCTTTATTTAACTTCCCTGACTTTTGAAGTCCAACTGAAGTCACTAAACCTCCCTGACCTCTCTACTTCAGGTACCAGCTTCAGTCTGAGTTCAGAGATCAGCCACAACTGGACTCTAGTCATTTCTAGTTAATTTTGCCCCATTCTGCAGTGACCATTGTCACCAGGTGCCACCCTTTTCCTTATTTTCTTTCTCTCCACTCTGGAGCACAAGAGAGTATTTTCTAAGGTTTATTAAAAAAGGAAAGGGATACATATAAATTCAGATATACAGGGGATAAGGTAATTAGAAGTGTATATGATAAATTTATACTTTCTCTTAATTAGGTTACCCTAAACTTTCAGGTATTCTAGAATAAAATATTCCCTCAGGCTTATCCTGTCCATCTGAATTCTCTCTTGCCCTGGTGGCCTCTGACTTTCCCTTCTGAACACACCTTAGCCAAAGTGGGGATTGCCTACTTGAGCTGTCTAAACCAAGATCACTGGTTCATTCTTCCAATCCCAGGTTCACTCTCAGCCAATCGGGGAGCCTCTTGATGGTATAGCAAGCTCATGGTGCTCCACCCAGTCTGGTGCCATCACTGAACTATGTAGCTAACCACACCTCTCCCCACCAGGAGACAAACAAGGAATATAAGAACAGGTAAATAGAGCAGAACCATTCACCTCAAAATCAAAATCACAATTTAATCTGACATAGATTATCCCCAAATGCATACACACATGAAGACAACCCAATTTTCTATCTAGCTTTAGAGTTAACCGGAGCCTCTCCAGTCAAATTGCCTTGGTTTAAAAAGTTTAATGTGTATGATATTGGCTGCAGAGAGACTGTGCTACTTCTAACACTGATGCTGGTATGACATACATTCAGCTTTTATTGAAAGTGATCCAAGACACAAGGAAGTTTTAGAAACTTACTTTGATGCCTTATACTTTTCCCTAATTGCTTGTTGAGGTCGATGGGGGATATCAAGGCACGTTCTGTGCAGCTCACTCAGGCAAGGCACTATTTCACTTAATGAATACCCAGTGAAGGCAGCCAGGGTTTCTGGCTATTCAAGGAGGAAAAAAAGACAAACTTGCTTCATAATTTTAAAAATAAGATGAGAAAACTACAGATAACTCTGATGACTATAATAGATTGTGTTGAATCTCTTTGTGTGTATAGTAACACAAAACACAATTCTTACCCTTTACAAGAATGATAATACAGGAATGAGGAAATTATCCTTGAATTAAATTCTCTTGTATTTTCATACTTGACAAGGGAAGGCAAATCCATTCTACCAGCTTTTACTGACTGTCTGGCTTGATGGACGAGGCAAGTTTCCCAGAAGATGGGGCACTTTGCCTACATGTCTATCTGTTAGAGGGCTTTCTGCCAAAAGCAGAGCACTTTAAAAAGTACCTAATATGCAATGATATTTTTCAAAAAAGGATGAAAGAGAGGAGTTATAATGCTCTGCCTGATTCTGACCAGCAATTTAAGCCAAAAACAAACAGAAAAATATTTATGATGGCTAGGCACTTTAACTGAGTTCATATGACTTGGACAAATCAGGTAAGACCCCAGGGTATGAAAAACTCACAGAAATTTTTACTGAACCAGTGTGCTCATGGAGAATGGGAAAAACACTCTATGGAAAAAGGAGAAAGTAAATTTTGCAAGCTATAGACTGGTTTGGCATTGATCACTGTTCTAGAACAGATTACTACATGTGGCATATGAAAAACAGTAAATGCTTATTAAATGCTTTATCCATCTATGGGTCAGGCACTCAAGAAAGGGAAGAAGCGATTGCTATGAACCAGCATAGATACACTGAAAAGAAAAGCATTCCAAATCAATTTTATTTCTTCTCTTCCCTTCTAGCCCTCTCCCCACACCATCCTTATTTTGGCCATGGTTGCTATGCCAGAGTACTCAGAAGAGGAAACTCCAGACCTAGAGAGTCTAAGGTCCCCAACACACACATATACATATATATGCACATATACACACATATACATGTGTGTATGTGTGAGTAATGACATATGTGTGCATAGGTATAACATGTACATAAGAATGTATATAAACAAGTCTGTATATATACATGAAGACCCAGAGAGTTAAAGTGCCTTGAGGCAGGGTTTATTAACTTGGGGTCCTCAGGCTACCCCCCTAAGGCTCCATAGATTGATTTCAGAGGAGGTATGGGTCTGTGAACTTGGATGGGAAAAAAAGATTACATCTTTATTATGATAAAATCAGTTCCCTTTGCAATCCTATGTATCTTGTTTTAGACATTTAAAAACATTATTCTGAAAGGGATCCATAGACTTTTCCAAAGTGCCAAAGGGTTTCATGACACAATAAAAGTAAGAACTCCTGATCGAGAAATATTATTTCTTACCCAGAAGTGCCGGTTCACAGTGTAGTTTGCCAGACAATAAGCAGCTGCAGCAATAAGTGAAGGAACATATTTCAAGAATGGGTCAGCTTCAAGGAGGCTTAGTTCTGCAACATACTAAACACAAATTCCCACCAAAACTGTTAAATCTTACTTAAATAAACAAATATGCAATTGCTTTCTCATTGTGACATTCACATTGTTGGTACTAAGTTTTTAGTGTCACCCATCAGTGGCCCATGACTTCAAGCTAGGTTGACCCAAGATGTACTGCCTCATCATGGGGATACTCAGCTCTGGGTTCACCTACCTGAGAATCCCCTATGACCCCCACCAACCTAACAATGGTTAAACTGATGGCCAGAAGAGAGGCTATATGGATCAGTATGAAGTCAAAATAGGTTACCACACTGATAAAGACACTGACATGGAAAACAACATTGACAAAATCAAGCAATCATGGGCTTTGCTGTTAGACAAGAGAAACTTGCTATGTGTAGTTCAATTTCATTTAACTAACATAATTCCTCCTGTTATAGTCTATTTCCAGTAATTAACCATTGCTGGATGGTGAGTGGGTAGAGCGCTGGACCTGGATTTGGGAAGCTGAGTTCAAATCCAGCCTCAGATATTTACTACAAGTGTGACCCTGGACAAGTCTGTCCTCTGTCTGCCTCAGTTTCCTGAGCTTTGGGGGGAAAAAAGGGTACCAGTCCAGTTATTAACGACGTAGATAGTAAGTAATGAAACTCCCTAAACCACAACCAGAAAACAAGCTTAATTGTAACATAGCTATCGTTCACCTATATAAAACAATGGGGAGAAAATCTGTAATTCAAACTCTTGTGAAAATCAATGCTTAAAACTAAACATATTAAAGAAAAAAAAAAGGAAAAAAAATATGACCTTATTTAAAATGTTGGGGTCTTTGCCATCTAACTCCTACATGGTGTGTAAGTAGATATACTTCCCTTAGCTCCCCTAAGAGAATCTAAGTTCCTTGAGGTCTCAGACTCACTTTTCCCCTTGTTATCACCAATACTTTATACAGTCCCCGGCACATAACAAATGCGTAATAATAAATGCTCATCATGGCGATTCCAACGCTTGAATCAGAAATCTAGTTACTCTGATTCTGTTGACTGATTCTAAACTGCAAGGCAGGGGAAAAGGGGAGGGAAAAGAAATACTTTTATACAGTGCCCACTATGTGCCAGGCACTGTGCTAAGTGCTTAAGGATTATGATCTTGTTTGATCTTCACAACAACTCTGCCGGTGGGTGCGATTATTAGCCACATTTTATAGATGAGGAAGCGGAGGCAGACAGAAGTTAAGTGACTTGCCCAGGGTCACACCTGTAGTAAATGTCTGAGGCCGGATTTGAACTCAGCTTCCCAACTCCAGGTCCAGTGCTCTAGCCACTGGCCATCCAGCAATGGTTCATTATTGGAAATAGTCTATAACAGGAGGAGTGATATTAGTCAAATGAAATTGAATTACACATAGTGAGTTTCTCTTGTCTAATAGCAAGCTTACTTCATATTACAGTTTAGAGATCATTTGTACCCAAGGAGTGAAGTTCCTCCAAGTACAAAGTGTCCCGAATCTTTATGCAGTTTCAAGTTATTAAAGCTTAAAAGTGCATTAGGACTTTGGGGACATCCTGTATGTTACTTGTTTCAAGTTTTGCTAGTTTATAATAGCACAGAGAAAGGGCCTCCATCTTCCCAGAAAAAACAAACAAACAAACAACTTTAAAAAAAAAGTTAACCATGATGATGCTGTTGCTGTTCAGTTGTTTCAGTCATGTCCACCTCTTCCTGACCCCATTTGGCAAAGGTTTTCTTGGCAAAGATACTGGAGTCATTTGCCATTTTCTTCTCCAGCTCATTTTACAGATGAGGAAGCTGAAGCAAACAGGGTTAAGTGACTTGCCCAGAGTCACACAGCTAGTGTCTGAGATCATATTTGTATTCAGGTCTCCATGATTCCAGGCCCAGTACTCTATCACTACACCATCTTGCTGCCCATTTAACCATACTAGAAAAGCCATTTGGACAGTAAATTTAAACCCGTAGTCAAATGCATGAAAAGGAAATGAGAAGCCTTGAGCAAAAACTTAGATCTGCCCTAAAAAAAAAATGTTTATGACCTCCTTGCTTTTTGGAAGCTACTTAGCATACCTTGGCCAGGTTCTCAGTTCTTAGGCAGACTCCTTGCTTCTGTAAGTACTGAAGAAGAAACTGGTTGATAGTCGGCACTGTCAGGTCAAAAGCCAGCACTTTCAGGAGCAGGTGCTCCATTCTTAAGAGCTGCCGTTTTGTGTAAGTGTCGTCAGTTATGTAGACAAATTCATCAACCTCTGGTGGATAAATCTCCTCATATTTCCTAAGAAGAGCAAAGAGTTTCACAAAGATAACAAATATTTTAGAAATAAAATCTCCTCTTCTCTACAAATCCGTTTAGCAAAAGACTTTAAGAATCAATCGCTGAGTCTATAAACTCCTTCAGGTGAGAGCCATATTTATCTTATCACCTTCACTGTCTAGCCAATCAACCAATTCATAGCAGACCCTTTACCATTTCAATTTCTTTACATTCTATCTTCTCACCCACTTGAATGGATAGAGGTGAGGATATTTTCATTTTAAAAGTTTGACATTATGAAGATCTGCTTAGCTAGGCCAAGTAGCCCCTTTTCCAACTCTTGGGGTTTAGTTCTCAACCCTTAGACAAAATTTCTGGCTGACAACAGATAAAATTCCATTATGATTAACTCCCTGAAATTCTCAAAAAAAAGTTTTATTGTTGCTGTTGTAGAAAAAAATTCTGATTAATTCAGTTCAACCTCAATTCAACTCAACAAATGTCTAATAGGTAAAGGTATTCTCCCGAGTGCTAGGACTACAAAAATAAAAATGAAACTATCCTTGCTCTCAAGGATCTTATGTTCCCAAGGACCAGAGGGGTAGGCAATTTGATGACCAGATTTTTTTGTAGTTAAACGGTAAAAAGTGATTTGGACACAGCAGGAGAAAGATTATATATATGCATTTCTCTGCCTAAATCCTTCATTCCATCTGACATAGGTCTTTGTGGTGTTGCTTTGGGGAATTTATTTTTTTCCAGACTTAGAACAAAAATGCAGCACATTCTCTAGTATTTTACAGTTTATAAAGCACTTTTTTCACAAAAATCCTAGAGGATAGGTAGCACAAATATATCATATATCTATATCTAGATACATATATCATATCTATATCTAGATACATATATCTATATATACACATATATATTTATTTATATATCTATATATCTATTTTATTTATATATATATATATATATATATATATATATATATATATATATATATATATATATATATATAAAATAAGGAAGGGCCCAGAGGTTAAACACACTTCATGGCTAGGTATAAATTAAGGGCCAAACTGGCATTCCACTTCAGGCCATGTTATAAATCCTATGCTCTTTATATAATGCCATACTACTTCTCAAATATACTTGCCTGAATATAAAATATACATGTAAATGGAAGTTAGAAGGTAAGACAGCAACCCTGCAAGAACACAGCAATATCTTGTTGCACTATTATAGTGTTTGTTAGAAATAAGTAATTTTGTATTGATTAAGGGCCCAGAGAAAGCATTCATTGAAATTATTATCCATTATAATCAAATCATTAAGCTGTTGTTGCTATGACTCATTCATTCAGACATCATAAAACTAAATTCAGCATTAGCAAAATTATGCATTCATTTTTTATTGTAGGCCAACCGCTGCCTTGTCTAGGTAAGAAGTCAGTGTGCTATTAAAAAAGAAAAAGAAAAATTCTAAACCTAATTCCACAAAAGAGGATCTTTTCCTGAAGAAGGTGAGAACATATTTTAATTGCCAACTGACTAAATTGACATCTCTTCAACAAAAAAAAAGATAGGATTTTGAAATTTTAGGAGTGTCACCATTACTTCAGTTAGAGAGAATACTTACGAAGCCAACAGAATGGCTGCTGTTCCTACAAGCTGCAATTTCCCTCTGAGAACAGACATGCACGAAAGAAACCTGTCCAAGAAATTGACAGCCAGGTACAGAGTTTCAGCTCGAAGTTTGTATTCTTCCCCAACCTCTACCAGCCAATCCACTAAAATGGTACGCATTCCTTCTGTGATATCAGGTTGCTTCCGCATGTAGTGGGCCTTTGGTCTGTATTTCATCTGTTTTTTGATAGAGTTTTGATATTAATTCAGTATGTGCTAGATGAGAGAAGGCATAAGACCACAACGAAGGAGCTGTGGGTTGTTTAGTTTAGAACAAAAACAAAGAACCTGAAATGGGTTAAGAAAGCAAAAGATTAAGAATCATTAATTAATAATAATTAATCAATAATTAATTAAGAATCACTATCAAAACCAAAAATATCCTTACTGTTTTAAGTTGGAGTGTGAGAGAGGAGGTGCACATGGAATGGAGTTATCTGGACCATTCCTACTCCATGATGTAATAGAATTTAAAAGGAAGTAGGAAAGAAACTGATCACATGGCTGTTTCCTACAGCATGTGTCAAGGCCTCTGATTTCATTGGTGTGGGGATTCCCTCCACCAGCACAGAATAGATAATCTATAATTTAGGAGTTTATTAAGTACTAATGAAATTAATGTTCACACAGCTAGTGACTATAAGCCATGAGATTCAAACTCAGGGCTTCCTGCCTCCATGCCCAGGTGTTATACTGTACGTGAAATGCTTTACTAAAGTTTCAGGCTTCAAGTTACATAGCTCCAGGTCCAAGTGAAGAACTCCTCCTCGTCCCATCCACCATTTTCATAGATGCCATCATTCCGTAACTACTAGCACAACCAATGACTAATGCTAGGAAACCACTGGTGGCCAAAGCCAACTACTGATAATTATTTCAACATCAAGGATCTGGGGTTGCTGAGAAAAAGAAAAGAAGTGCAACTCACTTCAGCTTCTCTAAGGTATTGATGAATTTCTTCAGCATATTCAGTCACATTTATTACATCTGTACCAATATCTAAATGATCCTCAAACTGTGATTGCAGAGATGTATCCACCAACATAGGAGAAACTGCACGGGTTCAAAATTCAGTTAGATAAGTCATTGACAAAATGGTAGCCTCTACCAATCCTCCCCAGTTAGAAGTCACAAGAGAGCCATTTCTTCTTCATACTTGACGTAACTAGATTGAGAACTTAAAATGTCAAAGACATCATTAAGACAGGGTACCATGAACTGGAGGCAAATTACCTGTGCTAAAATCCAACAGGAAGTGGAGGTCTGATTTCAGGGTGCTGGTGTCCACTTCATACAAATCTTCGTAGGCAATCTCTTCTCTAACAGCGCAGCTACAGCTACATGTCTCCCCATGGTCTGGTTCATCTACATAGATATCAAAGCCTTGTTTGGCTGGCACATGGACCACACAGTTAGAAATTAGTTTCTTTCCAGGTGGAGGGAAAACATTTTCTGATCCAGAGAAGCACCTGATGGTTGCAATTCCCTAAGACAAAACAAAAGAGTTACCTTCTTTTAAGGTAGGAAATAAACCAGTGCAAGCTACAATGGCAGGGGACATCGTAAAGATGGCACTTCTGAGTTTTGCCTTGTAAATTAAACAAGAGGAAGCAATGGTTGCTATAAAACCACCTCAAAAACTAGATAAGGTGAATAAAGAAAGACAGCATCAGTAACAACTATTTCTGGAAAGTTTCATTCAAAGAATGAAGCCTTCCATACTTGCTTCTTACACAGTACAAAAGCAAAGTGATGCCTTGGACCTGGGTATACAGAAGTTCACAATGTGTTCTCAGCTCCTAAAGCCAGGAAAATTGAGACTTAGAGGTGATAAAAGAAAAGGAGGAAAAAACTCCCACTAGGTCTCTTCCCTACCTTGTTCTACACCCTTCTCTAAGTAACTCAGCAGTAAAGGACTTCATAGGGTCAAATAAACCCCTTTCACTGGTGGCGGGGGAGGGGGAAGAGACAACACAAGATAAATTTCTGGGAGACTCTGCAAATAATAGATAACAAACAGCTTTCTTTAAGGATTATTCCATGCATCATTTTCCTCATGGACACCATCCTGTGTTGCTCTCTAACCCTGAGTAATCTAAAAATAATCTAAACAGAATCCAACAATGAAAGCAAAATAGTTTCCTTTACCTGTCAGAATAATTCTTCCAGGCAGACTAGTCTAAGTGTTTTCCTCAGGGATAGGAAAGTACAGATATAGACACTAAACAGTGAGCATCAAAGGCCAGCACTTACATACATTCTGGCCAATTTCATCATTACCACAGCTTATCAGCCAGCATATCAATATTCTGTTTCACTGTATTGTTAGAAATCAGTTGGCAGAAGAATTTTTAAATATGAGCTAAAATTGACATTTTTCTATATAACAACCTCCCATATGAGTGAAATTACTGAACATTTAAGTCTCAGCAAACATGGTCTTTGGCCAATTTTTATTCATCTAAGCACCATTGACTAAATCGTGTCAAGGATAAAGAAAATTCTTATCAATAACTCATTGTAGTAAAGAGAATACTGATCTTGAACTCAAAGTTCCCCAGTTTGTACCTGGTCTCTAACATTAGCTCTATAGCACTGGGCATGTTAGGCCCAATAGAACTGTAAGCTTCTTGAGAGCAAGATATGATTCACTTTTGGCTTTGTACTCCTAGTACCTGGCACAGTGCCTTGACCATAGTAGTATGTGCTTTAAAAATGTGTTAACTATAAATATTTTAGTACACAGAGTTTAGGCAGTATAGTAGCAATTTAGATTTGAAGATTTTTCCCACCCATTAATAGGCCATGTGACCTGCTTACATCACAGGAAGCCTAAATTACATGTGGTGAGAGGAACTTCCTGACAAGAAAAGGGAGTTTTCTTCCCGTCACAGGAAGTGCTGAGAGAGGAAGAGAGAACAGTTATGGCTGCTAATGGCCGCCATTGTGATTGTTAGAACTAAACAGGCTGACTTAGCTGTACTGTGAGTTTGTGTTTGGAGAAGACCCTAGCAGGGGGTGGAGAGGTTTTCAGATGGCAAGGCTCCCTGTTGTGATATTGTGTATTGAATGTTTTACTGCTCTGACAGATTGGATAAATGGCTTGTGGGATATGGCTCTCTAGTATCTGAATAAATGCTTTACTTCTACCTTCTCTGTGGAGAGTCTCATATACTTTGTGATACAGAACTACATAGGCATTTTGACGATTATTATCTACATTGTTATTATTGCCTTACCGATACAGGCAGCTACACTTTATTCTTCCTTTATCCAAAGTAGCGTAAGGCTACAAGCAAAAATTGCTGGGAGAATTACTGGATACGTCTACTGTAGTCTGACCAGAACACTAACTGAGAACACAAAATAAGGTATGACTATAAAGTATAGAGAAATGTGTGCCACCACAAATAGGACAATTGCTGTACATTGACCCCAAGGAATAATGAAGCTATAAGCCATAAGCTACAATCAGTTCCATTAATTGTGTTTATCAAGCCGGCAAGGGTGGTTCAAATTGGAAAAAAAAGGTATAGAAAGGGGAAAAACTACCCACACTTATCTCCAAAAGCTAGACACAATGAAGAGTAGCAGCTACAACATGGAAGAATAGCAAAAGAGAGGAAATTTAAATCTTTCACAGTAAACAATATCCAAGAAAAGAACAATAAAGTTTTAGATTTCTGCACACAAACGAGGTAAATTCTACCTCACAGGCTTCATTGAGACTTGGCAGAATTGGATTCATGGTTGGAATGAGTAACTGGGAACGTCTAGAGTTCACTGAATACAAGGGCTACACGGTCAGCCCTTTAGGAAAATCACTAGAGAAGACTCAGAGAGACATGATACCTTCAATATTCTAAAGGGCCAGCATGTAAAGGAATTAGCTTTTTTTATTTGTTTAGACTTTCAAGGAGCAAATGGAGGAAAACTTCAGTAGAGGGGTCAGAAGAGGAAGTTGCAGTAGTTAGCATTTATATAGTGCTTTAAGGTTTGCAAGATATTTAAAAATATGTCATTTGAACCTCACAATAATGCTAAGGGATACATGTTGTTATCCAATTTTAGATATAGGGTAATTGAGGTGGATCACGGTTAAATGACTTGACTAGTCACACAGCTACTAAGTATCTCAAGCCACATTTTAACTCATGTCTTCTTGACTCCATGTCCAATTATATATCTACTTGCATCACCTAGGTACTTTAAGCTTGATGCAAATAAAATATCATCTTAGCAAGACTATCTACTTTCCAAAGACAACCCTGGCAAAGGACAAAGAAACTCATGACTAAAAGGCTGAATATGGTTACACATGACATAAAGAAATACACAAAAAGTTTCATGAGGCCCCTTTCCATTTGTGCAGCAAAGGGTAGTGGAATGGCAGAAAAGGGAACAGAGTGCTGGGCATCACAGTTTTTAGACTGGCCATAAACATTAACTTAGCTATTAATGCATTCAGTGTGAGATTCTCCAGGAGCCAAACTATATTAATCTTGATGTCTCTATAAACAAACCCTGAAGACACAAAGAGATGGTGCAGCTAAATGGAAAGACAGCTCAAAGGTTCTTCTCACAAAGAGAAATAAAAAGTATTAGTAGAGGTGGATTTATGGTCATCTAAGGCTAGAAACATCACTTGATGAGACATTTGGTTATCTCTTATTGCAATGCTTTTGCTTATTTGCAAAAAGACTACTATGAGAAGTTGCAACATCTGTCATACTGAATAAACTGGAGCACTAGAAAAACTCTACCAAGACCTCATTAAGACTCTCCAAATCAAATCAACATATACTTTGATGCTCACTAACTTTAATGCAAAAGGAGGCAAAGGTAAGGACCAAAAAAATCTGTTGGAAAGGAGTATGGGATGAAAGAAGCCAAAAAATTATTAAATTACATAGAAGCCTCACATCTCTACATAAATATGTTTTCAAAAAAAGAACTGGAAGATGCTAGATAAGGGAATCATCACATAAAAAATGAAATTGACTGAATTTTAAACAGGAGGAACTTATTAATTACATGGGTAGAAGCTAGAAGAAAAAAAATGAGGAAAAGATATAGTACACAATTAAAATCCATCCAAACCTAATTATTGAAGTGAAAAAAATGAAAATGAATAGAGAAAAAGACATTGATGTCAATATTTCCATTTCATATATACTTAATTGATATGAACTGACTGCAACAATAAACAGTCAAAAGTCCACCTTATTCAACAAATGCTTAATCTACTTAGGAAGAAAGGTGCTACAGCTAATGACAAAACTAGTTTAGAATATAAACTTTATTTATGAAATCTTACAGAAATTGTGCAATATTGCCTCACAACAAAAGACAGTGGAAGGGGAAAATTTAAATAAAGTTTGATGAGAAACTCAACTAAAAGCAATGTCATGGTATCCCCAAAAAAACTAAGAAAGAAATCAGAAGGGAGACAGACAAAAAGTAGAAAAGATCTGTGAGGTTTGTTTTTTAAATAATTCTTTCCACCACCAATCACAGTGCAGCACCTACATTTAGATTCTAACATCGCAATCCTGGATGTACACTGAGGAAGTGGAAAGAGCACTGAAAAAAATAAAGATGAGAAAAGCAGATGGATTTCACTAAGTAGATTAGATCTTAGAGGGTGATGTTGGAGATGATACTGTTTTAAGGTAGTTACGGAATCAATTCAAGGTATTTCAAGAAGAAGATTCCAGAAGCATGAGGAAAAATAACCTCATTACCAGCCCTACCACCAGTAATAGAATGTTATTAACTATCAGCCCATATGCCCATCTACATAAAATTTTTAACAGGAATAATCTACTTATGTATGAAGGTTGTCCTTGAAGGTATTAGGAACAGGCTAAATTTCATATGATAGTCAGAAGTCCACATTTTTACTATCACACAATTGCTGGAAGACAGTCCACAAATCCCCATTAGTGTCTTAATTATTAAAAAGACTTCCCTCCAACAAGGTATCTCTCATGCAAGTAAAAAAATCACACAGGATTTCTTGAAAGGTATAACAAATAACTTTGCCCACAAGTGAGGCATAAAACAGGGAAGCCTCCATAGTCTCAAGTTTGAAAAATTCACAAAAGATGGTAAAGCTCTCCAAATGCTCCTGTTTACAGATGACATTTTGTTTGTATCAAGACCTAGAATACTGCAGAACTTTCTGCAGAACCTACTTAAATGTTTGATCTAAATATCCACACAGTAAAAAAAAAACAAGTGGATGAAAAAAGTCATCCATCTAAATGGATGGGAGACAATCATCTATAACACTCATCCAAAATTAATTATATCTTAGTGCAAATGGACCACGAATTGGGCTCAGAATTAAGCAGAAAGGACAAGAAACAATGGATTAACTTTGGGAAATAACAAGGTTTTTTGTGACTCCCAAGCTTCTTCCTGAAAAAAGGTCCTTCTTTTTAATAACAATATCCTTCCAGTGATGTATATGTCTTTGTGTCATTGTTCACTACCAAAGTCTCTAATGAATGGAACAAAGATTACCCAAAAGGTTATAGAGAACCATACAATAAGTGGGAGTAGGATGCTACATAACACAAATAATCATGCAAGAAAAGCAATATAAGGAAGGTCATTTAAAAAACTTATAAGCAAAAAATTAAAGTGGGGTAGTCATATGGTAATAGTGACAGATAAAATAGATGGTCCATCTGCAGCATTAGTATTCCCATGATATTGAATGAAATCCCTCCTAGGTTCTTTAGCTAGGTTCCTAGCACTTTGGGTGAGCCCCTTATGGTAAAATTATAAAAGGACAAAGATAAGATCTCAACCCTAAGTGGAAGCATGGTTATGTGTGGAACAGGCACATGTGGGTGGCTATCTGCAATGCTGGAGGAAATACCCATAATGACACTGATGATCTGCAAAGGGTGAAAGGCAAAAAAACTCCTAAAAATTAAAGCCACCTAGGAAGTGGAATCCACTGCACCTCAGGAACGTGTGTGTTTTCCTTCACTGGAGATTTTTAAGCAAAAGCCAGATGACCACTTCAGGTATGTTGTGGTTCACATCACATCTAAAGGATTTTTAAGCCAAGAAGTCCTGACATAATTCATACCAGAGGACTCACTCAGGGAGGGAATATGTTAAAAAGTGAAAGTGATATGGGGAGGTGGAGTCAAGATGGCAGAGTAAAGGCAGGGACTTGCCTGAGAGCTCCCCCAAACCCCTCTAAATACCTTTTAAAAATGACTCTAAACAAATTCTAGAGTAGCAGAATCCACAAAAAGATAGAGTGACACAAATTTGCAGCCCAGGAAAACTTGGAATCTCAGCAGGAAAGTTCTGTTGCACCAGGATGAGAGAAGAGTGCAATCCAGCACAGGCTGAGCCAGTGCAGATCTGAACCAACCCCAACAAATTCAGAGCGGACCTCGGGGTGACTGAATCATTGGCAGAAGTGGTGGTTCCCAAATCTCTCAGCCCACAGATGCCAAAGACAACTTAGAAGGTCAGCAGGAAACTTCTGTTGCACCTGGGTGAGAATGGAGCACGGTCCAGCACAGGTCATGCCAGCACAACCCCAGCCCCAGCAAACTAGGAGAAGGCCATAGAGTCATAGAATCAGCAATGGCTGCTTCTGGAGCTCTCAGCCCACAGACAGTAAGGGGGTCAAATAACTGGACAGAAGGACATTACAGGGATCTTTTTGCTAGCACCGAGGCAGGACTCTGTTGTTTTGTCCATATTCAGATCCAGATTGAAGTCCTGGATCTCAGAGTAAGGAGGAGCACTGGCATAGCAGAGTATCCAGTAAAGGGGGAACCCTCCCAACAGTTCCAAGCAGAAAAAAGTGCTTGTGGTCACTCACAGACCAGAACACAGGCCAGGATAGTAGTAAACACCTCTCCTTACACCTCACTTTGGAAGAACTAAAAACTTACAGATCCCTAGAAGTATCTTTGAAAACAGCTGCACACTGATGTCTTAAAAGAAAATAGCTGCACAAAATCCCTGAAGCTTGGGACAGCGCACCCTCCACCCTGGAAGCAGAGCCCTACTTTAAGAAATAATCAAAAGTCAACTAAAAGGCTGGGAAAATGAGCAAACAGCAGAGAAAAGAACTATTGAAAGTTACTATGGTGACAAGAAAGATCAAACCCACAGTCAGAAGAAGATAATAAAGTGAAAGTTCCTACATCCAAAGCTTCTAAGAAAAATATGGACTGGTCTCAGGCCATGGAAGAGCTCAAAAAGGCTTTTGAAAATCAAGTATGAGAGGTAAAGTGAAAACTGGGAAGAGAAATGAGAGTGATGCAAGAAAATCATAAAAAAAAAATATATCAACAGCTTGGTAAAGGAGACACACAAAAAATTGAAGAAAATAACACCTTAAAAAACAGACTAAGCCAAAGGATAAAAGAGGTCCAAAAAGCCAATGAGGAGAAGAATGCCTTAAGAAGCAGAATTGGCCAAATGGAAAAGAAGGTCCAAAAGCTCACTATAGAAAATAATTCCTTAAAAATTAGAATGGAGCAAATGGAAGCTAATGACTTTATGAGGAATCAAGAAACAACAAAACAAAAACAAAAGAATAAAAACTACAAGACAATGTGAAATATCTTGTTGGAAAAACAACTGATCTGGAAAATAGATCCACAGGAGAGAAAATTTTAAAATTATTGGACTTCCTGAAAGCCATGATAAAAAAAGAGCCTAGATATCATCTTTCAAGAAATTATCAAGGAAAACTGCTCTGATATTCTAGAACTAGAGGGTAAAATAGAAATTGAAAGAATCCACCAATCACCTCCTGATTAAGTGACAAATGTTGGAAGGGATGTGTGAAAAATGAAACTTTAATTGGTGGAGTTGTGAACTGATTCAACTGATTCAACCATTCTGTAGAGCAATTTGGAACTATGTCCAAAGGGCTATAAAACCATGTATACCCTTTGACCTAGCAATACCACTATTAGGTCTATATCCCAAAAGAGATAAAAAACAAAAAGGAAAATGACCTATATGTACAAACATATTTATAGCAGCTCTTTTCTGGAGGTAAAGAATTAGAAGTTGAGCAGAAATCATCAATTGGTGAATGGCTGAACAAGTTGTGGCATATGATTGATAGAGTACTATTGTACTATAAGAAATTATGAATAGGATGCCCTCAGAAAAACATGGAAAGACTATCATGGGCTGAAAAAAAGTGAAATGTACTATGTACAAAGTAACAGCAATATTGTAAGACGATCAGCTGTGAATGACTTAGCTATTTTCAACAATACAACAATCCAAGACAACTCTGAAGGACTTATGAAGAAAAACGCTATCCATCCCCAGACAAAGAACTGATGGTGTCTGAATACAGATTAAAGCATGATTTTTTTAAACTCTTTATTTTTGTTGAATTTTTTTGTCTATAATTTCTTTCACATCATGACTATTATGGATATGTTTTACATGACTACACATGTATAACCTATATCAAATTAGTTGCCTTCTCAATGGGGGGGAGAGGGGAGGGAGGAAAGGAAAGAATTTGGAACTCAAAGTTTTAAAAACAAATGTTAAAAATTATTTTTACATGTAACTGGGGAAAATAAAATGCTAAATAAAAATTATATGAAAAAGGTGTTGATAAAAAAATGGTAGGGCAGGGGGTACCCCAGAACTTGGAAACAGCAAATATTTAGACAACTTTCAACAAAGGGAAACATCCTTAAAGCTTTAAACTATAGGCTGGTGAGAAAAATCAATTTACTAACAAAATTCTAGAATATATTAAGTTTTAGTGTGGCAGGGAGGATAGAATTCTGGGTTCAAATCTCCTGCTGATAATCATTATCTGTGAGACTCTGTGAGGATAGAATTCTGGGTTCAAATCTCCTGCTGATAATCATTATCTGTGAGACTCTGAGCTGACATTCAACCTCCATGTGCATGAGATAATACCCTAAGTCATAGAAAAAGTTTCTCATGCTGACAAAAATCACACACATTTAGCATATTTGGGTAAAAAATAGTGGGTGAACACTTATAAAGGGAGTGGTGATCTATGAATGCTTTAAACAGGTAATGCCAGATTAACTTCATTTCCCTTTCTGACAGGGTTGCTACTAAATGTGTAGATAAGGAGAATAATTATATATGTGTGTGTGTGTGTGTGTGTGTGTGTGTGTGTGTGTGTGTGTGTATACATATATATATGTATATATTTCAGCAAAATGCCTGATGGTCTTTGATGCTGCTTGTCAGCAAGATGGAGAAATGCTGCCTAAATGACTTGAAAGTCATTGACTAAACAAATACAAAGAACAATCTCTATCCTCAGCCCTGTGCTATTTGACACTTGGAAGGAGGCACAAAGAGTATGCTTACCAAATCTGAAGATGACATGAGACTGTAGAACTGCTAACACTTTGGATAACAGATGCTCAGAAACCAAAGGGACCTCTACAGCCAAATCTATTAAGGGGAGATTTAACAGGTATAAAATCAAGTCCTACACTTAGGTGCAAAATATAAACTTCACAAGTACAAGATGGGAAGAGGTGTGGCTAAATTAAAGCTTATGTGAACATGATCTCTGGGTGCTCAACTGTAACAAGGATGACATGGGAGTCATAAAAGCTGAAGTAATCTTAGGATGTAAATAGTATCCAGAAAAAGGAAAGCTATAGTTTCATGTAATCTATAAGAGTCAGACTATATTTGGAATATTTTCCAGTTCTTTTCATCATATTTTAAAGACACTGACAAGATAGAGAGTTTCTAAGATAGAAGGCAACTAGGATGCTGAGAAGACCCAAGATCATGCCATGAGGATCAGTTCAAAAGAACTAGTGGAGGTGCTTCACCTCAAGAAGAGAGATTAATTAAAAGTTGCAGTGAAGAGCATCTGATGTAACCGAAAGCTTCTTGATAATTAAAAACCATCTGAGAGGGGTGGAACCAAGATGGCAGCTGGAAAACAGGGACTCGCTTAAGCTGTCCCCCAAATCCCTCCAAACACCTGTAAAAATGGCTCTGAACAAATTCTGAAGCTACAGAACCCACAAAATTACAGAGGGAAACAAGTCTCCAGCCCAATACGGTCTGGATGGTCACTAGGAAGGGTCTATCACACCATGCTGGGAGCAGAGCACAGCCCAGTATGGGCCATGCCAGGACAGACCAGACCAGGAGTCAGGTGGAACAGGTGTCAGGGCCCTGAATCACTGAGCTGTAGCAGTCACCAGACTTCTTAACCCACAAACACCAAAGACAACCTAGCAGGTTAGTGGGAAAACTGCTTGATCTGGGTGAGAGAAGTGCAAGGTCCAGCCCCAGCCCTGGGGGTGGCAGAGGTGGTGCTGCTGCTGCTGCTGCTGCAGCAACAGGAAGATCCAGTGGCTGCTTCCAGAGCTCCAGCGTCAGCTGCTTCCAGCCCCAGGCCCACCTGGTGGGAGGAATCACGTGTTAGATCAGAGCAGGAGTGCATAGATTACTTCACTGGAGCAGAGGCAGGGTTCTCTTGCTTTGTCCTGCTTAGATCTGGGTCATGGTCCTGGTTGGCCGTTCATGGGGGATGAGGAGCGCTGGTGTGGCAGAGCTTTTGGTTACTGTGGAGTAGAAGTAGCTTGGAAAACAGCAGGGCAAGGCCCCTAAAGCTTGGGACAAAGTACTCTCTACTCTAAAAGTAGTCATATCCTGACAAAAAACTCAGTGATCAAGTAGTTGTCTGGGAACATGGACAGGCAGTGAAAAATGACTCAGACTCAGACTACAGAATCTTTTTTGGTGACAAAGAAGATCAAAACATACAGCCAGAAGAAGTCCACAAAGTCAAAGAGCCTACATCAAAAGCCTCCAAGAAAAAAATGAATTGGTCTCAGGCCATGGAAGAGCTCAAAAAGGATTTGGAAAATCAAGTACGAGAAGTAGAGGAAAAATTGGGAAGAGAAATAAGAGGTATGCAAGAAAATCATGAAAACAAGTCAACGACTTGCTAAAGGAGACCCAAAAAATACTGAAGAAAATAGCACCTTAAAAATAGACTAACCCAAATGGCAAAAGAGCTCCAAAAAGCCAGTGAGGAAAAGAATGCCTTGAAAGGCAGAATTAGCCAAATGGAGAAGGAGGTCCAAAAGACCACTGAAGAAAATACCTCCTTAAAAATTAGAATGGAGTAAGTGGAGGCTAATGACTTTATGAGAAATCAAGATATTATAAAGGTAGGGAATAACTGCAAAAGTAATGTCCAACTCTCATAACAAGACACATAGTCCAATGTTCAATCTTCAGTTTAGACAGCAAATATTTAAGTGCACAGGAAACACAAAAAGAAAGAATCCCTGCCCTCAAAATCTACAATACAATGGGAAGGAGGGAAGGGAAGGAGAACCTAAGATTCTGTTTTGTATCATACGTGTTTGTATATCACACACAGACACACATTGTCCCAAAAATCTTAGTGTAGCTTTAATCTTTAATAACTTCAGAAATACAAATGCTAAAAACTTAATGGGAAATTTCAGTGGGAAGGGAGAGGCATCATGGAAGGCTTCATAGGAAAAGTAGCACCTGAACTAGGCCTCACAGAACGAGAAAGAAGAACTGACAAGTATACAGCAAAATAGTGTAGAGTATGATCTAGGCCTGAAAGCTGGGCTGGACCTGAGCCAGCTGTTCAGGGTGGGTAAAATAAAGATGTGAAGAGGAATCATGGTGGGGTGAGGGGCAGGGGAACAGAAAGGGACTGTGGAAAAGACAAGGCAGAGACAGCAGGAACTAAAGATTTGAGAAGGGGAGTGAGTTTTTAAACCAGAAGATTTGACAGCTGAATGAGAGATGGCATAAAGGTTAAAGACTCAAAGTAAAGATGAAGGCAATTATTCCCAGTTATGGTCAATTAGGCCAAGTGAAAGGTAACAAAGGCCTGAACAAGAATGCTGGGAGTGGGAGTGAAGAGGAGGGAACAGAAGAAGGATCATGTACTCAACTATAGTTGTAACATAATGTAAGCTACTCTAGCGAAACCTATCTTTTTCTCCTTCATTTGCCAAAAGGAAGCAAAAAGCAAAGTTGTTTGAGTTATCTCAGGAAACTACCATAAAATATAAATATTTAGTAAACACAACAGGAATCAGCAAGATACCCTTAAGATACTCTACAGTGCCACATTAGGGAGGCCCGAAGGTCAGAAGACAGGTCATTTTACAAATTTGATCTAGATTTATTGCAAGGGAAATTCATTTGTCCCATTAAATATTCCGTGGTTTATGATTATACTATGTATTTACTTAGTGTTAAAGGCTACTTCAAAAGTTAGCATTCAGAGCTATCCTTTTTCCCCTTTAGTTGGCATATAGAAGTGGGTGATTTATGCATCTAGTTTAAAAGATCTGCTTTGGATATTATGGGAAAATAAGTCATGTGGTAAATAGACGTGGTGCCAAAATAGCAAATCAACAGTGGCAGGGTCATTCATAAACCATGATTAATGTCCCCATTATTCCAAGTGCTCTACTAGGCACAGAGCTGTCGTGTTGTTGTGCATTTGGAAAGAGGGATAAATGTAAATTCATAAGTATTAGATACCCACTACTCACATTGACTTCCACACACGTAAAGCTTGGGTCTTTTAGGATCACTTCAATTGAAAGTCTCAAGACCAGTTAGGATATTCAAGAGCTAAATGCACAAGTCAATGCTATCAAGTATTCAGGCTAATTGTCTACAGAGGCTCAACCAAAGTAATTTGAAGGCAGAACACCAGCCAGTTACCAAAAAGAGCCAGTATGGTTTCATGTAAACACTACATCATATGTCTAAAAGCCCCAATTCTAGCCTCTAACAACTAGCTCCTGGCCCTAGCCTGCAAACTTAATTTCCTTATCTGTTAAATGAAGATGATGCTACTGACTTATCATATTACTGTGATAAGTCATGTATACATATATATATGTATATGTATGTATATATATATATGTATGTATATATAATGTACATATACAAACATATGTTGGAACTTTCACATCAGCATTGTATTATTACCATTAGAAAAGAAAGAACAAGAAACAAGCATTTATTGGTTGCCTACTATGTGCCAGGTACTGTGCTAAGAGATTTATAAATATTATCTCATTTATTCCTCATGACAACTCTGAGAGGTAGGTACTATTATATCATCATTTTATAGCAGAGGAAACTGAGGCAGGCAAATGGTCATGAAGGAACAGCATGAAGGCCTGTTTGATTTTAAATGATTAATCTTTAAGATGTACTCCTGGGAATGAATCATAGAGTCCAGGTAAAGGCAAACTTAAAGCTTTTTTCCCCAATTATCTCCCTACTTCTTAATATAACATTTTAGCATACTAAGTACCATGGGGGATACCAACACTTGGTCATCACACCTTTGGCAACTTATGACAAGATAAAATACACAAATATCTTTACACTACAAAGGTTGATGACAGTGCATAAAAAAGGTGATAGATACTTCAAGAGCTCAGAGCAAGGTTGCCCCTAGATGGGGGAAGGGGAAATCATAGCAATGGAATTTTACCTGGGCCTTCAAGTAGCGGTTCTTAACCTGAGGTCTGTGAATAAATTTCTGGAGGTCCATGACACAGAATGGGAAAAAATAAATCTTTATTTTTACTAACCTCTAACTCAAATTTATAATTTCCTTCAACTACTTAAAAATGCTCAACTGAGAAGAAATTTCATTGGCTTTACCAGATTGATGACGGGGTTCACTGATGCATAAAAATATTTAAGAGATTTTGCCTTAAAAAATGGGTTTGGAGCAGCTTAGTGGTGCAGTAGATAGAGCAGTGGCCCTGGCCTCAAGAGGACCAGAGTTCAAATCTGGCCGCAAACACTTGATACTTACTAGCTGACCCTGGGGCAAGTCATTTAACCCCAATTGCTTAACAAAGATAAATTAATTAAAGTAAAAATTTTTTAAAAAAGGATGGGTTTGACTCCAGGAGGCAAAGGATAACATTCTAATCATAAGGAACATACTGAGCAAAGTTGATGAAGTAGAGAAAACTCAAGAACAGGACAGTCCAATCTGATGTAATTAGGAGTATTTGAAGGGTTATGACGTGAGAAGGCTGGGAAGGTTGGTGGAAGCCAGACTGTAGAGAACCTTGAATTCCAAGCTGAATAGTATGGGTATTATTTGGGAAGCAAATGAGGAACTATTGAAGGTTTCCAAGTGGGGAGAGTAGTGATAAAGTCAGAACAAGAAGATATTACTGACAGCAGGGTATGTGATAGATCAGAGGGAGAAAGAAGAAAAAGATTAAAAATCAGATAACAGCCTGTTGCCATCTACCAGACAAGAGGAAATGAAACCTGGAAAGATGGTGGTTCAGCAAAAATGTAAAATAACACCATACAAGAGACAAAGATATATCAATAAAATTGAGTAGATGCAAGGGGTCAGAGACTGAAACAATAAAAAACGCCAAGTTTTAAGTACAAATGATTGATTACTTATTCCACTAAGGCAGAGGTTCCCAAACTTATTTGGCCTACCACCCTCTTTTCTAATAAAAAAAAAGTTACTCAGTGCTCCCCCTGGAAATCTACTTTCTTTAACCCTTTAATGTGGTTTTTTTTTTGAAATTTGCATCATTTTCAAAAAATATGATTTTTTTTAAAAATGACACATCTTGAATTTAATAATTTATTATAAATTTGTGGGGTTTTTCCTGCATTGAAATTTTGATGACACATTATTGTGTCATGTAAACATATAGTATCATATTGTAAATCAATTATTACACGTACATATTTCTGACAATGTGCAACATGCTCATCTGCCAACACTTGCTTGTTAAGACCTGTCAGTAGACGTGACCCCTGATTGGTTATAATTTGCATTTTGTATGTTTATTTGGAAAATACTGTAATCACTATGAATTTAACTCTATTACATAATAGATGAAACACGTATGAATGGTTTTTCAAAATGTTCTTTCCTTCTTTCCTTATGCTTCCACAGCCCTCTTATTTTTATTCCACACTGCCCAATTGTATCCAAGGCTACTACTGCCCACTCACTCACACTGCCCACCCCCATCTTTCTACCACCTCGCAGGGAGAAGGATCACCCACTTTGGGAACCTATGCATTAAGGGATTAATTTGGGAATTGGTGGCAAAAGTATTCTTTCTAGCCAGTTTTAGTTAAAGTTTACAGGACATCCGTAAACTTTGGATGGAAAATCAGGTAGGCAGTTGAAGAGTTAAGAGAAGCATGATGCCTCTTTTGCACGTAGTATATGTTTAATAAATGCTCAACTGAACTGACAGAGTTCAGGAAAGGAGCTGGAGCTACCAATTGAATGGATGAAATTGCACAGGACTAAAGATGGCAAGAGTCAGAGCCTTGGGGTAAAGTTACTTTTAAGAAGTTGAAAGAAGAGACAGTGGGAAAAATAGGAAAAAATAATAAGGATGGGAGAAACCGGTGAGTGCCACATCATAGGCATACACAAAGGACATGGGTTTCAAGAAGGAAGATGTTTTGATATTAAATATTGTAACCCTTCAGGAAAGCTGTCTCAACAGTGGGCATGATAGCCAGGAACTCAGATTGCTCAGTTAAAGGGTGAATAGGTAATAAGTGGAAATACTGGTTGGGCTTCCTTCTAGAAATTTGGGAGCAAATAAGGACAGAAGAAGAAGTGGACCTAGGAAGTTGGGTGGATGGAAGGGAAGGGAAAGAGAATTGACTTTCTTCGTAGGCAAGAAGGGAAGGAAGCAGCATGTGGTCATGGGAAGAACACTGAAGGGGAAGTCAGAAAATTGGGGTTCCAATCTTGACTCCGCTACTTACTACCTGGGTGACCTTGAGCAAGACTTTTCATCTCTTGGCCTCAGTTTCCATCTGTAGAAATAAAGGGGTTGGATTAAGCACCTCCTAACATGTCTTTCCACGTCTATGATCTTATTATCTCATGGAAGACAGAGACTGGTGAGGTAAAGGATTAACAAACAACAAGGGGTATAGTTTAAGCACACAGTTAACGCTTAGGGTTAGCGTTTGGTAAGAAGGAGGCCCTTATGAAACACAGAGGGAGGGGATATGGAGTTTCTTCAACTTCTTCTCAGCCATCCCAAATTGTTTGGAATAATAAATTCTGTATCCTTCTTCTGAATTCTGAGGACCACCTCTTCTGTCTTTTCTGTTCTGTATCAGTAAATTATTTGTTCCTTTGTTTCTCCGTACTATCCTGTAAGTTCCTTGATAAATGTCTTTGCTTTTTTTCTTCTGTGCCCAGTAGGCAAGACATCAAATGAATGCTGGAAGAATGAACTAATAGGGATTCAATGATTGAGGGAGGGCCCAGATAAATCTGTGCTTTATCTCAAGTCAGTAAGATTAGACTGAATTTCTTCAACAGCAAGGGAGTAGGTATCTTTCCTCATCTGTGAAATGAGAGATCTGAGGATGGTCCAGCCAAGGCAGGAGGCCTGCGAGCTGGTGTCCCAGCGCGGGCAGTGGATGGTACATCAGGAACCACTTTGCAGAACAGTCTTATAGCCAATGGACTAAGATGAGCATCTCCTACCAGTGAATGACTAACAGAAAATGTTGGGGTTCAGCAGAGGCAAATGAGGAAATTAAACCTCTGGCTCAATCCTTCTTGGGATTACCTCTATCTCTCCAATTTCAACTTTTCTGAGCTCCTTAGCTTCCCAAAGTTCCCCAAAGTTTTCAGAAAATAAGGGGTAGGAAAGGATTGTTGTTAGCATTAGGCTTTTTTTCCAGTAGTATCCAACTCTTCAAGATCCCTCTGGGGGTTTTCTTGGCAAAGATGCTGGAGTCGTTTGCCATTTCCTTCTCCAGCTTATTTTACAGATGAGAAAACTGAAGCAAACAAGGTTGTGACTTGCCCAGGATCATACAGATAGTAAGTATCTAAGGTCAAATTTGAACTCAGGTCTTCCTGACTCTAGGCCTGGTGTTCTATCCACCACGCTGCCCTAGGAAAGGATTACTAGATTAAAAGTAAAGTGAACCACAATATGAGAGGAAGGGCAAGAGAGTGCGTGCTTCTGGGATGCCAGACCCTTCCAGGGTAGAAGAAATTCTTCCTCAGGAGTCCTGTTCCCTGAATTTTCTCAGAAGGCACTATCCTGGGAGAAGAGGTACAGGGGCGACATTAAGGAAGACAAAAAAGGGGAGGAGCCAGGACCACATTTTCCTGGGAATGCCTTTGCCTCCCCCACCCTTAGAATTTTTCTCTGGAGGCTTTGCTCTCTTCTCTCAATACTTAAGATGGGAGGTGAGGTTCTGGGTTAGGAGGGAGAAGATGAAATGACTGAAGATCTCTCTTCTTACATTCTTGTACTGAGTCAAGAGATCAGGAGCCTCCAAGAGTTAAATTTCAACGACCTGATTAAGTACTGTGGACTCCTTGAGGGCAAGGACTGTCTTTTGTCTCTTTTTGCATACCCAGTGTTTGTTGCAGGGCCACTTAATGTTTATTGACTGACTAGCCTGAGAGCCAGGAAAATTGGGTTCTGGTGCCTGCTCTGACTAATTAGGTCTGTTTTCACTTCTGTACAACAGTAAAGTTGGCCAAGGTGGTCTATAAGGCTGTTTAGCTGACATTCTGAATCTGTGAGTTTGGGGATCAATCTTGGCTTAAAGTCAATTTCAGATAAGAACTGAGAGAACCTTCTTCTATCACCCTGGGGCAAATCGTTTTCCCCACCCTCCCCACCCCCATTTCCTCTTCTGTAAAACCTAGAATTGAGTGGGACAATCCTTAAGACCCTTCCATCTCTAATATATTTTGAGGGATTTGAGGGGTCGACTTCAAGCCATCTTTCAACCTTCCCTCCCCACAAGAAGCCGTCTCTCAAGTAAATAAGAATTCTTGGATGTCCGGTATGAATAACAATTATTCTTGATAACTTGGGGTAAGGTTTGTCTAAACAGGAAGCTACCAAATAATTCTCTTCCTGAGGGTATGGGGCATGTGCAATAAGAGATTAAAAAATTCGAGTTGGATTGGAGGGAAAGAGGGAGAAGTCACAGAGAAAGCAGATAGCAAGGGTTACCTAGTCAGAAACTAGCAACCAAGAGTTAAAGTACACCATCTTAGTAAAGACTACACTTATCAAGTCCGTCCAGACTGCCAGTCTGGGGATATTCTTCCTTAATGCTGGAAATACTTGTATGTATGGACGAACATTTTTTAAGTGCTTATAATGTACCAAGCACTAGACAGCAAAAAAGCAAAAACAAGTCATTCCCTGTCTTCAAGATTCTGATGTTCTAGTGGGGGAGACAACACACATATGGGAGTAGTGGCCTAGGGAGGCAGGGAAGTCCAGTGGTACAAGAGGACAGTAAATTGGAGGTTGGCATGTCCTTTTCAGAAGCAAAGACGGATTGATTTTATTTGTATTTCTTTCCATTCCAGTACTCTATCCTACCTGCCACATAGTTATGATTGCTTCAGGAGGGATTTTTCTCCTTTCTTACTATAAAAAGGCAACTGAGTCTTACTGATTAGGGAAATTATACAATTATACTCCTTAATCTTATCTAGGTGGTACAGTAGATAGCAGATTGGACCTGGAGAGAAGAAGACCTGAATTCAAATCCTTCCTGTATGACCCTGGGCAAATCACTTCATCTGTTTGCCTCAGTTTCCCCATATGTGAAGTGGGGATAATAATAGCACCTACACCCTAAAGTTGTCATGAGGATTAACTGAGATATGTGTAAAGTGCTTAACACATGGCACATGGTTACTACTATATAAATACTATCAATCATCATCATCTTAGCTTCAATCTCCAAAGCAAGAGAGTACAAATCCGCCTATAAATTGTCAGTTTTGGCAGTTTGAATAATTGGACTCAAACATTTATTAAACCTCTATAGACCAAGCACTACACTAGGCACCTGTGAGCCAAACACCTTGCCCTCAAGAATTTACTTTTCAATCCTCTGCAATCAGGCCAGCCACTGGCCACTAAAATTACTCTCTTTAGCATTAGTGATCTCAACTGTAAATCCAATTACCTTTTCTAAATCCTAATTCTACTTGACTTCCCCACAGTTTTTTGACAATGACCGTTCCTACCCCCAGTTCCTCTGTCTTCTTGGATCTGTCTCTCACTCTCTTCTTTTTACTCACTTCTCAACTCTCTTATGCTAGTTCATAGCCACTAAGTTTGAGTATGTCCTAGGGTTCTGTTCTCATTGTCTGTCTCTCTCTCTCTCTCTCTCTCCCTCCCTCTGTGTATGTGTGTGTGTGTACATATATATGTATATACACACACATATGTGTATATATATATATACACACACATATGTGTATATACACACACACATATATACACAGGTATATATTATATATACATACATATACATGCATGTATATGTATGTATATATTCTCTTTCTTGGTGATCTTATCAGCTCTGAATGTATTCAATTATCATCTCCCCGCAAATGACTCCGAAATCTATCATTGAATCAACAAGTATTTATTAAGGACTTTTTGTTTGCCAGGCAGTGTTGACACAAGTACAAAGAATGAAACAATCTCTACCTAACAATATATATTCTAATGACAGAGATATAAAAATACGTGGAACATAAATATAAAGTAAATAGAAATATGTACAAAGGGGGGCAGAGCCACGATGGTGGCTGCAAAGCAGGGACTTGCCTAAAGCTCTTCCCCAGGACCCTCCAAGCACCTTAAAAAAGTAACTCTGAACAAATTCTACAACTGCAGAACCCACGAAACAGCAGAGGGAAGCAGGGCTTCATCCCAGGACAGTCTGGATGGTTGTTGGGTAAGGTTTATCTCACCATGTTGGCAGCGGAGGGGAGGAGAGCAAAGGCCAGCATGGGCCGCACTCGGGCCAACCAGACCAGGAGCCAGGCAGAATAGATGACAGGGCCCTGAATCATTGAGCTGTGGCAGTTACAGACTTCTCAACCCACAAACACCAAAGACAACAGAGAAGGTTAATGGGAAAAACTGCAGGGACAGAGTGAAAGTAGTTTGCGGGTGGCTACCACCCCAGGAACAGTGGAGGTGGTGCAGCTCTGAGGCTGCTTACAGAGCTACAGCTGCAGTTGCTTCTGGCCTCAGGCCCACCTGGTGGGAGGAAATAAGTGGTGGATGCAAGCAGGAGTGCAGAGCCTGCTTAGATCTGAGTCGCAGTCCCAGTTGGCAGTTTCTTGGGGGAGAAGGAGCACTGGTGTGGCAGAGATTGCTGTATAGAAAAAGCTCTGAAAACAACAGCACAGCCCCTCAAGCTTGGGACAAAGTACTCTCTACTCTACAAGCAGTCATACCCCAACAAAAAACTCAAGGGTCAAGTAGTTGGCTGGGAACATGAACAGGCAGCATAAAAGGACACAGATTCAGACTCAGACTTTGGAATTTTTCTTTGGTGACAAAGAAGACCAAAACATACAGCCAGAAGGAGTCAACAAAGTCAAAAAAGTCAAAGAGCCTACATCAAAAGCCTCCAAGAAAAACATGAACAAGTTTCAGGCCATGGAAGAACTCAAAAAGGATTTGGAAAAGCAAGTTAGAGAAGTAGAGGAAAAATTGGGAAGAGAAATGAGAATGATGAGAGAAAACCAAGAAAAACAAGTCAGTGACTTGCTAAAGGAGACCCAAAAATACTGAAGAAAATAACACCTTAAAAAACAAACTAACTTAAATGGCAAAAGAGCTCCAAAAAGCCAATGAGGAGAAGAATGTCTTGAGGCAGAATTAGCCAAACGGAAAAGGAGGTCCAAAAGACCACTGAAGAAAATACTACCTTAAAAATTAGATTGGAGCAAGTAGAAGCTAGTGACTTTATGACAAATCAAGATATTATAAAACAGAACCAAAGGAATGAAAAAATGGAAGTGAAGTATCTCATTGGAAAAACTACTGACCTGGAGAATAGATCCAGGAGAGAGAATTTAAAAATTATTGGACTACCTGAAAGACATGATCAAAAAAAGAGCCTAGATATCATCTTTCAAGAAATTGTCAGGGAGAACTGCCCTGATATTCTAGAGCCAGAGGGTAAAATAGAAATTGAAAGAATCCACAGATCACCTCTGAAAAAAGATCCCCAAAAGAAAACTCCTAGGAATATTGTCACCAAATTCCAGAGCTCCCAGATCAAATAGAAAATACTGCAAGCAGTCAGAAAGAAACAATTTGAGTATTGTGGGCACACAATCAGGATAACACAAGATCTAGCAGTTTCTACATTGAGGGATCAAAGGGCTTGGAATATGATATTCCAGAGGTCAATGGAGCTAGGATTAAAACCAAGAATCACCTACCCAGCAAAACTGAGCATAATGCTCCAAGGCAAAATATGGATTTTCAATAAAATGGAGGACTTTCAAGCTTTCTCAGTGAAAAGACCAGAGCTAAATAGACAATTTGACTTTCAAACACAAGAATCAAGAGAAGCATGAAAAGGTAAACAAGAAAGAGAAATCATAAGGGACTTACTAAAGTTGAACTGTTTTGTTTACATTCCTACATGGAAAGATGATGTGTATAATTCATGAGACCTCAGCATTAGGGTAGCTGAAGGGAATAAATATATATACACATATATATATACACATACATATACATATATATACATATACATATATATACACACACACACATATACATGTATGTATATATATTATATATATATGGATGGATGGATGGATGGATAGATAGGACACAGGGTGACTTGAATATGAAGGGCTGATATCTAAAAAAATAAAATCAAATTAAGGGATGAGAGAGGAATATATTGAGAGAGGGAGAAAGGGAGAGATAGAATGGGGTAAATTATCTCACATAAAAGTGGCAAGAAAAAGCAGTTTATTGGAAGGGAAGAGGGGGCAGGTGAAAGGGAATGAGTGAATCGTCTTCTCATCGCATTTGACCTGAGGAGGGAATAACATACACACTCAATTGGGTATCTTACCCCACAGGAAAGGAGGAAGGAGATGAAAAAGGGGGGATGATAGAAGGGAGGGCAGATGGGGGAGGGGGTAATCAAAAGCAAACACTTTTGAAAAGGGACAGGGTCAAAGGGGAAAACTGAATAAAGTGGGATAGGAGAGGATGGAGCAAAATATACTTAATCTTTCACAACATGAGTATTGTGGAAGGGTTGTGCGTAATGATACACATGTGGCCTATGTTGAATTGCTTGTTGGTGGGGAGGGAAGAGGGGAGAGAATTTGGAACTCAAAGTTTTAAAAGCAGATGTTCAAAAAAAAGTTTTTGCATGCAACTAGGAAATAAGATATACAGGCAATGGGGCATAGAAATCTATCTTGCCCTTCAAGAAAAGTAAGGGAAAAGGGGATGGGGGGGGGGAGTGGGGTGACAGAAGGGAGGGCTGACTGGGGAACTGGGCAAACAGAATATATGCCATCTTGGAGTAGGGGGTAGGATAGAAATGGAGAGAAAATTTGTAATTCAAACTCTTGTGAAAATTAATGCTGAAAACTAAAAATATTAAATAAATAAGTAATAATTAAAAAAAGAAAACAAAAAAAGAAATGATGAGTAGGCCAACTTCAGAAGAACCTGGAATGACTTACGTGAACTGATGCTGAGTGAAGTGAGCAGAACCAAGGAATCATTGTACACAGTAACAGCCACATTGTACAATGATCAGCTATGATAGATTTAGTTCTTAGCAATACAATGACCCAAGACAATTCCAAAAGACTTATGATGGAAAAGGCTATCCATATCCAGAGAAAAAAGTATGGAGGATGAATCCAGATCCAAGATACATGTTCACTTTTCCTTGTTTCTTTTTTTTGTTTTCTTTCTTATTATTTTTCCATTTCTGTTTCCTCTTTCACAACATGAATAATGTGGACATATATTTAATGTGATTGCACAGGTATAATCTCTATCAAGTTGCTTGCCATCTTGGGGAGGGGAGAGAGAGAAGGGAGGGAGAAAAATTTGGAACTCGAAATCTTATGAAAAAATGAATGTCAAAAGCTATCTTTACATGTAATTGGAAAAAATAAAATACTATTTACCAAAAAAAAAAAAAAGAAATATGTACAAATTGCTAGTTGGACATGCCCACCTGGAGATATATATATATATATATATATATATATATATATATATATATATATATATATATATATATATATATATATATATATATATATATATGTGTGTGTGTGTGTGTGTATGTATGTATGTATATATATATATACACACACACATATACATATATACACACACATATATATACATACACATATACATGTGTGTGTGTGTGTGTGTGTGTGTGTGTGTGTGTGTGAGATGGGCATCTCAAACACAATATGCCCAACAGAGAAACATTCCACTACCACCCCCAACACCTCCAACCCATTTCCCCTCCCACAACTATCCCATTTCTATTGAGGATACAGTCACCTTTCCAATAATTCCAAGTCATCAGACTCTTCCTACTCCTTCAATCACCACATGAAATCAATTATTAAGTCTTATTTACCCTACCTCCACAACTTCTTTCCCATTCTTCTCTTTGCTCCAATCACAGTTCCTTCACTCCACTCTAGTTCAGGCCTTCCATTGATACTACTGTGGTAGCTTCCTAATTTGTCTCCCTCCAGTCTTTCACCTTTCTAATCCATCCACCACAGACCACCAAATTAATAATTCCTAAAATACATACCTAACCACATCACATACCCCTATTCAAAAATTTTCAATGGTTCCCTACTACCTCCAGGACAAAATACAAAATCCTCTTCCTGGATCCCACCTGCCATTCCAGTCTTACTGATGGAATCCTAATGAAGCTGCCCCCAGCCCCATTTATTCTAACTTCCTTATGGGCCTCAATGAACAGCAGGCATGTTCTGATTTAACCACATGATCTGGCTTTAACCACACCACAAGTCCCCAGACTCAATCACAGGCCTCAATGAACAATGAATAGCTAGCCACTGCCCCCAGATTCACTATAGCCACTGTCTCATCTAGCTACTATCCCCCCTTCCATGACTCAATATCCTAACTTCCCCACATATGCCTCATTGCCCCACTAGAACATCAGGCACATCCATAGGATGGAATCCTAGCCACTGCCATAGTGATTTCATTTTGGTCCTCTTCAAGAAGGAAGGAAAACAACCAACGATCCACTACCCCCAGATCCAATTGTCATGTTTCTCACAGAAGCAGCAGGTGTATCCATGCACTTAACCACAAATACATCCATTTAGTCTCAGACAGGATAATAGCCAGTCAATCAGAAAGCAGCACTACCACAATACCTGAGCAGGATGTGGACCCCAAAACAATAAAAGGGACATTCCCCAAGTAGGCACCTATGCAATAATAGCCAAAACTGTCCTTGAGGTGAACTTGTGACATAGAGAGGCTTATTATAATATCATTATCATATATTAAACCCCCCTTGGACTTTTCTGTATGCATTATGGGTAAGTGCATGCTCAGTTCCACCAAGGCTGGGACCCCTCCCCTATCACCTAATTCCTGAACAAACCCCTCCTGCCTTTTTAATATATATAATTTGTTGTGTGATCAGTATCGTTGCACTATAAAATTACCTCTCTTGTCTTACTGAAGTTGCCAGTTCTTCTTGGAACCCAGCCCACTTCCTGAGAAGCACCACTTCAATAAATGCCTTTGCTTAGATTAAAGATGATCTGAATCAGAATTCTTTTGAGATGACCCCCACAACACACTATGAAATTGCAACATTATTATGCTTTACAATATTCTAGTCAAACAAACTTACTCCCCTTTTCTCCTACACACAGTATTCTATTTCCCACCACTTATATACCTGTGCACAATTGCTCTCCCAAGTTTGTAAAGCATTCCATCCCTCCGTCCTAGCTTCCTTCAAAACACAGCTCAAGTACCACTTTTCACATAATGGGATTCCTGATCCATACTCCTTTCAGCTTCTGCTCAGGGATTAGCACCCTCATTCTTGGAATTTCAGGCGTTTTTGTCGTGTTTGACTCTTCTTGACCCTATTTGGGGCTTTCTTGGCAAAGTTACTAGAGTGGTTTACCATTTTCTTCTCTAGATCATGATATGAGAAACCTGGAATTAACTTTATATCTGATTAAATGCATAAATATATTTCCCACAGCAGTACCTCCAAAACTCAAGCTCCATGAAGACAGATTATTTTCTTTTTCTTTGTACTGTCATCACCTCCCAATTCTGTGAAAGGATTAGGAGCTGAAAGTTAGTTGATATGTATTGAATTGATGAAGAGAATGAATCCTCCGGTCATGGAGCAGAGGCATAGAAATGACAGAAGAAGAGTTGTTAGAGGTTCAGTGTGGCTGGGATATAAAAATCACTGGGGAGTAAATAAAACAAAATATTGTTTACTGAAAAGGGGGCAACGGTCTGACTGTGGGGAGCCTTAAATGCCAGGATAAGAAATTTGTATTTTATCTTATGGGGGAATGGGGAGCCAATCCTTTTGACCAAAGAATTAACATGGGCATCACAGCAATGCCTTAGGAATATTTTTGGAATGTATAGGTAATATATATCGTGTGCGTGTGTGCGCATGCGTAGTGGGGGGGGGGGGAGAATGAATTCCAGATTCATGACTTTGGGGTAAATTGCTATCCCTTTCTGAGCATCTTTTTTGACCTATGTAAAGGATATAATCCCTAACAGGGTTATGTGGTGTATGTGATCCTCAAAACACAGAGTTACTGTTCTTGTTCCTAAATTCAAGGTGCTGGAACTCCTGCTATCAATGTGGGGGCAGAACTCCTCAGGAGTCCTGTTCTCTGAATTTTTTCAGAAGGCACTATCCTGGGAGAAGAGGTACAGGGATGACATTAAGGAAGACAAAAAAGGGGAGGAGCCAGGACCACATTTTCCTAGGAATGCCTTTGCCTCCCCCACCCTTGGAATTTTTCTCTGGAGGCTTTGCTCTCTTCTCTCTCTACTTAAGATGGGAGGTAAGGTGCTGGGTTAGGAGGGAGAAGATGAAATGACTGAAGATCTCCCTTCTTACATTCTTGTACTGAGTCAAGAGACCAGGGGCTTCTGAGGGTCAAATTTCAACTCCAAAGTCACTCTGGCCTGTGCTGTAGCCTATATCAGCCCTCTGGTTCTACTGGATCTGAATTTGTTCCTTTTTCTTACACTAACAAAACAATCCTCCCTTGATCATAGAGATGCCACAGAATTTGACTATCTGTACTCCAAGAAGCCTTCCATTCTTTCTCCTTCCCTCAAGAGAGTCACTGCCCCAACCCACCCATTCCATCCACAAGTGTGATGTATTAAAGGAGAACTTCCACAGATCAAAGGCAAAACCAAAGATACTGAGGGTGGAGAGAGCTTCAAGATAAGTGGTATTCATATGGAGGTGCCAGCATAGAATAAAATGTAGTAGCATGAAAAGAACACTGGTCTAAAGTCTTGTCCAGTTTCCATCAGTACCTGTATAATAGTTCTTATTCTATAGCAATTAAGTTTATAAAGACCTTTTCTCACAAAAGCCCTGGGAGCACATTATCAGAGCATCACAAAGCAGTAGAACAGCAGCTTTTGTTCTGAAGTTTTCCAGATAAACTTTGGACCTTAAAGTTTGAATTAGTTGTATGCTACCCAGTAAAAACTAGTGAAAGCTAATTTTTTTTTAGCAACAATAACTAGTCTAGGAGCCATCTAGTTGGCAGAATGGATAGTGTTTGGCCTGGAGGTAGGAAGGGCTGAGTTTAAATCTGCCCTCACTTACTAGCTGTGTGAACCTCAGCAAGCCACTTAACTTCTGCCTCAGTTTTCTCAACTGTTGGGGATAGTAGTAGGACCTACCTGTTTGAAGGTTTAAATGAGATCTTAAGCTCTTTGGACAGTGCCTAGCATATAGTGGGTGCTGTACAAATTCTCATCAATCCTTCCATTCCCTTCTAGAAATTTGATGTTACTTCTGCCTGCAGTGTTAAGGTTTTAGTCTGTTCCTGTGATCTTCCAACTTTTTTTTTTTTGCCCAGACTTGCAATTCAGCAGTGGGAAGCTCCTAATAAACTGCCTCCACCAATGCATATATGCAACTAGGGAGTTAGCCCTTGTGTGGCAGATTCCGGATTTGAACTCCTGTCCACCTGTCACCAGGGTAGTTCTACATCTACATCTACATCACAATAACAACACTCTGCCCCTTCCGATTCCTCCCTTTCATAAAACCGTCCAGACTTTGTGCTGTGGCTTACAGAGTTCTGAGACTACATTAATCAAGAACTCTATCAAAGGGCATTATAGGTAATGGCAATGGAGGAGCTCTCAGTACTCCCACAGGGATATTTAAAAATGGAGGACTAAAGTTTAGCAACAGTACTAGTTAGTACTTCTCTTGAGGAAAAAAAAAAAAGCCAACAAAAGATTCAGTTGCCTCAACCAAAATGCTTGATAAACAAGGATGTTCAGAACGACGCTTCCCCCAGGGCTCTCGAAGTTACCTGGCCACACGTCCTCCTGTACTGCCCATTTTCGGTTAGCAGCCCTAGCACAGTTCTTTGTGGGGGGTCCAGGAAGGGCTGGGTTCTGGCAACCACCTGACAGATCTCCTGGCTTCGGGCTGTGGGGGCCAGGGGAATCCTGCCACTGGAGATGCTTCGACGCATTGCCTCAGTTTCCCCAGGCCGCTGTGAGCAGGGAGGGATAGTTAAATTAGATAATCCACCCCTCTCCATTCCCCTCCCCACTGCCCAACACGAAGGCATAGGCGCCCTTAGCAAGCCACGAGAGGCTTCCCTTCCTCCAGTAATGCAACTACTGAAGTAAGGGGAGGCAGCATTAAACACAGAAGGTGTTTTTGAATAGAGCACACCAGAATATGTCCCTTGCAGTCCTCAATGAGGGCTGGAAGAGAGCGGTTTAGAGAGAGATATGCACAAAGCACATCTTCCTCCCAGAAATCGTTTCACAACTCAAGGCTACTAAATGTTAATTTTATTTGAACGTTTGTCTAACCCTATAACTTGAGAGTACTGCCGCACGCTTTCCCTCCCCAACCCCAGGAGCCCTCTTCCACACTCCCGAACTCAAGGCAAACAATACATTACAACGTGACGGTCACGTCCCCTCCTCGGACACCGGAGTGGCACTGCTCTTCGGCCCTCCTCCCACTGACCAGACAAGCGATGCCCAAACCAGCTTGGAACCCGCAGCGCTCGCTGGTCCCGCCTGTATATATAGACCTTCCAATTAACGAGTGCGCTCCGGTATTGGGGCTGGAGCGGCTGCGGGTGGGGCCAGGGTAGTGGGGTGGGGGAGGGGAGGGAAGGAGCAAGGTGTGTTAATAGATTCCAGCTGCGGCGCTCAGCTCCGGCTCCTTGCAGAAGCTGCCTGAAGGGCTGAGCACTAATTACTTTCAAGCCACCCGCGTCTGTTGAATCGGACCAATCGAAGGCGCGACCGGCCCTCGAGGTAGCTGCTTCCATGCCAACCGAAGCGGGCGTGCTGGGAGCCAGAGGAGCATCGCCATGGAGACCCCAGCCGACACGCTCCCGGCTGACCCAGGGCTACCCTCGGGCGTTCTGGCTCGGGAAGCGGCGCTAACCGGCAGCGGGCGGCGGGCGGCGGCGGCCTGTTCCCCGCGCTGTCCAAGCCCGGTGCCCGGTGCCTCCCCGGGGACAGGCGTCCCCCCCAGAACCGGCAAGCCGCAGGCTTGGCGGGCCGCCCAGTCTCCCCCTTGTCCCGTGTGGTCGCGCTGCGATGGAAGAGCGCTCCCCCTTAGACCCCGGCCCTAAGGCTTTCTGGAGCTTTGGAAGGGGCAGGCTCTGTGATGAGCCCGTTCCCCGCAACAGCTGCGAATTCCCTCCAACGTATTTCCCGCAGCCTGCTCCCGAGGCCCGAGAAGCCGAGAACTTTGTCTTGGAAGAGCGACGCGAGGCCGTGGGGCCGGGGCCAGCCCCGATGGGGAAGGCCCGAGACGCACCCAAACAGCCCGGTTTAGCCAGTTAAACTCAAGCACCTTCCCAGCCCCGCTCCTATTCTGTTTTCCTCACCCGCCCCCCCGGGACCCACACACCTATCCATCCTCTTAGGGAGGCAGCAGTTTAGCCAGAGGCCTCTCGGTCCACGTCAGTGTCATGCATTCAAAGTGATTTCATTTCAGGTCTTGGACACAGCGTCCGGCGCCTAAACGCTCCGGCTCCATGCCAGTGCTGGTCCTTGGGGGATGAGGAGGTCTAAAGTTTGGGGGGTGCACGAGGCCTTCCTCACGACGCATCCTGGCCCTCACAGCGCAAAGGGGCGCCTGGAACTCAACTATAGGGTCTCCAGGAACAGGAAGGAACGCTGGAGACAGGAACGAGGCCTGGAACTCTCCGTGACCCCCCGGGGGGGGGGGGGTCAGAGGGAGGAAGGGACCGGACAGTGGTCCACATCTGGAACGCTCCAAGTACACAAGTCTTATTAGTCCAGATTAAGTTCTGCTCGCGGACTGGCAAGCCTTCAAGGTGAGAAGCAGCTGTAAAAATAATAATAATTAGTAATAAAAGTAGTAAGTAATAATAGCCAGCATTTATACACCGTTCTACATGTGTTGTCTCATTTGATCTTTACAACCCTTGGAGACAGGTGCTGTTATTTTAACTATTCTCCCTACTTAGATAAGGAAACTGAGGCTGAGAGATGTTACTGAGACTTGCCCAGGTTCACACAGCTAGGAAATGTTTGTGTCAAGAATCGTGACACCAGGGTTAGCTGTCTGTCCACTAGGCCATCCAGATATTCATTTCCTCATTAATTTTTGAGAAATAGGCCTGCAAAATCTTGGAGACTTTTAGTTCTTTCTAGTCTCTCCCAAAACAGAAATATCTGTCCAGATTGATTGGCAGGGTATCTGTCTTTCTAAGGAATGTGCTTTCTCTTTTTCAATTTTTTCTTTTTTTATTCAGCTTAATGACTGTCATTTCAGCTTAACCTAGCTGTGTGGTGCCTTGTTTTTTAGTTGAGATTTTAAAAAATATCTCTTTGGGAATCTTCTAAAGATATCATTCTTCTCTGATGAACTTCGATTGTTTTTATATGAAACAATGCAATACTACAGCTTATGCAAAAGATAATGGGCTCCAAAGCATTTTTACGTGAGTCACTGTTGTCTGAAGGAGGAAGAATTAGAAGGGATCTATCCTGGACTGTATGCTGAGCATTGTGGTTTACAGACACACATTTGGAAAGGAATGTGAATTCAGACTATACTTTTCCCCCTCCTCAATTTTAAATGATAAACTAATTTTAAAATAATAAAAATTTATTCTGCTATTTAAAAGAAAATCACCTTTTAAAATCCTGGACTGAGATCAGTATCCAAGCTTCAGTCAAAATAGCAATCATTAACGGAAACAGTTGGAGAGAGCATCGGTTACTTTTTAGTTGTAGCAACAGACACCGAGTGGGACTTTAATGATTTGCTATTGCTAGGTTTCTGTGCCTAGGAGTCTCCCTCTTCTACTGTGTGGAGAGCTGCTCTAGGGCATCAACCACCCCATGAAATTGTTGTGATTTCTAGGGACGCTGAGTGCCCCCAGCAGGAACTTCTGGGCAAGCAATTTTCCTTGTGAACTTCCCCCAGAGACTGAAAACTATTCCTTAAAGGGATTATGATGGTTTTCCAGGATAGGAAATCTGACTCAGAAAATTTTAAACATACCCATCTGTTTCCTTACAAATGGTTCAGAGCCTTTGATTTGCCCAGGTAAATGTAATGTATCACCACATCACTTTGTTTTTAAGTATCAAAATAAAAGAGGAAGACTATTATAGAGCTCTGCAGCTCTGACATAAACCTCATGCTGTAAGCTCTTCCCTTAAGAGCCCAAGTTGAGAACAGGACACAACCTACAACAAGCATTCCTATAGAAGCAGCAATTTGGACTGGGTATTCGTTGAATAAGAATCATTAAATCATTCAACATTTATTAAGGATGGACTCCATGCTGGAAGGAGTTCAGAGAAATAACCCAGTCCAATGTTTCCTTTTTTTAAGCTTGTAAAAATATTTGTAAACTTGACATAATACCCATAATGGAAATTCATTCACTATCACCGCCATCCCTCCCCACATTTTACCCCTTAGCCAGTACTAATCCACTATTATCTGTCCATCCATAGCCCAAAATCCCAACTTTTCACATACATGTGCCCGAGATACACTCACAACAGCCATTTTCCCTGCTCACACCTCCAGCATCCTGATTAAAAATTGACAAAAGGAAATGAGAACACAAGGCAAAAATCAATCAACTGACAAGCATTTATGAAGCACCTACTTCGTGCCAGGCACTGGGCCAAGCACTAGCAAAACAAAAATGAAAGGGTCCTTGCTCTCAAAGAGTTTACATTCTATTGGAAGACACACAGGTACACAAATAAGCAGATACAAATTAAATGCAACCTAAGTTTATTTTGGAGGAGGGCACTAGAAGCTGGGGATGTGAAGGCCTCCTGAAGGTATGACTTGAACAGTTTTTAAAGAAACAAGGGATTCTGTAAACCAAAGTATCTTCAGATTATGCCAATATCCTGGAAAAGTAGTTGGAACCAGTGGTTAATCTAACTCCTACCCACACTCAAACCAGACCATATTGAAACCATAGCCAACAAATCAGAGAATCATATTTCTAAAGATTTTTGTATGTCTTCATTTTTTCTTTAATAATTCAAGCTAACTTAATAAACCAATGACCAAGCCAAATGTAAAGATCAGCATGGCATTGAAAGTATTGCTGCAGGTTACTTTTAAGTGTTCCACTAAGCAATACAGAATGCTGTTGGTTCTAATTATAGGACTACTGCAATGACATTTAATATTTAGATCAGGGCCGTCCAAAATACGGCCCTCAGTGCGATTTTATGCAGCCCACCTGTGGGTTTTAATTTTCACGACTGAAAAAATAAAATAATAATTTGCATGGACTGCATATTAGATTTTTTAATTTCATCACTAATAATCTTATTGATGTTAATTTTCTTTCATATTTTTAAGCAATATTATGTACAGAATATATTGTACAGAATTTTCAATAGATCTGTGGAATGTGTTCCATCTGTACGATGCAGACTAGTCAGTATGCACCTACCTTTATACTGTTGTGTTGTCGCTTTGTTGTTTTGTGTTTGCTTTTGTGCTTCCCGCCTTCTCCTGTTGTATTGATGACATGGTTCTCCCACTTTCTATTAGTATACTGTATTTTTTATTCTGGGTGTGACCCTCGAATAATTATTTTATTTTAATGAGATCCTAAGATAACCTAAGGTTGGACAGCCCTGATTTAGATTGTTTCCTTATTGTGGTTTCCCACAATTTTAATAGTTCTTGTAGCTGGTTACATCTTAAACTAGAAAATGATTACATTGAAAGAATAGGATGAACTAGACACATATGAGCACAATTCAGCCTCATAGAACCTATGCTGAAGTTCATTGTAGTCAGCCTATGGTCACCTCTACTTCAGTTTGTTCTTCACTATGTCTTGTGAATTTAGATATTTATAAGAACAAATAAAAATATTGAAACTAGCACATTTAAAGAATGGTCTGTTTCATTTTCCGCTGTGCTGACCATTGCATTACACATAGCAATCTGGAGATCTGGAAAATCATAGAGATCTGGAAAAGATCTCAGCAGCCATGTAGTCCATCCCCCTCATTGTACAGGTAAGGGAGCTGGGGCCCAGAGAGGTCGAGGGATTTGCCCAATATCACACAGGCGGTAAATAGCAAAACCCAGAATTTGAACATAGGTCTGACTTCAAATACAATGCTCTATGAACACACTCTCTCATATATCTATTTATTTTAAAAGTATGCTATAAGAGGGAGCTAGGTGGCACAGTGGAAAGAGTACTAGCCCTGGACTCAGGAGGATGCAATTTCAAATCTAGCCTCAGATACTTACTTAGCTGTGTGACCCTGGGCAAGTCAATTAACCCTGATTGCCTCAAAAAAAGTGGGCCATGTTTTTATTAACTACCTAGCTTTAATATTCCTAGTCCATTTTCCCCCAGAATACTCTCCTGCCTATTGACCAATGCTTGATGCCCATCCCAGTGCATAAATTACTCAACTCAGAGAGAGGAAGATCTAAGCTTGAATCCAGTTTCAGACAGTTACTAGCTGTTTGACTCTGAGTAAGTCAATTGACTACTCTCCGCCTCAGTTTCCCCCTTGGTAAAATTGGGATAATTATAGCACCTACCTCACAGGGTTGTTTTGAGGGTCAACAAAGATAAAATACATAAAGTTCTTCAAAAACCTCCAAGCACTATATAAACACTGGCTATTATTATTAATGCCTAAAGTCACATTAATAATATTTTTATAAGTAAAAAGTAAATTTTTAATGGCTGGCATATATGATAAATATCTTAGCTTTAAGTACCTTAATTTTGGCACCTCCTGGCTATTTAGTTCTCCTTTTTTAAATTTAATTTTTAATTTATGGAATAAAACAAGCATTTCCATAACATAGTGCCATAAAAAAGATGGGAAACCTTGGAATTTGAACAGGCAGAATTCTGAACACAGAATAAACCTGTTTGCTGAAAGGAGCCAATAAGGAGTCTGCAGTGAGCCAAAGTCTGGCTTACTCCCAAACACCCTTGCTGGTGTTCATTGGTTGACTTTGCTGAGCCATGTCCCTTCAAACTGATCTAAACTGGCCTTGTGGTCAATTGTTCCTGCAAAACATCCTGCTTCTATGTCCATTGGTTCCTCAGAAAGACTGATCTTTTTTCCAACCCTCTCCTTGAACCTTCCCTTTGTGGTTCTCAAACATAAATGTCCCCTGCCTCTCCTGGGCTGTGGGTTCCTTAGTATTTTATATTGGGGTTCCTCAGCACTAGTGTCTGATTTTCCTTTCAATAAAACTTTTCTGCTTTTAATTCAGCTTGCCAATATAATAAAAATGACAGTTCTACCTAAATTTGGTAGCTATATCAAGCTACCAAAAATCATTTAATAGGGCTAAAAATAATAACAAAATTCATCTGGAAAAACAAAAAATCAAGGATGTCAAGGGAATCAATTTTTTAAAATGTGAAGAAAGGTGGTCTAGCCATACCATACCTCAAACTGTATTCTAAAGCAGTAATTATCAAAACAATCTGGTAGTGGCTATGAAATAGAGTGGTGGATCAGTGAAATAAATTAGAAAATGTCAACTGGGTGAAGCCCACCCCTCAAAATGCAGAGGAGTTCAAGCTGAATTAGTGTCCAGAATTCTGCCTGTTCAAATGACTTATAGAAAACAGATATATTAATCTCAGGAAAACTTCCACAGTACACATTATATTATAGTAAATGACCATAATAATCTAGTATATGATAAACCTAAAGATCCAAGCTTTTGGAAGAAAAGCTCATTATTTGACAAACACTTCTGGGAAAACTGGAAAAGAGTATGACAGAAACTAGGTATAGACCAATATCTCACACCATATAACAGGATAAGATCAAAATGAGTACATGATTTATACATAATGGGTGATACTATAAGCAAATTAGGAGAGCATGGAATAGTTTGTTTGTCAGATCTATGGATAAGGAATGAATTTAGGACCAGAGAATATATAGAGGGCATTACAAAGTGTAAAATAGATAATTTTGATTCTATAATATTAAAAAGCATTTGTACAAACAAAACCAATGCAATCAAAATTAAAAGTAAAGCAGAAAACTGTGGGGAAATTTTTGTTGATAAAGGCCTCATTTCTCATATATATAGAGAACTGAGTCAAATTTTTAAAAATACAAGTCATTCCCCAATTGATAAAAGATCAAAGGATATGAATAGGCAGTTTTCAGACAAAGAAATCAAAGCTATCTATAGTCATATCAAAAATGCTGTAAATCATGATCAATTAGAAAAATACAAATTAAGACAAATCTGAGACACCACTTCACACCTATCGGGTTGGCTAATATGACAAAAAAAGGAAAACATTGGATGTTGGAGGGGATATGGGAAAACTGCAACACTAATGCACTGTTGGTAGAGTTGTGAAATGATCCAACCATTCTGAAGAGCAATTTGGAATTATACACAAAGGGTTATAAAACTGTGCATACCCTTTGATCCAGCAATACCATTGCTTGGTCTAGATCCCAAAGACATTTTTTAAAAAGGGAAAAAGGACCTATTTACAAAAAAATAATTTATAGCAGCTGTTTGTGGTGGCTAAAATTTGGGAACCAAAGGATGCATATCAGTTGGAGAATGACTAAATAAGCTGTGGTATATGTTGTAATGGAATATTATTGTGCTGTAAGAAATGACAAGCAGTAGGATTTAAAAAAAAAAACCTGGCGAGACATGTTGTGGAGATTAAAAAGTTCAAGAGACATAATTTATGGCTAATTTAATCATTTTATTAATAATGCCAACATTTTAATAAAAATATGTTCATTTGGTCATCTCTCTTAGACCAAAGACATAGCATTATAGACCTGACCATAGCAGCCAGGCTCGCAGCTTATATGCCCATTGGAAGAGGAGTGTTCCCGAGGGTGGCAATCAACTCTGACTGGTTAACAATTAATGAGAGAATGAATATTACAATGAGGGGCTGAACTTATTCAAATGAACTTTGATTATGTCATTTACTTCTAAGTTACCCCCAGCCTTGGGCAATCTATTCAAAGAATTTATCCCCACCCTTATCTGAATAGAGCACAATGGCTTCCACACCTGGGTGGGTTCTGATAGAGGAGAAGGTTAGCTTACCCTTCAGAGACTAAGGTCTTGAAATGAGGATAAAATAAAAAGGGGGAAAGCTGAATCTCCCCAAATCATTGGTTATTAATGATTATTTCTCTCAATATGAACTGATGCAAAGTGAAGTGAACAGAACCAGGAGAACATTCTAGGTAGTAACAGCAGGACTGCATGATGAAGAACTGTGAATGACTCAGCTGTTCTCAGCAACACAGTGATCCAAGACAACCCTAAAAGACTAATGATGGATCTGCCTCCAGAGTTGTTTGAATGCAGACTGAAGCATGCTATTTTTTCACTTTCTTTCTTTCACTTTTTTTCTATTATTGGAGCCTTCTTGAACAAAATCATCTCTATCCTGATGATCCTCAGGTCTATTTATCCAGCCTTAACCTTTGTCCTAACCTCCAATCTGGCATCTCTCACTACCTATTGAACACCCAGAAGCAGATGTCCATAGACATCTCAAAATCAACTGTCTAAAACTGAAAACTCCCCCCAAATCCTCCATTCCTTCTAACTTCCCCATTACTGCTGAGAACCTCTCCTTCTATCCTGTCAGTGTTCCAAGCTGACACCCTAAGTGTCATCCTCAGCTCCTCATTCTTCCTTACCCTCCTGTATCCAAACTGTTTCCAAGGCTATGGATTTTACTTTTCATCACCTCTTTCCTATTAACCCTGGTCTCTTCAGACAATGGCCTCCATTCTAAGGCAGGTCTTTACCACCTCATTCCTGGACTATGGCTCAAGCCTGCTGCTTGGTCTGACTGCCACCAGTGTCTCTGCACTCCAGTCCAAACTTTGACTCAGCTGTCTAAGTGATTTCCCTAAAGCATAAGTATAATCATGTTACCTATCCCCCCCTCCACCTAAATTCCTGTGGATCCCTATCTGCTTCAGGATGAAATAGAAAATTCTCCGTTTGGGGTTCAAAGCTCTTAGTAATCTACCTGCCCACACAACTTTCCAGTCTTACTCCTTAAATCCCACACATCCTCTGACCCAGTGACACTGGCTTCCTTGTTTTTTCTCCCACAAGACCCTCTATTTCCAGAATCTAGGCATTTGTCCCAGCTGTCTCCCATGCCTGGAATGCCCTCCCTCTTCATCTGAGCCTCCTGGCTTCTCTTACTTCTTCAAGTTCCCGTTAAAATCCAACTTTCTACAAGAAGCCTTTCCTAATTTTTTTTTATTCCAGTGCCTATCTTTGGCTATTATTTCCTATTTGCCATCTCTATAGCTTGTTTGTATATAATTTGTATGTTGTCTTCCCCATTAGATTTTGAGCTTGGGGAAGGCAGGAACTGTCTTTGCCTTTCTTTGTATCCTTAGCACTTAGCACACTGCCTAGCACAACAAATGGTTGTTGACTAACTGACATTATGTACCAAGTAGGTATTTCTCTAGTCTGTGGCTAACTTGAAATGTCAGTAGGTAATAAAATGAGAGGGCCACAATGGGAGGGACCAGAGTGACCCTACATAAGCTGGATTGTCAAGGAAGTATGGGAATAAGGAACACCAAAATACAGAAAGAGATTCAGGCTTCCACTTTGTTTTCTAGTTCATAGCAAACCCAAAATAACCAGGCAGGTACTGATGACAAATCAGGGATACTGAAGTGAAGAAGAGCAGGGTGATAATCTAAGCATGATTCTCTCTTCCCTCATCAACCTAGAAAGAAATCAGTGGTGATGATGAGGGCTATACTGGTGAATGTTTAACAATTGGCTCACCAGGGGTAAATAGTGTATATAGGATCCACTTTTAAGGTGAATGTGCACTATTAATATTTTTCCATCACTCTCTTAAGATTAGACAACCAACAAAACGATAAATCAAGCTCTGAGTTGTAGCATTTGCCTATTTCTGAGGTGTAAATGCCCACGCTGAAAATTTTGAGCAGCTGCTCTTTGGTGAACTGATATGAGCCAACTTCAGCACAGCCCTGGACTGCTGCCTCAGAGGGTGGGTAATCACACACTGAAGAGCATAGGAACTGTGGCCCCATTCATACTTATTCAACCTTATCTCCTTCTCCTTATACAGTCCTCACAGTTCAGGCTGGTCACCTGATAAATCATTTTCAGGTCCTTCAAAGTTCTAGGCTGCCCATGTCCCTCAGCACTTCTACGCCTAAAGGGCGAGCCCACTGTCACCAGAGACCTTGGATGTACAAAGGAATCCCTCCCTCCATCCCACACCCCCAAATTTGGGGAGGAAATGATTTTCTAACAACTATTCCTACCAAACTGTTTTAGTAAATGTCATTTTAAAAAAAAGATTAGCATTTTGCTGTTTGGTTTATAATGAGAAAACATATTTGATAAGGATTTGTTAAGCTGCACTGCTACAAAACCCAACCCTTCGGGGTTACCCCTAGAACCCAGAAGGGAGCGGAAATCAGCTGCCCTTCAGAGACTCAGAAAAGGTGGTGTAGTGGGTAGAGTGTTGGGTATATAGTCAGGAAGAACTGAGTTCAGATCCTGCCTCTGACACCTATTAGCTGTGTGATCTAAGACAAGTCCTTTTTCTTTGCCTCGGTTTCCTCATCTATGAAATAAAGACGGCTTTAAGGTTTTGTTTTTGTTTTTGTTTTACCAGCCCTATATCTATGATCCTAGGATTCTCTAAAGTTCAAGGCAAAGTTGGAGGAGTGAGCCCAGAGTGGGTATTTACATGAATGACGTTGTTCCTTTGGAAGGAGACTGGTTTGAAGTGACAAAACCTGTAATCAGCCCTTCTTTCCCCATTTAGAACCTGTGTGGCCCCAGGACAAGTCCCTGCCCCTATCTGAACCTGTACATTCATCTCTCAGGCTATCAGAATAACCTATGTGCCTCGCTTTTGGGGTAGTTGGGAGGCTCACTACAGAGGATGGTTCTTTGTCAGCGGTCAAGTCCTAGGAGAAAAATCAGCTACTATTGTTTTGCTCACTTCCCATGCAGGTCAGCATTTTGGCAGCAGAGGGCTCTATAGCACAACTTCTAAAATTAGGATTAAGTTAAACAGTGAAAAACAACCCAGAACAAACATTGAAGGTAGGGTAAACACCCTGATGGATGAATTCTTTGCTCTTTTCCCATCAGGATCTTAGAATTTCAGAAGGTCCCCTGGAAGATCATCTAGTACGATCCCTGCCAGAAGAATGAAATCCCCTAGCATCTGTATTAGGAGGGCAGAGTTTATAATCTCAAATAGGATCATAAACATGTCTGAAACGTTCGGAATCGCCGGATATAAGAAACTCTCAAAGTAGAAGGCAGAAGAATCAAAACATTTATTTAGGCTCCACAGTAACCAACCCATGAACCAGCAACCCCATTTTGATATATTGATCAAAAGCTTCCAGGCCCAATAAGTACGCCTTGAAAGAGTAACCAGGAGGCTACAGAGAAGCATGATTGCGTAAAGCAAAATCATGTTTCCCCCTCTATGGTAATAAGATTACCCACTGGCCTGAAGTCTTTGTTCAGCTTTCTCCCGTAGGTCAGCTCTGCTACTGGCAGCTCCTGCTTCAGCTGTGGCTGTGGCTGTAACTGTCGCTGTAACTGTCGCTGTAACTGTCGCTGTAACTGTCTCTGGCTCCAACCGGAAAAGGAAAAGAAGATCTTCCAGCTGTCCTCTCCCCTCTTATAGAGTTTTTGACATCATCAAGCACCGCCTGAACGACCAGGGCCGATTGGTTCTTGACTTGGCCCCTCCCCCTAGCATAGCCGTTAATACCTCCCCTCAGCCAGCCCCATGACTCATCACACAGGAAGTTGTCTGCTTCCCTGGAATGCTCCTTGGGCCTCCTGCCCCGGAAGAGCAAGCCACAGTGTCCAGAGGCTCAATGAGGTAAGCTGAGTCATTCAAAGAAAACAAAGGCCATTCTGGCTACACTCCACCCCTTGTTATAGGATACATAATCTAATCAGCCATGTATCCTAGAACATACATTGTGATCCAATTACAAAGGAAACTAAAACATATCATTCATTATAAAGCAAAACATATCATTTGGTGACATTCCTAAATATTGGTTTACGATTCAAATGTGATCCACCCCTAGGTCCCAGCAAGATAATCTCTTCAATCAATCATCCCCAAAATAATTATTAATAATTCAAATGTCCACCCCTAAATCCTTGTATCCATTACATAGGATCAATAATATCATAACAATAAAACAACACAGCAAGGATAACACAAAATAAGTAAACAGAACACTATCATCATTTCCACCCCCCTTGAACGATTGGGGCTCAAAATCTTGGGGTGAGGGGTGAAGGTCTCATTTTCCATAGCTTCTTCATGCTGAAATTGGATGTAGAGATGGCCCTGCCCCCAAAGAGTCCCATTCCAGAGGTCATTTCTTTAACGAGCTGGCAGGAATTCCAAGAATGCTACATGCTTAGGCAGTCACCGGAAAGTGCAGGGTGCTTAAGCCTGAAGGAAACAAAACTAGCAACAAGGTTAGCCAAAACAAAGGACAAAAAGAATAGACAAGTATGGACTATAATTCTTCAAATAAAATCATCTCAAGTTTGGTTGAGATTTCAGTTATGCAAAGATCCAACATCAGAGCCAAACTCAGGTGGGAAATGTTTCTTTTCAAAAGGAACATAATGAGGAAGCCAAGAGGATCCCACCCTAGATAGAGACTAAGATTGTCCTCCCAGCCTTTCCCCAAATGTACAAGTTTTCATCCGTTAATCACACAAGGTCACCTTCAGTCTGAGTGGCTTGTGGGCTTGCAGGAGCAGTTCTTATTTCCCTATTTCTCGTGTTATCAAGTCCTCTATACATTCTGTATAATTCATTGGTTGGAATTCCATCTATCATTTCAAAACCTACCCCTGCTCTCAATAAAGCAGTAAACATTTCTTTCCTTGTTACTCTCCTTTGGCGCCAAGTTTGCTGGTTATTCACCCTTCTCTCTCGAGGAGATCTATCCCCTCCCCAGTCACCTAAGTCATGTAACTGTAAAATCTTATTTATCACTGTTGTAAGACGGCTCCCTACTTCTCCAAGTAATAAATTCAAAATTAGTTGTTTATAAGCAGGGGGAGCTGTCCTAATTATTAAATTCCTATGAGGCAGTCCCATTGGATCATTGTAATATTTGTCTGCAGTTCCTATCATAATGGCAGTCTTCATTACCTCCTCCTTTAGTCTCATGATACAATCTCTAAGTGAATACCAGGGTCTGTGCTCAGTGGGCCACATAGAATCAGTAGCATATCTCTTATTGCATCCCACAGCGGCTAATGCCAACAGAGTAGTCCTGCTATCACCATCTCCTTGCTGATGATGTTCCCTAAAAGCTTGTTGAACTAGAGGATCATGGCTGATACCTATGAATCTCATGCAGTCTGTCCTATCTACTGATATTCCACTGGCCCCTTGATCACTGAGTCTTACCATCCAAGATATCAATGGTTCTCCTATTCTTTGGCTGAATCTACTCAAAATATCTGTGACCTCTTGCGGTGAGAAATCTTCCTGAATTTCCCTTGTAACTGAATCTTCACCTCGGGTTTCTGTCTTCCTCCTTTGTATGGGTCGAGCCCTTGTCTGATCATTTAACCATCTCCTATTCTCTGTGTGAGGCACATCCTGAACCCCAGTAGTGTTTTGTGCCTCAGCCCCTAACATTGTCTCATTCTCTCCCCACTCACTTCCTCTGCCACCATGGCTAGGACGAAGCAGGCAGTCAGGCTCTTTCTGGGCTGGGTTGAAATGCACTCTGGGCTTTTTTGGTCTCCTGTTGCTCTTAGCCACATTAATAGAAAAGTTCTCATTTGAGTCAGTTTGGTCTCCTGCTATCTGAGATTCCCCTTCTTCCTGTGGGGTAGGAGTACCCCCATGTCTTTCACTTAATCTCAATCTTTCGTATACTAGCCGGTAGGCTGATAACACTATCCAGCTTTGCCTAGATAGTGATGCCCCTGACTGAATCCCAACTTCTCGTAAACACTTTTCCAAATCCCTAGGATCTCCTCTCCGTAGCCTTGGTTCCCAGTTTTCACAGGGTCCAGCTTTTTTAGCCAATTCTTTTGCTAGGGAGGAATAAAATGGATCCTCCCATCCTGGGATATTCATCTCTTCCTCTGGAATTGTTCTGCTTCTAAATAGAGATCTTATACCTAGCGATCCCATCCTCGTCGCCAAATGTATTAGGAGGGCAGAGTTTATAATCTCAAATAGGATCATAAACATGTCTGAAACGTTCGGAATCGCCGGATATAAGAAACTCTCAAAGTAGAAGGCAGAAGAATCAAAACATTTATTTAGGCTCCACAGTAACCAACCCATGAACCAGCAACCCCATTTTGATATATTGATCAAAAGCTTCCAGGCCCAATAAGTACGCCTTGAAAGAGTAACCAGGAGGCTACAGAGAAGCATGATTGCGTAAAGCAAAATCATGTTTCCCCCTCTATGGTAATAAGATTACCCACTGGCCTGAAGTCTTTGTTCAGCTTTCTCCCGTAGGTCAGCTCTGCTACTGGCAGCTCCTGCTTCAGCTGTGGCTGTGGCTGTAACTGTCGCTGTAACTGTCGCTGTAACTGTCGCTGTAACTGTCTCTGGCTCCAACCGGAAAAGGAAAAGAAGATCTTCCAGCTGTCCTCTCCCCTCTTATAGAGTTTTTGACATCATCAAGCACCGCCTGAACGACCAGGGCCGATTGGTTCTTGACTTGGCCCCTCCCCCTAGCATAGCCGTTAATACCTCCCCTCAGCCAGCCCCATGACTCATCACACAGGAAGTTGTCTGCTTCCCTGGAATGCTCCTTGGGCCTCCTGCCCCGGAAGAGCAAGCCACAGTGTCCAGAGGCTCAATGAGGTAAGCTGAGTCATTCAAAGAAAACAAAGGCCATTCTGGCTACACTCCACCCCTTGTTATAGGATACATAATCTAATCAGCCATGTATCCTAGAACATACATTGTGATCCAATTACAAAGGAAACTAAAACATATCATTCATTATAAAGCAAAACATATCATTTGGTGACATTCCTAAATATTGGTTTACGATTCAAATGTGATCCACCCCTAGGTCCCAGCAAGATAATCTCTTCAATCAATCATCCCCAAAATAATTATTAATAATTCAAATGTCCACCCCTAAATCCTTGTATCCATTACATAGGATCAATAATATCATAACAATAAAACAACACAGCAAGGATAACACAAAATAAGTAAACAGAACACTATCATCATTTCCACCCCCCTTGAACGATTGGGGCTCAAAATCTTGGGGTGAGGGGTGAAGGTCTCATTTTCCATAGCTTCTTCATGCTGAAATTGGATGTAGAGATGGCCCTGCCCCCAAAGAGTCCCATTCCAGAGGTCATTTCTTTAACGAGCTGGCAGGAATTCCAAGAATGCTACATGCTTAGGCAGTCACCGGAAAGTGCAGGGTGCTTAAGCCTGAAGGAAACAAAACTAGCAACAAGGTTAGCCAAAACAAAGGACAAAAAGAATAGACAAGTATGGACTATAATTCTTCAAATAAAATCATCTCAAGTTTGGTTGAGATTTCAGTTATGCAAAGATCCAACATCAGAGCCAAACTCAGGTGGGAAATGTTTCTTTTCAAAAGGAACATAATGAGGAAGCCAAGAGGATCCCACCCTAGATAGAGACTAAGATTGTCCTCCCAGCCTTTCCCCAAATGTACAAGTTTTCATCCGTTAATCACACAAGGTCACCTTCAGTCTGAGTGGCTTGTGGGCTTGCAGGAGCAGTTCTTATTTCCCTATTTCTCGTGTTATCAAGTCCTCTATACATTCTGTATAATTCATTGGTTGGAATTCCATCTATCATTTCAAAACCTACCCCTGCTCTCAATAAAGCAGTAAACATTTCTTTCCTTGTTACTCTCCTTTGGCGCCAAGTTTGCTGGTTATTCACCCTTCTCTCTCGAGGAGATCTATCCCCTCCCCAGTCACCTAAGTCATGTAACTGTAAAATCTTATTTATCACTGTTGTAAGACGGCTCCCTACTTCTCCAAGTAATAAATTCAAAATTAGTTGTTTATAAGCAGGGGGAGCTGTCCTAATTATTAAATTCCTATGAGGCAGTCCCATTGGATCATTGTAATATTTGTCTGCAGTTCCTATCATAATGGCAGTCTTCATTACCTCCTCCTTTAGTCTCATGATACAATCTCTAAGTGAATACCAGGGTCTGTGCTCAGTGGGCCACATAGAATCAGTAGCATATCTCTTATTGCATCCCACAGCGGCTAATGCCAACAGAGTAGTCCTGCTATCACCATCTCCTTGCTGATGATGTTCCCTAAAAGCTTGTTGAACTAGAGGATCATGGCTGATACCTATGAATCTCATGCAGTCTGTCCTATCTACTGATATTCCACTGGCCCCTTGATCACTGAGTCTTACCATCCAAGATATCAATGGTTCTCCTATTCTTTGGCTGAATCTACTCAAAATATCTGTGACCTCTTGCGGTGAGAAATCTTCCTGAATTTCCCTTGTAACTGAATCTTCACCTCGGGTTTCTGTCTTCCTCCTTTGTATGGGTCGAGCCCTTGTCTGATCATTTAACCATCTCCTATTCTCTGTGTGAGGCACATCCTGAACCCCAGTAGTGTTTTGTGCCTCAGCCCCTAACATTGTCTCATTCTCTCCCCACTCACTTCCTCTGCCACCATGGCTAGGACGAAGCAGGCAGTCAGGCTCTTTCTGGGCTGGGTTGAAATGCACTCTGGGCTTTTTTGGTCTCCTGTTGCTCTTAGCCACATTAATAGAAAAGTTCTCATTTGAGTCAGTTTGGTCTCCTGCTATCTGAGATTCCCCTTCTTCCTGTGGGGTAGGAGTACCCCCATGTCTTTCACTTAATCTCAATCTTTCGTATACTAGCCGGTAGGCTGATAACACTATCCAGCTTTGCCTAGATAGTGATGCCCCTGACTGAATCCCAACTTCTCGTAAACACTTTTCCAAATCCCTAGGATCTCCTCTCCGTAGCCTTGGTTCCCAGTTTTCACAGGGTCCAGCTTTTTTAGCCAATTCTTTTGCTAGGGAGGAATAAAATGGATCCTCCCATCCTGGGATATTCATCTCTTCCTCTGGAATTGTTCTGCTTCTAAATAGAGATCTTATACCTAGCGATCCCATCCTCGTCGCCAAATGTATTAGGAGGGCAGAGTTTATAATCTCAAATAGGATCATAAACATGTCTGAAACGTTCGGAATCGCCGGATATAAGAAACTCTCAAAGTAGAAGGCAGAAGAATCAAAACATTTATTTAGGCTCCACAGTAACCAACCCATGAACCAGCAACCCCATTTTGATATATTGATCAAAAGCTTCCAGGCCCAATAAGTACGCCTTGAAAGAGTAACCAGGAGGCTACAGAGAAGCATGATTGCGTAAAGCAAAATCATGTTTCCCCCTCTATGGTAATAAGATTACCCACTGGCCTGAAGTCTTTGTTCAGCTTTCTCCCGTAGGTCAGCTCTGCTACTGGCAGCTCCTGCTTCAGCTGTGGCTGTGGCTGTAACTGTCGCTGTAACTGTCGCTGTAACTGTCGCTGTAACTGTCTCTGGCTCCAACCGGAAAAGGAAAAGAAGATCTTCCAGCTGTCCTCTCCCCTCTTATAGAGTTTTTGACATCATCAAGCACCGCCTGAACGACCAGGGCCGATTGGTTCTTGACTTGGCCCCTCCCCCTAGCATAGCCGTTAATACCTCCCCTCAGCCAGCCCCATGACTCATCACACAGGAAGTTGTCTGCTTCCCTGGAATGCTCCTTGGGCCTCCTGCCCCGGAAGAGCAAGCCACAGTGTCCAGAGGCTCAATGAGGTAAGCTGAGTCATTCAAAGAAAACAAAGGCCATTCTGGCTACAGCATCCAGCTTCTCCTTGAAGACCAACAGTGCTGAGGAGCTCACTCCCTCCAAAGGTAACGCATTCACCCTAGAGGCAGCTCTGCTTGTTAAGTTTTGATTGTGAAACTTATGCCAACTTCACAGCAATCCCATCACTGGGGACACTCCAGAGAAATGGGTATTCAGCTTTGACTTTGGTAAGCTGGCCTTCATTTACCAGCCTTGTTTCACTCGGGGCTGCTTCTTGGATGTGATAACAGCCAAGTTTTTTCAAAACAAGATCTGTTCATCTTTCACATCTTCTAGATTTAGTATTGTCCATAATTGTGTGCACATTCCGTGTGCCAATGGTGAGTGGAATCCTCTTTGCAGAAGTTTTTGTACATTTTTTGGTGTTTCACCCACAGGTTGGGATAATTAAGAAGGACAGGGTTACTGTTACTATATACAACATTCTCTTGGTTCTGCTCATTTCACTCTTCATTATTTCATGCAAATCTACCTTTATCCCTTCCTGAGGCTGCCCATTCCACCTGGGGCAGCTCTCCTGGGCAGAAAGACTAAATAGGCCCCCCTCAAACTTCTAACTCTTGTTCCCAATTCAGCCTGTGGGGCCAAAAGGAGGAAATCAGCCCCCTTTTCCAGGACACTGATTCATCTGGTGGAAATCAGAGATAGGATCTTCTACTAGTTTAAAAGCTATCTTTCTGTCCTCTACAAGCTGACTCTACAGTATTATCTGTCTCACAAACTGATTTAAAAGGGTTAAGCTCATTTCCTCAACTAGACAGTGAGCTTCTCAGGGCAAGGGCCTACATTGTTTGACTTCTCTTCCCTGCTTCTTCCCTACCCCGAGAGCCTAGGAGAGTCTGGGCAGGCCCATAGAAGACTCTCTACCATACCCAGGATGGCCTGCTAGCGCAGGTTCTTTAATATGCTTTTCTAGAAAAAGCAACTTTAAAGGGATCAACAATTTACTTTAATTACATCCACTAGTTCAGGGGAAAAAGATTCAATAGCTGGTGGCCTGAGGAGAATCTGGCAGTTCCCAGGAGAGGAAGATGGGTCTTTGCTGCTTTTCTGTCCTCCTTCTGGAGCTAGATGCAATGGAATAATCTCTGCTGTCAATCAAAAAAAATCAATTGTTTTATAAGGGTGAGCAATATCTTGATAAAGTAAATGTAATATGTTTACAAATGAAGAAATAAGAAATTAAAACCATTTTAAAAAATGCAGATTTAAACTAAATTATTTTCTAAGTGATAGAACATTATAAAAGCAATCATAACTGATTTTCTAAGGGCTAAGGAAAAAGACTTGCGATATCATAGGTCTAGTGAATTCTGCAGGAGGAACTTTCATTAGCAATGCTGGTCTGTGCCTCCTCTGCAACTTCTAATCATACAGAGCACTGAGAGGTAGGTGGCTAGTCCAGGGTCACACGGCCAGGATGTGTGAAAGGAAAAACAGAAAGGGATCCATAAGAATCAAATTAGAGAGAAGATAAAAATAAGCAATATAAATGAATAAAATCCTAAGGAAATGCATTTAAAGTAGGAATAAGTTGTTTTCTAAACCAAATTTGAATTGAAAAGACCCAATTGAACTGGACAAATAAGAATCTTCCTGGAAGAGGGCCTGGTAGAAAGACATTCAGACAACTGAAGGGACACAGCCTCAGGGTAAAAAATAACAAATCAGTGGGACATGGGGGCCATATCTGGATTCCAGGTTGATAGTCTACTGCCTTCAGGATAAGAACCAGCTGTTCTGCCTCAGTCTCACAATTTACCAGGGGCAGGAGCATGGGGAGAAGGCAGCCTGATTTAGGAGAGAGATGCTGGAGGTAGGGAGGCAGTGACAGGAGGCAGGGCGGCAGTGACAGGAGGCAGGACAGCCAGCAAGCTGAAGAGAGGAGCTGGTACCTGGGACCAAGCTGCTTCAATAAGAAGATAAATGAGACTCAGATGAGGCAAAGTCCAAGCCACACTTAGAAATCACTGATTAATTTTTTATTCAAATAAAAATTACTTAATCCCTTGAGTCAGCCTGTGAGTATGTGGGTGTAATGGCAAGCAAAATGGGACATTTTGCTGTTTTTTCTTTTGGACTGCTTCTCAGTACTAAGGCAATCAAGTGCCTTTGATTGAGTCTTGTCTTTGATTGAATCAAGAGTCTTTGATGACCTGTTTAAGTTACAAG